>NC_079350.1:10477987-10777987 GCF_029582105.1 Oenanthe melanoleuca
TGTGTGAGTGTGCGTGTGAGTGCGAGTGTGAGTGTGAGTGCGAGTGCCCGCAGCTCAGCCTTACTCTTGCTGTGTGTTGGGCCAGTTCTCGTTTGCAGAGAAGTGGGAACAGCCCCAGGACACCGAGGTTCTGGGAGCTCTGGACCTTGGCGGGGCCTCGACGCAGATCACCTTCCAGCCCGGGGGGCCTGTGGAGGACAGGAACACGTCCGTGTTCTTCCGGCTCTACGGCACCAACTACTCCCTGTACAGCCACAGCTACCTGTGCTACGGGCAGAGCCAGGCCCTGAAGATGCTGCTGGCAGCTCTGCACCAGGTGCAGGGGGCACGGGGGCTGCTCAGCCACCTCCCAGGGCCATGGCACATCTCCCCCTGCAGTGTTGGGTGTGCGTGTGGGCAAAGAGCTGGGAGTTGTGAGAGGCTTGGATTTTATCTAGGGGAGCAAAAACTCGCCTCATTTGGGTGGCAGGTGGTGGTTGTTGCCAGCCAGGGCTCCCTTCTGCCCTCATCTTGACATGCAGTGGCATTTTTTGTCATTTCCTGAGCCCAGATGTACGTGTAGGATTTTGCTGTCACCATTCTCTTGGCCTTGCCTGACTTCTGCCCAGAGAGAGGTTTCCAGCACAGTCCCTGCAGACGTGGCTGGGACAGAGGCAGAGCCCAGTGCTGTGGGAGGCGGGGGTGCTCCGGGAGCTCACGGGTGGGATGCATGCAGCCCTCCTGGGGTGTAGGTGCTGCTTTTTGGGACGAGCTGTGGGACAGGGCTCAGTGGCACGGCAGCCCCATTAATGGCTGTGTCTCTCTCCAGGCCAGCTCCAGTGCTGAGATCTCCCACCCCTGCTACCCCCGTGGGTACCAGGAGAACCTGACGGTGGCAGAGCTCTACGACAGCCCCTGTGTGCACGCGCCAGGCTCAGCCAGCCCCGGCCTGGTGCTCAGGGTGACGGGGACAGGGGAGCCAGGCGCGTGTGGCGCGGCCGTGCAGAGACTCTTCAGCTCCAGCTGCGGGGCGCGGGGGCCGTGCGGGCTCAATGGGGTGTACCAGCCCCCCGTGCGGGGACAGTTCCTCGTAAGCAGCTCTGCCCCGCGCCGGGGGGGGGTGATGCAGACAGGGACTCTCCTCTGCCTGGGGAGAGAGGGATCCTCGGGGCTGGTTCTATCTGCAAACCTCTTCTTTGCTCGGAGGTGGCTTCTGCCTCCTGCCGTGTCCCAGCCTTCCCTGAGGCAGAGCCTGTCTGAGGGAGCATGTCTGAGCTAGCTCGGAGTGCAAGAGCAGCCCCAGGTGTCAGCCAGCTCTGAGACTTGCTGGTAGACCATCAAGGGGGTGCCAGATGCAGAACCCTGGGGACTACTTGGCACTCTGTCCCCTGGCAAGAGGGACCCCTGGGTAGGAAGGATTGTGGTTTTCACTGTGTCCCCTTCCCCCCAGGCCTTCTCTGGGTTCTACTACACCTTCCACTTCCTGAACCTGACCCACCAGCAGTCTCTGAGTGAAGTCAACACCACAGTCCTGTCCTTCTGCAGGAGGAACTGGACAGAGGTAAGAGCCCTGTGAAGGGCAGCCAGGAGCCTTGTGCTTATCCTGTCCTGAATCTCTGCCCTTGGAGCACAAGCCCGGCTGTTTCCTGGGCTAGGGAGGGTTTCTGAGCATCTCTTTCATTGCCTGTTGCTCTGTGTCCCTGATGGCCCACAGCTGGTGCAGAGCTACCCACAGGATTTGAAGTACCTGCACACCTACTGCTCCGTGGCCATTTACATCCTGACGCTGCTGCTCGATGGCTACAAGTTCAATGAGCACACCTGGAGCAACATCCACTTCAGCAGGCAGGTAAACATCTGTGGGCAGCAGGAGAGGATGGACGTGTTCAGGAGCAGCATCTCTGAGTCCTCTGTGCCAGAAATGTGTCCCTGTTTCACAGCTGCTCCTCAGGGATCCCAGGAGAGCTTTGCTCTCTCTTAGCCATGCCCAAACCTCTGATCCAGCTCATGTCTCACGTTCCTTGCTGTGAATGCAGCTGATTTTAAGGGGGTCAGGGAAAAGCAGAGCAGAATTTGGCCACTTTGGTCTCTGATGTTGTTATCAGAGAGGTGATGGTGGCCCCATGACCACTTTGAACCAGAGTATGGCCTGGCCAGAATAGTTCCAGGATGAGAGGAACAGCCTCAAGTTGTGCCAGGGGAAGCTTAGTTAGGCACTAGGGATGGTTTTTTTTCATGTAAAGGATCAGGCTTTGGAACAGGCTGCCCAGGGCAGTGGTGAAGTCACCATCCCAGGAAGTGTTCAAACATGTGGATGTGGCACTTGAAGGATACAGCTCAGTGATGAACAGGGTGATGGTGCTGGGCTGGTGGCTGGACTCAGTGATCTGAAAGGTCTTTTCTGATCTTACCAATTCTGCAGGCAAATTAGAAGGATTACAGGGGTGGAGGAAAGAGCAGATCCAAAATCATCTGCAGGTCACAGAGGCACACCTGAGTCAGAACAGTCATCCATGGTTAGCTGTCCCTTAGCCCTGGGGGAGGGGGACAGGAAAGCTCTTTGTGCAACTGCTGCTGGCAAGATCAGGCTCACCACAGGCTGGTCCCCGTGTGCAATGGCAGCTGGGACAGCTCGGGAGAGGTGCCCCTCAGCCCCTCACACCTGGCTGCTGGTGCCTGGGAGAGGTGCTTTGGGGTGATGCTCTGTGCTCTCCCCTCAGGCAGCAAACACAGACATCGGGTGGACACTGGGCTTCATGCTGAACTTGACCAACATGATCCCTGCTGAGGCTCTGCTGCACGTCAAGGGCCACCAGCCCGGCCTGTGGGCAGGGGCTGTCTCCTTCCTCGTGCTGGCCATCCTGGCAGGCCTGGTGGCTGCTTTCTTACAGTGTTTCTGGAAAACAAAGTAGCTCCCAGCTCCTGACTAGAGGCATCCTGCCCACTAAACCAGGCAGGGAAGTGGTGCAGAAGAGGTGGAAAGTGGAAAAGAATGAAGGCATTAGACCCACCTCCATTGCTCAGGGATGACTGGGTCATCTCTGTGAATGTGGTGTCAAAGGTGTCTTGATCTCTCTCCAAGAGAAAGACTCCTTTAATCTGACTGCCAAAATCTGATTGAGATTTGCTGGCTGGATGAAGCCAGCAAAATTCAAACTAGAAATAAAATCAGTTTTGTTTTTCAAATATGAATGTCACTGCTCAGCCTAGCACAGTTTCCTTGGCACTCCCAGTCCTGCTGAGCTACTCTTCCAACAGCCCTGGGAGGCAACTGGCAATGGAGAGCTGTGGTGGGCACCTAACTCTGAGCAGAAGGATGACATCATGTGTATCCTGCCCTGTGCAAGATGTGCAATATTTTTGTAGTACATGACAGAACCTCTTCACAAAGACACTGTCAGCTGTCTTTAAAAATACTTACTGGCATATCTCAGCAGAAGAACACAAGTGAAAGTTGATTTAAGAGTTGCCAACTCTGGCTCAGGGTTTATTTTATATTCAAGTTACATAGCCAAGTTTTGTCAAGACATCAAATCCAGAACAGGCTCCAGCTCCAGGCACTTGAGTGTTTTATTTAGATCAGCAGAGCCTAGCCCAGCCCAGCTGCAGGAATTAGACAGGGCTTTCAGTCCTTGCAGCAGCAGTCCAGTACTGCACTTCCCAGCCAGCCCTTTCCTCAGGGTCTCCAGGGCTCTCTCACAGCCCAGAGCTGCTCTGAGCATGGGGATTTCCACAATTGCATCTGTGCTCCAAGATCCCACCTTGGCCTTATTGCTTAAGACAAGTGCCAAAGGCATCTGGCCAAGGAATGGTCAGGTCCATAGACTATTTGCTATGGAAGACAGTGGTCCTAACTCGTGGTGTTAACCCGTTAATCCCACTGCAAACTGATTCCAAAAGCCTTTTGAAAGAGCAGCATCTCTGGCTGGTGGAGATAAGGTTATGTGACCTGAGAGCCAGGGGAACAGGGCTCGGCCCCTTCTCCCAGCCAGCTGCCCTTGGCTTCAGAAGTGAGGCTCAGCCTTCACAGCCCCATCATAAGCAGCAAGGGAGAAGGGGTAAAGACTTCCAGCCAGGGGAAACTCTTCCCATGCAGGGGAAACTCTTTCTACCCAGAAGCTGAGCTGCCACATGGACAATTCCCAGGCCATAGGCAAACCCCAGAGCTCTCTCCCTCGCTCTCTGCTCTGCACAGACACATCTTTGGCAGTGTAAGCAGGAGGTCAGGGAACAGGCTGGAGGAAATGCCATCACTGGAACTGTCCCCATGGATCTGAGTGGGAGTTATCCCCTGTCCAGGTATGGCAGAGCTTCTGGCTGTGCTGGCTGAGGCCCAAATGAGCTGGGACCAGTGTTTCCACCCCTAGGGGTGCAGTCAGGCAGGAAAAGGCTCCTGTTTGCTAGAGGGAGGCAGCATCACAGCTGGTCTGGGTGGCAAAGCATTTGGGGAAGATACCAGTCTTGCCATTGCAGCGTCCTTCCAGCCAGTCCTTGTTCACTGGAAAACATGAAGGAGCAGGAATGAGCCCTGCTGAATGGGCCCATATGAATGGGGTTAGTGAGAGTTTTCATGGCTGGAATTTAACTCTGCACAAAACCCAGTGCAAGCCTATAACTCCTGAGTATGAACCTGAGACAGTGCTGGAGAGGCCACATTTTCCCCAGTGCCTCCCCACAGCAGACTCCAAGAGCCTGGCCCAGCAGCAGGACTGGAGAGCTACCTTCAGAGAGGATATCCAGCACATCTCCCTTGCTGAACTCCAGGTCCCCTGGTCCCTGTGCCAGGTAAGAGTGCTGAGCCAGCATCTGGTAGAGAATAGGTCTGCCCAAGTGGGAGTCTGAATCCTGCAGGAAAAAGCCAGCATGGAGGTGGCAAAGCAGAGCAGAGACGAGTCCAGCCCAGCAGAGACTCTCCCCAGCCCACACACCTGGCAGCAGAGTGTCAGCCTGCCGTCCGTCAGCTGCTGCCACACCTTCCCCAGGTCTTCCTGTCCTGACACTGTCCCCAGCTCTGTGCCATCCTGGAGCCTGCAGCTGCAAGGGTTCATTAACACTGAGCAAATCATCTCCTTTAAAGCCAAATTTGGACACAAGCCCAGCCCTCTGCCACCCTCAATCTTCACACCCGCTTGCAGGCCAGCTCTGAGCTTGTCCCCTTGCACAGTGACACAGGGCCACCCCACATGCTCAGCAGGCAGAAATGGCACTGGGGAGTGACACTGTCACCTCCTCACACACAAACTTGAGGGGAAGATCCTAAACTCTCCTGATGCCACTGTGTGCCCCAAGGGGTGTCACAGTCGGGGAGATCTCAGCCTAGGATCTCCTGCCTGAGTCCCAGATTGCTCTGCATTGATCCTTGTCACTGCAAAAGCTGAACTGAGTGGGACAAAATCCAATCTGCAGCAGCTGCATCTACACAGTTTTTCCTTCTGTTTTTGTTCTTGACCATGGTACAGTTTCCTAGGAAAGATCATTTAGGTTTCCAAGGCCCATACAATTACAGAGTCATAGAATGATGTAGCTTGGAAGGTCCCTAAAGATAATTTAGCTTCAACCCTCTGCTATGGGCAGAGAATCTTTCACTACACCAGGTTGTTCCAAGCCCCATCCAATCTGGCTGTGAACAGTTCCAGGGATGAGGAATCCACAATAAAGAGTTTCTTCCTAATATCTCATCCGACTCTGCCCTCTGTCAGTTTGAAGCCATTCCTCCTTGTCCTGTCACTCCATGCCTTTGTCATATGTCCCTCTCCAGCCCTCCCTGAGCCCTTTATGTTCTGGGAGGGGATTACAAGGGGATCAGCAAGTGAGGATCACACTGCTGTCCAAGCCAAAGGCCACGGCGAGGTTTGCCCTCTAGGCAGACAGCGTGCTCGCCGGATCCGGGGTTCCCAGCTGGGTGCCGTGTCCCGGGGGAGTGGCCGCCGCCCGTACCTGAGCGTGCCGCGCTGAGCCTGCAGAGCCAGCGTGTCCCGCAGCAGGGCGCGCAGCGCCGGCAGCGCGGGGGCCGCGCCCGCCCGCAGCACCAGCGAGCACTCGCAGCGCAGCCGCAGCACCGCCGGCCGGCCAGCGGCCTGCCCGCGGCCCGGGGGCACCTGCGGAGAGAGCGACAACCTCAGTGTCCTCAGCTGGGAGGGACCCACAGCCACCCTGAGTGCGGCCCCTGCACATCACCCAACAGGGCAAATTTGAATGAACTGTGCTACCCAGACTAATAGGGACAGAAAATGGAACACAAGGAGGGGGGAAGGGACAGCAGGGTGTTCAAAGACAACTGCCTCTTGCAAAGTGTGATACAGCCCAAGCTTGAGTTGTTGGGGTGGTCACAAACTGGAAGGAAAGACCACATGGGAGCCTCTCTTTAGAATGGAAAAGTGGTCAGAGGAAAGAGGTTTTTTGTTCCCCAGTGATTTGGGAGCAGCTGAGGAATTTTGGGCAAGAATCTTTCACTTTTCCCAGCCCTGGTCTCCTGATGCTGTGCCAGCTTCAGCCTGTGGAACATCTCACCTTGGAGTCCGTGTGGGCACTGGCATCATTGGCAGAGGCATTTTCTTCCCCAGGAGGATCTGCAGAACAGCACAAAGACAGGGCAACAGCCCTGCAGTCAGCAGAGGCTGCAGGGGGGCCACCACCTCCTCATACCCCTTAAAGAGTAGGGTTTGGGCACATCTTCACCCACTAATCCCAATTGTCCAGGATTACCTGGCTTCTGCTTCACATGGAGGCAGCTGGGAGGCACCTGGGCAGGAGGAAGGGGAATCCCAGTGTTGATCTTCTGCAACAAAACGACATTAGAAAGGAGAAGGCAGAAAACATGGGAGCCTGGACAAGACTGGTGTGTGACAGGCTGCAGCCAGCTAGAGATTTGTGTGTGCAACCCCAGAAAGAGCTCCAGGGAGAGCTGCTCACTGAAAGGCTGGATGAGACAAAACACTCACACTGTGCTGAGGGCTCTCCCCACCTGGGCTGGTTCATGGTGACACATCCATGTGCAAACAACCAAGTGTGTACCAGGGATTCATTTGGAGGGGGAAAAATGACCAAAAAATCATAGCAACATCAGAACAACCATGTGCTTGAAAACTTCCTCCCAGGAGACAGGGGGCTGAGCTGCACCCTTGCACACTGGGTTCAGAGGGAAGATCACTGGGACAGTGTGGCTGTGCATGTGCAGAGATGGGAGATGAAGTTCTCCTGAATCAAAGGGATTTTTCCTACTCCTAGCTCTTCTGTTGTTCCCATTCAAGTGCACTTAGTCTTCAGTCAATAGTCTCAGTGTTTCATACTATATATTTCTCTTATAGAGTTGTCCTATCCTGTGATAATCTTACAGATAAATGTCCCAAATATATGTCTTGGTCTCTCCCTGCCCCTGGTTGCAAGGTTGCCAGCTCACCCACTTATCCATCCTTGAGGCAGGCTCCAGGAGAGAGCTTGGGATGTGCAGCTTCTGCAGAGAGACACAGAGCAGAGCAGGGTGAGAGAGGAGCCCAGGGACCAGCACTGCCTGCCACCCTATGGCCATGAGAATGTGCCTGGGGACAGGGTCACCCCCAGCCATCCAAGTGCCCAGTGCTCACAAACTGCTGGACAAAATCCAATGGTCCTTCTGCAGCTTTTCCTGCTGGGAGCAGAGCTGCTGCTGGAGTGGCTGCAGTGGAACAGGCCAAACACCCAACAAATCCCCTGCTCCCAAGACAGATGCTCAGGCAGCAAGGATGCCCAGGGATACCAGTCCAGCAGCATTTCTGTCTCTTCTGACAATCACTGCTGCTCATTTCAACCGAGCATTGCAATTTTTTGCTTGCAATGTGTTTTTTTTTCTGTTGAGAGTATATTTTTATTTTTCCTACATTGAATTTCACCTGGCACTTCACTTAGCAGTCAACTAGCACATCCAAATACTTGAGTAACTGTTTCTGTTAACTCCAGATGCTTCAGGCTCTCCCCCTATTTCTGTATCACTTAGGAATATGCTAAATGCTTATGTCACAGAGGATTTGCTGTGGGAACATCCTTTCTTTTTAAAAATGAAAGGAAGAAAAACCCGTTCATTTATACCAAACTTTTAATTCTGTATTTTTACCAGTCCTCAGAGCACCGTCTCTCTTGCTCAAACACCTGACTGGTTTATAGTTGCCTTATGAAGAATCTTTTTTTAAAGATAGGCAGATAATACATCCACTGAACCTAATCCAGGTATACAATGGCTCTTTCAAAAAAGAAATGGCTTCTGCCAACAAAAGATTTTCCATGTTGTGTTTACACTACAGCTCCCTGGCCTGCAGGAAGATGTCAGATTTTCTGGGTTCTAAGTCCTTAGGACTTCTCTAGAACCCTTCATAAAATCTGCCTGTACAGCTAAAACCCTCCCCAAACCTTCCCAAAATTCATTGAACAGAGGCACTACAGGCAGGTAAGGACCAGCCCATCTCCTCAGCTCCATCAGAGCTCTCAGAGTATAAATCCTGCTCTGAATGGTGATCCTGGTGAGGTCTGGTATCCTACAACTCCCCAGCAGGATCCCCTATGGTGGAGAGTCCAACAGCCATCCTTGTGGATCTACAGAAGGGAATAGCAGAGGCTGGTGAGAGCCCAGTGTCAGCAAATCTATGGGGTGTGGAAAGGAGCTCCTGAGGATTGTGCTCAGAGGGGGCTAGGACCAAGCCCTGCCCACGGGGCGTGTCCCTCACCTGCCCATGGGTTGTGTCCCTCACCTGCCCATGGGTTGTGTCCCTCACCTGCCCACGGGGCGTGTCCCTCACCTGCCCACGGGGCCGTGTCCCTCACCTGCCCACGGGGCCGTGTCCCTCACCTGCCCATGGGTTGTGTCCCTCACCTGCCCATCGTGGATGGCCGTGGCCCAGCCGTCTGCTGTCCTGCTGAGCACAAACAAGAGGCTCCCGGCCGGCAGCTCCGCCCCCGCGGGCTCCTGGGGCCGGTACTGGGCCAGCACTCGGTGGTAGCCGGACTCGGCATCCCTGTGGCAAGGAGAGGAGCAGCTGCACAGCCTGGGGTGCTGAGCCCCACACTGCACCAGCCCCAATGGCACATGGCCTGGGTGCTGCTGGCTCTGAGCCACCCCAATGGCACACAGCCTGGGGGGCTCTGAGCCCTACACTGCACCAGCCCCAATGGCACACGGCCTGGGGGGCTGAGCCCCACACTGCACCAGCCCCAATGGCACACGGCCTGGGGTGCTGCTGGCTCTGAGCCACCCCAATGGCACACAGCCTGGGGGGCTCTGAGCCCACACTGCACCAGCCCCAATGGCACATTGCCTGGGGTGCTGCTGGCTCTGAGCCACCCCAATGGCACACGGCCTGGGGGGCTCTGAGCCCACACTGCACCAGCCCCAATGGCACACAGCCTGGGGGGCTCTGAGCCCACACTGCACCAGCCCCAATGGCACATTGCCTGGGGTGCTGCTGGCTCTGAGCCCCACACTGCACCCACCCCATGGCACCGGCTGTGAGTGTGAGTGTTGGCAAACTGTGATTTCCACTGCTGCTCTTTGATCCAACTGGGAACAAAAGGGGCTTGGAAAACACCGGTTTGCCAAGCCCAGCTGCATTTTCATTGTACTGATAAACACTGTCAAGATCAAAGCAATTATTCAACATAGCCTTGAAGTACTGCTGGTGCAGTATCACCACAACAAATTACTTTCTTGGGGTTTGAACGTGATTTTGGCTCAGGACATTCGGGCTGGTAGTGAGTATTTGGAATTATCCTGGGAATTAACATGGGAAAGCTGAGCATCCTCTGCCACAGACCTGGACAGGTCCTACAACCTCTGTCTGCTTCCATTCCCCAGGCATGCCACGATCCATGCCTGTCTCCCAATAATATTGAATCAAGTCCTGTAAACTGTCCAGAGGCTCCTGCAGAGCTCCCAGGGACCTGCAGTGTCCTTTGCAGCCACAGAAGACTATGAGTGTTTGTCATTCACTCCACCCTTGGTGAAAAGTGGGTGTGGATCGCTCAGAGTCTTCACGCAAAGACTCTGGAGAACAAAAGACTTTCTGAACAGTAGTGAGAGAAGGGTAAAACCAAGGTGGGACTGAACACTCACCGCAGAGCATCGGCACTGGGTTCATAAAAGCCCTGTTTCTGTGGGAGAAACAAGAGGATCTGTTTGTAACAGTGCCTCCTACAGCAGCACCACCTCACCTCCTGACTGTGCTAGTTCGTCCTTACTCTTGACCCCGTTTGTCATTCCACACCACCCAGAAAAATCTGCTGCTCCACACCTTACCAGTGTACCTTCTCTTCCTTCTCCTCCCTCTTTATCTCATCAGGAAGTAATACAATCTCTTCCTCCTCCCCTGGCTCCAAGGAACTCCCAGCACAGAGTGAGGCAGCTGTGCTCACACTGACTCATTTACTGAAGTGAAGAGCAGAGACAGGCTGAGCACAGCAAAGCACTGCTGCTTTGACATGGTGAAGAGCCAAAAATGCATCTTTAAAGGGCTGGAGATTCCCATCACCGAGTCCCTTACAGCCAGTGCTGAGCTTAGCTCTGAACATCCCCACGGATCCAGGCTGGTATTACAATGGTTTTACCATGAGTCCACTCTTCCCCTGACAGTTTGGATCTGAGCCCACTTCTGGAGCTCCACGACAGCTCCACTCCTCCTTTCACAGCCCCATGCTGCTCACCTGAGGCCTGAGAGGCTCAAAGCCAATGTACTCATCGTTGGGAATGATGGATGAGATCACCTGTCAGAGAACAAAGCAATGAGTGGCTGGAGGAAGAGACCCCCAAACTTCATCCAAGATTATCTGCTCAGACCCATTTCCTTCTGGCATCCCAAGGTCAGGCAAAATGTGGAGCTGAGCACACAGTGGGAGAGGCAGAGCTGGATTCCCAAGACAGCTTCAACCATTTGTGTCCCAGTTTTTTAGATTTTCCAAGGTTTCTTTAAAAGTATGTGAATTTATTACTTTCCTTTATTTGTTTTGGAGCTCTTTGTTCTGACTGTACTGGTCACAGAAGGGGTCAGAGAAACTCTCTGCTGCCTTGTATTAAGGAATGTGCCAAAGCATTTGTCCCCCAAGTGCTCACTCGTCCCCCTGGGAAGGCAGGACTGAGACAACGTGCCCCTCTTTAAAAGGTCACTGTCAGCAAAAGGGTAACCATGGGTTCCCAGAGTACCTGCTCAGCCCTGTCAGACTTTAAAGTGACATGGATTGAAAAGGTATTTTAGTGCCAAAGTGCATTTTTTGGTAGAAGAAGTGGCAATCCTAACAAATTTTGGCTTCTGTGTCCCCACTGCCTGGACTGGCTGCAAGCTCTGCAGTCCTGGACCCTGCTCTGGGTCCTTGCACAGCACTGTTTTCTGGAGATGGCAGAGGCAGGATTTTTTTCTGCTGCTGTTAATTGTGACAATTATGTGCCTGTTACCTTGGGTTTACCCAGGAAATCTTTTGAATCCAGCTGCTCAACTTCCTTCTTTCGTGGTCTGAAAAGTTCCCCAAGAGGAACTAGCATGGGCTCTAAAAACAGGTGGTCCTGGGGTGGGGAAAGAAGGTAAAGGAAAAGTCATCAATTCACACTGAATGAAACACCAGAGCACTGAAAAGCAAACACAGCTTAGGTATGCAACAGCAGCTCCAGGAAGATATTGGGGCAAAAATTTCAGCTGTGACAAAGGCCACTCAGGCTCCACAAAAGCATGAGCAAACTGAGAGCTCAGCAGCCCCTCCCCATTGTGGAGGCAAGGACTGACACTGCTGGCATGGGGTGGGTGCAAAGGGAAGTACAGGAAGGTTTATCAAACAAATCTTCCAAACAGCTTTTCTGTTTGACTTCAGATGCTTTCCATTCAGCCACTAAGTAGCATGCTAATAGTAAATATAAATAATACACTGGAAAAGCACAAATGTGATGCCAGAAGAGATGATCAGACTAAAAACAAAGTATGAATCACTTATAAAGTATGAAGGTAGCAAACTAATGAATCCTTTAGGAAGAGTAAATCAGAGATCTGCTAATGTTTCCAGATCATAAAGGAGTTTAACAGGAACCTTTTACTTAGAAGCAGCCCTAGAAACACTTTCACACCCTACTTAAGCTCTAAAAGTGATTGACATTAATATCTGAGCTGCCACCAATTGTTTCTGAGGCCAAAAAGACTCAAAAAAAGGCAGTCAGTGCCATGAAAAGGGAGACTCTGCAGACCTGCACTTGTAGGGGTCCTGCACTTGAAACACTGCCCAATGCAATGGGTTTTGCAGGACAAGTACAAGTGGAACTGAGCTCCTGAACATGAGGACCCAGGAAGCCTTGTTCCCAGCCTCAGAGGTCATCCCCAAATTCCCCACCATGGTGTTTGTGGGCAGTGAAGCACTGGGGTGACAGAGTTCCTCAATCACCTGAAGCACTGGTTTGGCAGAGCACCATGTGCAAATGGCTCAGACTGTGCTAGCAGGTGGCCAAGCAGGTGGGTGGATGGCAGGAACATGCAGGTGTCAGGAACACTCAGACAACTTTTAGCACACATCCCTGAGCTGAAGCCCAATGCACACAGCCAGGAACTCACAGAGTGGCCTTACCTGCACCCGCTCCAGGGCCAGCTCCAGGACTGCTGCTCTTCTTTCAGGTCTCCACACAACAGCTTTCTCTAGGGTGACTCTGGCCTCCTGCCACTGCTGCAGGTGGCACTGCACTGCTGCAGTGCTGTACAGCACCTGGAGTGGGCACAGGGAAGGGACTCAGAGGGCCAGGATCAAGGCACAGCCAACACATCCTCCTGAACTCAGCCAAGAAACAGGGACAGGCACTGAAACACCAAAAATTCAGCAACAGGAGAGACACTCTGAGAAGCATAGCAGGGGAAATTTCACCATCAGAAAGGAAAAATAAAAGCTTGGGTGTGCTGGAGCTGCTGGTCAAGGTGAGGAGAGACATGGGGACAGCAGGTGAAGACTCTGGTGCCACACTGTTTATATCTGATCTTTCCTGCATCCAAAAGGCCTGGAAGCTTTTCTTTGGTTTCTTCCTGCATGTAATGCTTGTTGTAATCCTGACTCCTTGTCACTGCAAAATAACTTAACTGAAGATGTTTCATGTGGTAGTCAGCTGTGAATGTACAAACTGTCAGCTGCAGCTTGTCACCCTTCAGCAACATGTCAGTCTGGTCCTGCAGGCTGTGGGAGTGCTGCAGACAGGATGCTGGGGAGCTGTGGTCCATACTGAGAGTGGGAGATGTCTTTCTGTCACTGGCCAGCACTCAGTGTGCTGAAAAGCTGCTGGGCCACAGGCAGAGCAGTGTCAGACAGCTCCCCATCTCCTGTGATAGGGTTATCAGCTGGGAATTGAGGTGTGTCCCTGGCTGCACACCTTGCTCAGGACAAGGCTGGAGCTCATAGGATGCTTTTCCTTTACTCTTTAATCATGGCAGTAGAAGACTCTCTTTGGGAGTGTGAGGAATGGCAACCCTGAACTTGCACAGGAGCTTCAGGGATTCTTGGGAGGCAAGGCAGCAGTTCTCACTCAGTCAGAAGTGTCACAGCCTTGCAAGGGGCAAATATTTCTGGGTTTTCAAACCATGCATGTATTTCTCAGGAGAAGATCAGCTGCAGCACGTGAGAGGCCATGCATGAGAAAGCTGATGGCACAATTGTTCTGGAGGATGATGTTTTGTGTATTTTGAAAGATGAGCTACAGGTAAGAATGAGATACAGCTGGATCAGGATGCTGATCCCAAGTCTGGAGGGCCAGCATAGTGCCAGCACATGTCCCTGGTGATGCCTGGAGGCAGGGGTGGTGTGCTCAGGGCCCCAGCCTCCTCAGGACACTCCTGAGCCCTGCCCCTTTCCCAGGGGACTGCTCATTTCCAAGAGAAGGCAGCATCATGGCACTGAAGCTGTTAAAGCCAGGGAGGTTTGGGTAATGCCACAGATGCCAAGAATAGCTTCCTCCTGCCAGGTATAAGGTGCATGAAGATTGCCTGAGGTGCTTGACTGGAGTTACACAATGACTCCTCACTCTCACAGAAGTAAGGATTTAAATCCTCTTTCCTGTATCTGCTTTTCAATCTGTGCATGTGGACTAAGAGAAACCAAAATGAACCTTTCCAGTAAGGACAGTTTCTAGGAATCCTTTACATATGTCCAACTACTACAAAAATTTACAATTGCAGTTCAGCCTTTGAGGTTCCTTGAACAGGATGTGGCAGGTTGGCTCTGCGTGACAGTAAGAGGAGCAGGATGGAGCATGACAAGCACAGCCTGTGAACAGGGTGTAAGGTCAGGCACAGAGGGAATATTAGATCAGTTGCTGCAGTTGGAAAGAGGCTCTCATGCACCTGAATTTCCTGGAGTCTGCATTATGCATCAGCTCTGTTCTCATCTGTCAATGTTTCAACCTCTTTCAGCGCTGAGAGCTGAGGAATTCACTGAACTTATGTGTGTATTTACATGCAAGTGTAAATATTACATGGAATTCCAGACTGGGTTGGGTTGGGTTGGGAAGGACCCTAAAGCTCCCAGTGCTCTCCTGCCACAGGCAGGGACATTTGCTATAGATCAGGCTGCTCCAAGCCCTGTCCAACCTGGCTTTGACACTTCCAGGGATGGGGCAGCACCACTTTGTCTACAAACAGAGAAAGTAAAAACCCCTCAACACAGGAATTCGTCTGCACCTGCTCTGAACAATTTTACTTTTCAAACTGGACAGTTTGCTAAACTTTCCAGAGATGATGCTGACTAACAACTTTTATGATTAAGTTACTTTAAACAAAGTGCAAGCAGAATATTTTTACAGTTCAAATGTACTTTCTTGAAAAAGTCTTGAGTTACTAATGCCTGCTACTGACACCCTCAATAGTGGAGAAGGATTGCTGAGCCAGGCTGACTCTTACCTCCCAGGCATAGAGGATGTGCCTCAGCCCCAGCTGCTTGTAATCAATGAAGGGATTTTGTCTTAGGTGACTGAAGGCCATGTGATAATCAGAGAGAGCTTCTTCATACCTGCAATACAGAGATGACACAAGAAACTGAGCCTAAAAAAGCTGGAGACTGTTTAAGAAGCTTAAAAATCACACTAGCAAATAACATGTATTCTGCTGCACCAGAGATGTGTCATCTTTGTAAAGAACAAAGATTACCATCTGCTGGGAGCTCCCTGCCTGTCTCAGGAGGATCAAGGGCTGGGAACTTGGCTGATGGGGACCAGGGAGGCCAGAGAATGGGAATTGAGAAACTCAACATTGAGAACCTCAACATTTAGAAATGTAAAGAACCTCTGCAAATAAGGAGGGAATTAGTCTGAATTTACACCACCTATGCAACTGAAATTCAAGCAGGTGCCCACTGAGGCTGCATGTGGTGAAAGGAAGGGCCCAGGAAGGGCTGTGCAGTGGGCACCCAACCAAGAGGTGCCCAGGTGAGGGTGGGCTGGTGGGAGCAGCTTCAGATGAAGGAAGCAGCCCTGGGGTGCTGGAGGCCATCAGCTCTTTGGGCAGGGGAAAACTGCCAGCTGTGCTGCCCCTGCAGTGAGTGTGCTTGGGGCACATTTGCTCCTGCTGGTGGTGGAGCAGTTCCAGAGAGCCCTGTCTGGGGCTCCACCAGCCCCAGGCACAGCCCTCCACTGGAGAAGCCAGAACTGCTCACTTTAACTCCCTCCCAGATATAAAGACAAGCATTTTGTGGAGATTAAAGTCTGGAAAATATGGGGAAAACAACAGTAAAGAAAATAACTGAGCTCAAAGGTAAGACAAGATCTGTAAAATAACCCAGCTCTCTGAAGAGGATGTCACTGTGCTTTAACTGTGGAAACAATGAACAACCATTACACTTCTGGAGCAATTTCAATATTTTATCAGTGAGACTGAGATCAGGCCCCCAAAGTCTGGTGGCAGGAGAGAATGCAGGCTGCATTTTTAGGAAGGCCAGACTCATGTGTGTCACGTGAAGACATACCAAGCAGCATAATTATATTTTTTTTAATTCCCAAAGAAAATCTGAAGGGCAACATAACACTGTGGCAGCCTTGCACCCAGGAGTCTCTGTGTTTAGGGGACAGCAATGTGGTGTGTCAGCCACCACTGGGGCCCCAGAGCTGTGCAGCTCTTATCAGAGACAAGACTTGCTGACTTGTGACAGGGTTTCTAAGGCTAAAGCAGACCCCGTGAACCCTGTAAGGTTGCTGGAAGAAGTGAATTTTGGAATCAAAGAATAATTTAGGTTTAGAAATAAAACAGGACTGAAAGGAGAATCAAGACTGCAGAATCAAAGGATCAAAGACTGACTGTGCACCTCACTCACATTTCCAGCTGCAGGTGGACAAACCCTCTCTGGAAGTAGCCCACTGCCAGGGAATTGTCCTTCTCAATGGTTTTATTGAATGCCTGAGGAGAAAAACACAGGCAGACTGCAAGGATCAGCTGTGATCTGTCCTGTCAGTGCCTGGGCACACACACCCAGCTGCCCTCACAGAGGCAATCCCATGGCTCCTGCCCAGCCTCGAGGGGCCAGACACAGCTCCTGGTCTTCTCTCAGGTCTTGGCTCTGTGTGAGCTGAGCTTCAGGCTTTTACCCCTCCTTGCTACAAGGGACTGGACATAAATGAGCTGCATTGGCCACGTGGCTTCTTAAAATGGGAAAGCTACAGCCTGAAGCAGAGTTGGCCAGGATAGTGGGAGCAGCAGGACTGTCCAGGCTGGGGAAGGCTGAGGTGATGAAAGGGTGAAAGGGAGGAAGCTGCAGGGCTTCACACAATGGCCTCTCAGTCAGTAGCTCTGCTCAGCGGCCCAGCTGAATCCAGGCACTGCTCACAGGGCTGGCAGCTACTCGTGGTTCGGCATGCTGGGAGAGCCAAGAGTCCTCCTGAGGCAGCAGCAGGGATGTGCTCCTTCCCTTCCCACTGCACACACCTCATGGGGATAACACCTGCTGAAAGGCAGCCCTCCCTGAGCCTGCCTGCACAGGGACAGCACTGCAGGTGAGCAGGAGTCTGTGACCCCACACACACCGTGCTGGACCTCTGCCTCGCTGGGGCAGAAGTGAAAGAACAACAACCACTGACAACAACTACTGACTCAGTAGAGCTGAGCTTCTTCCCAGTCACTGGCCCTTGGCTGGGGCTCAGAAGTCTCCCCTGAGCTCTCTCCCTCACTGCATGGCACCACTGCCATGTGCTCACTGCATCCCAAACACCACTGCCCTGCTCAGGGCTCCAGGGCGCTGCCCCAGCCCCTCCAGCACAGCCTCAGCTCTCCCTTATGCTGTCTGAGGAAAGCTTTATCTGCACCTCCTCACCGGGGACGGACGGATGGACAGACAGATGGATGGATATACAGACATTCCAGGTGCTGGCACAAAAAGGCTTTTCCTCAGGGCACCTCCTTTCCCATCCCAAGGGCAGTGGTTTTCCAGCATGGAAGTTTTGTTCTGGCAGTCTCCACTGCCAAGCAACATATTTGTACTTTCAAAACACATCCATCTCATGTCTAAACCCATGTCTATAGAACAGCTATTGGACAATCCTTTCCCTGCTTTGATTTAAAGCTACAATACATTTTAAATTTATTGTGCATGTCCAGTGGGTTGAGGTCTTCGCTTGGAATCAGTCAGGCTGAGCTTTAGAGGTGTGGTTTTCACATCATAATGAGCTAAGTTCACCTAAAGGACATAATCTAAAATGATTTAGCTTGAATGAAACTTACGGTACATTGCCAGATGCAGCTTCTAGTATCTAATGAAAGCACTCTCTGTCTCCATTATCTTGTTTCCAAATATTTCTGCCCACTGATCGGTATTTTCATAGCATTTAGAGAACCATGGAATCACAGAATCATTAAGGTTAGAAAACACCTCAAAGATCAAGTCCAACTATTAAGCCGGCATCACCGAGCTCACCACTGAACCCTGTCCTCAATGGCCACATTTTAATTTCAACCTTTTCCACTTTTCTATGATTCACTCTGCTAAACCTTTTCTTCAAACCATTCACCCTCCAACATCCCTGCTCGCATTCCCGCAGGACACGAAAGGCTGGATTTCAAATCTAGTTTTAGCATCATTCCCTCCGGCCGGCCCGTGGGGAGCCGAGCCGCCCGTCCCGGGCTCCCCCTTTCCCCGGGCTCCGCTCACCCTGAGGGCCGCCCGTCCCCGGCTCCCCCTTTCCCCGGGGCTCACCCTGAGGGCCGCCTCGGGCCGCCCGTCCCCGGCTCCACCTTTCCCCGGGGCTCACCCTGAGGGCCGCCTCGAGCTCCCCCTTTCCCCGGGGCTCACCCTGAGGGCCGCCTCGAGCTCCCCCTTTCCCCGGGCTCCGCTCACCCTGAGGGCCGCCTCGGGCCGCCCGTCCCGGGCTCCCCCTTTCCCCGGGGCTCACCCTGAGGGCCGCCTCGAGCTCCCCCTTTCCCCGGGGCTCACCCTGAGGGCCGCCTCGAGCTCCCCCTTTCCCCGGGCTCCGCTCACCCTGAGGGCCGCCGAGGGCCGCCCGTCCCCGGCTCCCCCTTTCCCCGGGGCTCACCCTGAGGGCCGCCTCGGGCCGCCCGGCCAGCAGGTGCACGCAGCCCATGTTGAAGCAGATCCTGGCCGGAGGCTCCGCGATGCCGCCCAAGGCGTCCAGAGCAGCGTCCCAGTGCCCGCGGTCCGCGGCCCGCACGGCCTCGTGCCAGCGCCGCACCAGCTCGCGGTACGCCATGGCAGGTACCGGGAACGGGCACCGGGCACCGGGAACGGGCACTGGCCGCACCTGCGCCGCACCTGCCGCGGCGGGCGGGGAAACGCAGCACCGCCGCCCGCTGCGCTCCTCCCCCTGGGCTGCGCCCAGAACGGGACACGGGCCGCGGCAGGCCGGGCAGACACCTGAGCGGGCACTGGGGGATGCTGCCCGCAGGGGGCACCTGAGCAGCCGCCAGGAGCGAGCCCTCGCCCAGCGCTGCCCAGCCAAAATACCTCTTTGGGAGTTCTTTAAATAAAATGTTTAATGGAATTTAATATATTAGATGTTCTCACGGCCATGCATAGTGCGAGTTAACTACAGTAAGTACGGTAGGCATAGGCGGCGCCGTGATCCGGTAAATACGGTAGAGCTCCAGCCCTCCGCTCCCGCGCTCCCTCGGGCGACATCGCCCCCTGGCGGCGCTGCTCCTCGGTGTCCCGGAACAGGAGGCCGATGGGGGCGCTGCGCCGTGCGCGAGGCGTTCCGGGGTTTGCGGAGCGGCGGGGAAGGCTGTGCGCGGCGCACCGTCGGTGCCAGGTGAGTCCCGGCCGGGCACGGCCTCAGGAGCGCTCCTCACTGCGCCGTGACAGCGGCAGCGGCGCCCTCAGCCCCGGCGCCCTCAGCGGGGCCGCTCCCACAGCCCCGGCGCCCTCAGCGGGGCCGCTCCCACGGCCCGCACCGCGCCACGAGAGGCGCCGGGGCTGGCGGGGCCGCGCCGGGCCGGGCCAGGCTGAGGGGCTGGGCCAGGCCGAGGAGAGAACAGGGTCAGAATTAGCGTTGATTGCACCTTCAGCTCCGCTGGGCGGACTTAGAGCGAGTTAAATGCAAGGTAGCAAAGCAAGGAAATGAGGAGTGGCCCTTCTCCAGGCAGCGTGGAGCTGGTGGATTTCAATTTGAAACAGACTAGTTGGGCTCCTTGCCACTGATTTGACATGTGGCGGAGAATGAGAAAGAAGTCAGTGGCATTTGGAAGTACCGCGAGTATTGTCCACACATGGAAAGATAAAATGTGGTTTAGATAAAGAAAGACAGTTTGTTAACGTGATGTCAGCAGCCCAGAAACAAATTTGAGATGGACATATCAGGAGTGGGTCCTGTTGGTGTCCTGCTCTGGGGCTGCTGTTCCTGCCCCTGCTTGTGGTAGCAACTGACATTAAAAAATGCATTAAAGCTCTTTGTCCTGTCATAATATAGCAGCCAAATTCTCTTCCCAGTGCTTCAGTCCATGTCTGAGTCTGTTTAGAAGAGCAAAGCTGCAGGTGTGTCTGCACAGGTGAGCTCTGGATCCTGTGCAGGTTGCTGAGCTGGGCATTGCTGTGATCCTTGTCCCACTGAGCAGGAAGGGACCCCCCAGGATGACCCAGCCCAGCCCCTGTCCCTGCCCAGACCCCCCAACAATCCCCCCTGTCCATCCCTGGTGTCCAAACGCTCCTGGAGCTCTGGCAGCCTCAGGGCCGTGCCCATTCCCTGGGGAGCCTGGGCAGTGCCAGCACCTCTGGGGGAAGAACCTTGCCCTGAGCTCCAGCCTGTCCCAGTCCCAGCTGTTCCCTGGCTTCTGTCCCTGTCCCAGAGCAGAGATCAGAGCTGCCCCTGCACTGCCCCCCAGGTGAGCTGCAAATTTCTCTGAGGTCTCCCCTCATAATCTTAACATTACAGTAGAGATGCTTAGCAAGAAGTAAAGAAGTTGGCAAGTATGTGAAAGGGGTTCAAGGAAGAATGTGATGCCTACCAATGGCTGTCTACCGGCCTGCATTAGCCAGGGGGCTGTGGGCTGTGATGAGGTGCCAGGTGTACAAGTGCTCACAGGCTCGTTTGCTTCCTCGCAGCTCCTGGTGGCAGCAGGATCCCCCAGACATCGGCAGCAGCTGACACCTTCACTGTCCTCCCTCGAGGTGAGTTTCCAGCTCTGTTTAGACATCTGACACATCTGGCAGGATGGGGGCAGTGCAGCTTCAGGAACTTCTGCCCCTTTCCATTCTGTCGTGTAGGAGCTTGGGAAAGGATCATTTGCACCATCTGCTCCCAGCTGGGGTGTTGAGGGACAGGGGGAGGGAGAGGACAGGAGCTGCACAGGAGCTACTGTAACTCACCTGAGCCTACACTGTGCAGCTGTGCTCTCCTGGCAGAGCTGTAGGAACAGCTTCAAGGGCAAGGAGCAGCCCCATTCTGGCACTGTGATGCTGAGATTAGTAAAGTGAGTTTCTGTTCTGAGGATCATAATGGGGTTTGTGTCTCAATAAGAACTTCTTTGGGCTGCAGGATGGTTTCTTAGTTTATGTTGGTGGGTGAAAGGGAACTGGGTAATAAACCATGTGTCTGCTGTATGAACTTGTAGCCAGTCCTGTTCCACCACTGCAGCTTGTGTGACCACTCTTGGGTGCAGACCAAATAGTATTTTATGGTACACCAGTGTTTTAAGGAATATATTCAAGGAGATTCCATTTTGATTTGTGAACTTCATTGATGATATTCACTTATTTTTGTAAAGTGTGAGTTAACTACATCATATGTTGAAAAGTTACCCAGCAATTCTTTACTGACTGTGTAAAACTCAGTTTATCTTAAAAAGTTCTACTGGGTTAACTTTCATTTGACTTCATCTGACTTTCTTCTCTTGGAATGGGAGAACTGTGAATTTTCCCATCTTTCTCCATAGTCCTGCTGCCTACTGAGATATTTACCAACAAGGGCTTGCACAGTGCAGGGCAGTATAAAATATCTGTGCAGGAGCAGCCTCCAGTTAGTGTCTGTCACCTGCTTTCCCATTTTCAAGTGGAAAAAAGGCTCATTTTGGGTTTTTCCTGGTGTCCCTGTGTGCATGAAATGCAGCTGCAGCCTCGTTAGAGGGCACTCTGGAATCACCCAGGGAGCTGAGCAGCCACATTCCAGCTCTCCAGAGAAACTCTGCTGCAAATGTCCTTTGCTCCCAGAGCAGAAAGCGGGAAGCTGGAGCTGGATTACCTGGGTGCTGGTGATCCAAGGCAAGGCTGCCTGTGCTGTGGCCTGATTTCATGCTTGTGCTCTATATGGAACATAGGAACAATTTATTAGAGAATTCACTCCAGTTTTCCAAATATGAATTAACAAACTTGCTTTTCTCATGGCCTTTACCCCATAAACTGCACTGATCCTAAATATATATCTGTTCTGTATTTTTTTTTTGGTTGCTATTTTCTTTAAAAAGGTAAATCCTTGGTAAAAATATAAGGTGCTTCAGAAACTCTTGGATTTTAATACCAGCCCTTCCACCAGTTCTATCTGTGCCTTGGACAAATAGTTTGTTGTGTCTCCTTTTACTTTCCTTGTGTCAAAAAGAGGATAATGATTTTCACCTTGGGAGAATTAATCAATATATATAAATATGCTTTGAAATCGGAAGTGGTTTAGAATTTTTTGAAAATATAATTAAAATACTGAACAAAGCAGGAGTCAGAGAAGTCAAATTTAAAACCATGATTATTGTTCAAGTGCTTTGGTGGTGCTTCTGTTCTGGCAAGATTGTAGAGCCAGATTATTTGCATTACTTTTGATTTTGTGATGTTTTTAGTTTTTTTGTCCAAGGAGCAGTATTCTTTATGTGCAGGAGTCAGATACACAAACATAATCTCACCTTTGTCCAAACATACCTTGTTTTGCTGTTACAAAATCAAACCGAACCGGTGGGACCCAGGAGCTTTCTGAGCAATTAGCACTGACTCATCCCCACCCTGGGAAGGCCTGGCAGAGCCCAGGCTGTGTTTCCTCTGCTGCAGCCATCCCTGCAGGGCACAAACCTCAGCTTCAAGGTGTGGCTCCACTCACCTGTGCATTCTGTGCTCTGGGATCGGTGGGGGCGGTGCCTGGGCTCTGTCACTGCTCTGTGCCTCTGCAGGATGGGACAGGAGGCATGGGGCTGATGTGACAGGCCACAGGGCAGGACAGCTGTGAACAGAGCCAGCTGTGCAGCTGACTGCCCAGCTCCTTCCACACTGCTGTGTGTCCTGCCTGAGCTGCACTCCAAGGGGCAGCTTTTCTGTCTGTAGGGTAAGGACAGTAAACACTGATCACAGCAGTTTATCAAAGCAGGTTCTGTTTTTCTTTCAGCAGGACACAGCACTTTCTTTGGAGTCCTGAATCGCTGTGCAGGGCTTCTATGAGCTCATTCTCCACAGTCAAAGCAGAATCATAATAAGATATCCTGGTCAGGCCTTCTTTTTCCTCTCCTGGTTTTTCATCTCCCCAGATTTCCCTTTCTGTCCCCCTAGACCTTTCCATCCCCTTGGTAGCTTTTTGGCAAAGATTGGCTGCCTGGATAGAAGAAAAGCAGAGCCATTCCTACTCAGGGGTTCTCCAGCATCCCTCTGTGGGAGAGCACAGGAGGAGGCAGCAGGAGCTGGGCTGGGCTGTGTGTGTGGCTGCCCTTGGGGAGATGCTGCAGCCTGTGAGGCAGCTGGTGGCACAGGGTGACAGGCCCTGCAGGCAGCTCTGGGCTGTGCTGGGCATCCTGGCTGAGCAGGCACTCAGCACTTGCCAGTGCCACTGCTCTGCTGGAGGCTGGCACAGCTGCTCTGGCCAGAGGCTGTGGGTGGGGGACAAGAGCAGCCCAGACCTGGCTGGGGCTGGTGTGTGGCCCCTGGATTCTTTCAGGAGTTGGGAATGCAGCAGCAGACGAGGCAGGCTGGGATGGCTTCCCAGTGACTGCATCAGCTGGAATTTCTGAGGAGCCTTCTATTTGTCTGGCTGGCAGATGGATTTTAAGGTGGAATGGAATACACAAGGACTCCTCCTCTGGCAGAGATAACAACAGTTGCTGTGCTTGAAGCATCTCATCTGTGGGAGAGGGAATTGTGGTTTTTAATGGGTTTGAAGAGTGTTTCTTGTACTCATGTGATTTCTGTAAGTGACTTCAGGACTGACATTGTGAATGGCAGAGGCTTCAGCCAAAATCTTCACTCTTCAGTGTTATCCTCCATCCCATATCTAGATCCCTCTCATGTTTTACCACAGTTTGGGTGTTCTAAAATATCCTGTAATGCAGGAGCCAGGGACATTACAGAACATACTTAAGAGGAACTCTAGCCTGCCTGTATAAAACACTTTCTTCCAGTCTTGAGTAATATCTTCTAGAAATATTCTCACAGAACATTTCTGTGGAACTGAAAGTTTCATTTTATGGTGACAATGTTTTGGGTTTTGTCATTGCTTGAAGACCAGCTGTGTTCTGTGGTGACATGCTTGCCTGAGTTGGCCAAAGCAATCCCCACAGCACAATGTGTTAAAGGGGAACTGGTAGATGCTTTAGCTCTGAAATCAGCTCCAGGTACAAATTAGATTTTTATTACCAAAATGGTTGCAGTTCTTAGTCTCATCTATAGTTACAGTTCAGTGCTGTACTCAAGTCCTGCCAAACCCTGATTTTTGCCCAGCAGCACAGGGGGCTCTGGAGGCCCAGGGCTGGTTCTGGGCAGTGTTTTAGGTCTGTTGGTGTGACTGGGGCTTCTGGAGCTCTGCCGGTAACCTGCCCCAGAATGATGCTCTGATGGGGCAGGTTCTTGTCCTGGGCTCAGAAGCCACTGTAGGACAATTTGTGTGTGATAGGGGAAGGCAGCAATAATGCAGAGTGTCTCCTGCTTAAAAAAGAGTGAAAAATCCCCTGCTAGTAGAGCTTAAGGGAACAAATACAACTGTGAAAACACACAAGAGGAGAATAATGGGGAAAGGTTATAAATACTGTTTTTATGGATATTGGTGACTATCATCCAAACACTTTAGCTCGTACTTCATGCTGTACAGCATTTTGCATAAAATTTAAGCAGTTATTTAAGTTGCCTTGGCTGGTAATGGAGCTAATACTGTGTGTTAGTGCTGCAGGAGCTGTGTGCTGGGCAAGGGGCTGCTGACAGTTCACTGGCTTGTCTGGATTTACAATTTTATTCTGAGGGCAGGACAGGATGGCAGGGCAATTAAATGGAGTTCCATATACCAGAACTCTAATTTATCACATGTGTCCTCCAAACTGAAACTGCCTGATCTCAGAGTTGCTGCCTGCTGTGTGCTCAGACCTTAACCTCTGTGTTTAGATTGCCAATGTGGTGCCAATTAGTGGGACTGGGATGTGGACACTGAGGAATATAACTCACTTCACATGGGCTGCCAAACAACTAGCAGATGTTGAGCTAATGGGTCTTGGCTACCACCAGCCTGACTTGGATTTCAACCCAGAGGTGAAGGAATTTATTTCTCTCTCATTACCAATTCCCTTGTCCCAAGCATCGGGAATTCCATTAGCTTACTCTGGGAGATGAGGTAAAACATTTCCCCTCTCGCTCAAACCTGTTCCCAGGGTGTCTTGTAGGTTGCTTTATTTTAATGTTAATTTGCCACCTTTGGTATGTGTCATCCTACAGAGTAGGCTTGATGATCCATGGGAAATGAGGGTGTGAGCTCAAACATGCAGCTGGAATCCTGGACAGGAGAGCTCTGTGAGTGTGGGGAGGGTCAGGCACTGTCTGCTCAGAGCTGGGATGGGAAGCCTGGCCTGGGATTTACTGGAACTCCTTTGAGTAACACAGGCCCTAGAAAGTGGTGGGGTCTGGCTTGCTGGGATCTTGCCTTTCTCTGTTCTCATGACTGGACGTTGTACACTCAAACCCTGGAAAATGTGTAACTGCAGGCTCAAAGTTTTCCTTCTGGTGCTGAGTCAGTGCTGGAGAATGGCCTGGCAGGTTTTGTGGCTTCTCTAGTGTGATTTAGAGGAGCAGGCAGTAGTTCTTACTCAAGTCACTTGGTCTCTTCAACCTGGAAGAGACTGAGGGGAGATTTATCACAGGTACAACTTCTTGGTGAGGGGAAGCAGAGGGGCAGCTCTGATCTCTGCACCCTGAGACAGGAGCCAGGGAACAGCTGGGGCTGGGCCAGGTCGGCATAGGCTGGAGCTCAGGGCAAGGCTCTTCCCCCAGAGGTGCTGGCACTGCCCAGGCTCAGGCTGGAGCTCAGGGCAAGGCTCTTCCCCCAGAGGTGCTGGCACTGCCCAGGCCCAGGGAATGGGCACGGCCCCGAGGCTGCCTGAGCTCCAGGGGACTTTGGGCACCAGGGATGGACAGGGGGGATTGTTGGGGGGTCTGGCCAGGGACAGGAGTTGGACTCTCTGGTCCTTATGGGTCCCTTCCAGCTCAGGGAATTCTGTCACAGAAGTACCCATGTCATAAGGGAATCATTGTCTCCATCACCTCAGCAGCTTCAGGAACAGAGACAGGGAAATGGGGGCTCAGCTGAAGTAAAAGTAGCACTGAATACTGACTGGTACTTAAATCCCATTTCACGCCTCTCTGTACAGCCAGGTGACATGTTTAATGACTGTGTGCAATTTTAGGGCTGATGCTTTTTGTTCTCTCTGCAGTAACTTTGTCTTTTGTCCTGTGAGAATTTGGCCTTTGACCTAAAAATGCCATCTGTACCATTCTGTCCAGGGTTCTGGTCTTCACCAGTTTCTTTACCTTGCTCATTTCCCACTGCAGTTAAAGACAGTGTTATTCCCATAACAGGTGTTTAAAAACAAAATTGTACTTGATTGGAAGTTTTCAGTTATAGCTTATTTTCTTACTGACATGCTGGTTTGAGGTGTCAAACATGATCAGCATCAACGTCAACAGGAAGAGTTGAGTGAGGGTTAAATAACTGTCACAGTTATTATTCAGTGAGCAATGAAAATAAACTGCTTGCAAGGTCCTGTCATTTCTTGCATTTCTTTTAGGTTCTAAAGAAAATGTTTCATTCAGTGATGTATTTAATTCTGAAATTCTAAAGAGAGCAATTATTTTTAGTTCCTTGATATTAGCAGAACTGGATCTGTCCTGTGGATTCATTTTTCTGGATGTTTATGTATTTCTTAAGGACAACAAAACAGAAGCAATGCAAACAATTATTCTGCACTTACATGATGAATAAGAGCTAAATGCTACTTACCTTTCTTGAAGCATAATTAGCTTTCACATGTTCTGCAGAGGAATAAAGAAAATACAGCATGATAAACCAAGCAATAAGCTGAAATACCTTTTTTGAGCTAGGAAAAGTATAGAATAATAAGGAGTGTGGAGCTTTAAAACAGGAAAAACAATGGGAGAAAACTGGCACCCCAGTCCAAGAATGACATCGTTGGGAAACATCTGGTGAAGGAATCCAGAGAGGGAAGGATAATTTTGACTTTCTTCTGGGAATTGTACAGAACTTGGTACAGAATTGTACTGCCAGTGAACACAAGTGCACTTACAGATCCTGCAGAACTAACCCAAGCCAAAAACTTCAGTGAAGGGAAATACCTTGATTTGCAAAGGGAAAATATATCAGAATGAGGCAGCAGGTTAAAAAGAAACTGAAAGGAGCAATGGCAAGGGTGGAAGGTTTGTAGGGAGCTGAAGCTGATTTAAAGGCTCTGTGCTGCAGAGGAAATGCCTCAATTCTATCAATTGCTGAGAGACAGAGAGAAGTTCTGATGTGAAGCAGCAGGGAAAGAAGGCTGCAGAGGCAGGGGCATCCTTCCAAAAGCTGAAGTCATGACCAAGTGGGGAAGATAGAAAAGAATAAACACTTTCAAAGGCTTTCAGAAAGTATAAAAAATAACAGTTCTTTCCCAAATATGTTAGGAATAAGGACCTTGTCCAAAAGCTTGAAGAAACCCATGGAGACCAGCGTGTGAAAAATCAGGAGTGGAGTGGAAAGAAACATTGAGTTTCTGAGGAATCTACATTGTGCTTTGGTTTCCTTACCAGAACCTATCTCAAACCCAACTACTACTTTAAGAATTTCAGACCACAGTGAGCAATACCTGCCTGCAGAGACCAGGATGTCTGACTCCTGGGAAGGAGAGAAACTGCTGAATAATTAACACCTATATGCAACCTTTCAATTAAAATCTCCTCACTCCTATTAGAAAATAGGGCTGATACAATGTCAACGTGCAGGAGAGTTCCAGGGAGCTTGGGGACCAGCAGACAGAAATCTGGCTTTGTATTGTGCAGTGTTGTCAAAAGAACAATATAGATCAGAATGAGTTGGTCCTTGATTTTCTATGGATGTGGAGGAGTAAGCATGTCTTTTGTAAAAGGAAGTTGCACTTGAGGAATCTTCAAGGACAAACATCTGGATTTGGGTGTTCCAGTGTGTGGTGTCCTCAGATTTTCTAACAGCTCCTGACATGGTCCTTTGTCACAGCACCTTAGAGCAGCTGCTGTCCTCGAGATAACAGGATGTTCTTTAGGAAACCAGTGACTGGTTAAAAGGTGAGAAAGGGTGTAGCAGTGATGGTTGTTACACCCAAGAGCAGTTGCCATGGGGATGACAGAAGTCTTAGGAGACCTGAGGGAGACAACGGATGGAGAAATAACAAAGTCAGAGGGAATTCGAAGCTTTGGCATAGTCAGATCTAAAGCTGCAGAAGTACCCACCCTCTGGTTCTGTGGGACTGGAAAATAAAGCAGCAGGTTAAACTTTGGGTCAGTCCATGTGGAGGAAGATGTGAGAAAGCTATAGCTAAAGGAGGTACTGTTTCCTCCAGGGACACATCCTGGGACAGTTTGCAAATGCAGAACATCTGGACCTGACCAAAGGAATGGCACAAAAGATAAGCACTTGTTTCCCATTTCTTCTTAATTCCCTAGCCAAAATTATGGGCATCAAATGAAAGTTCAGGAAAAAGAAAAGGAAACACTGCTTTGCCTGCTGAGTACAATGTGGCACCTGGTGCTACACAGCTCTGGTGCTGAGGGTTTGCAGGGAAGTGCTTGGATTGTTCTCGAAAGGAAGGTCAGCAAAGTCTGTTGTAGCTCTACAGAAGAACTGGCATGGGGAAATCTTAAACTGCAGGCTGCTGTAGAGTCAGGGCATGAGCTGGGGACACAGCTCTCAGTTCTCTCCCTTAGGCCACTGTCTGAGACATGGCTCTGGCCAGGTGGAGGTATGTTATGTCCTGGGAAGGCTCCTCTTCAGTGCCTTATTCTCCTGAACTGCATTTTATTATTTCTGTGCTTGCCTGTTCCAAGCTACTCCCTCCTCTCTCA
Source organism: Oenanthe melanoleuca (assembly GCF_029582105.1). NCBI lineage: Eukaryota > Metazoa > Chordata > Aves > Passeriformes > Muscicapidae > Oenanthe > Oenanthe melanoleuca. The sequence goes on from NC_079350.1 coordinate 10,506,680, forward strand.
GATGCTCCTCTTGAAAATAAAAAAAAAAAAAAGAAAAAAAAATTTGTTTTTTATGAAAACACACTTTTTTGTCTTTTTTTTTTTCATATAGTACATTGAGTTTTCATGTGTGTAACTTTAGTTTATTATGTTTGTCTACAGACTGCTTGGACAGAACATAGAGCTGCTGCTTAAGTATTTCCATATGTGTTCAGCCATATTGCTCAGCTATATTCTTCACCTAATGTAACTTGTAAAAATAAACATCTTTAAAGTGTTATTTTTATGTGTTGGTGAAGAGTTAATGGAACTAGAAAATGTTCCAGACCAGTGTCCCTACTGTGGATTGTGAGTAGGCCATGTCATGTCCTGCTAGTTTTTAAGCAACCTACAGCTTCATGTCTAGGAATTCAAAGGCCAATTAGTTGATCCCTCCAGGAGACTTTGCTGAACACAATCCTCCAGACATTTGAACACAGCACAAGACTTGAGCGTTCACAAGTTTTCCATTTATGAGGGAGTTGCTTGTTAAAAGTGCAGAGAGCAATCCAGCCCCTGCCAAGTACATGCTAGGCTTACACAGCCCTGCTGGCCTCAGACAGAATGTGTTGTCAGTTCTGGTTTATTTAGGGCAGGTTTGGAGAGCTGGTGTGTTGATATGGCACGAGGAAGTGTGTAATAAGTCCCATCTGTGCAAGCTCCATTTCCTACAGGCTGCCTTGCACAGATGGCCTCCTTGAGGATGGTTTTCATTTCACACTTGAAGCTGAGAAGGCCAGGTTTGAGGAGATGTGCTGTATGTTGCTTAAGGCACTTGTAAACTCAACATAGATAAAAGTGTTGCTGAAGGAGTAAGTGGCAGGAAGTTGTCACCTCTGTCTCCTGACTCAGCCCATGTCCTCCCCCTTGTCCCATGGAGCAGGTAAAACTCTGCCTCATCTTTTGATTCTGTCTAAGGAATGGAACCATTTTTTCACTGCAGAAAGAAGGTACTGGGAGTCCTGATGTGGAGGGTGTTTGCTCCTTGTCTTGTGTGAAAATATGCTTATTTGGGAATGCAAATTGTGATAGGTCTCATTTTGTCTCCTTTCTAGTTCCCAGCTTTTCCATCACCAGTAGAAGTGAATGAAATAGGAACAGTGGGGTGAAGTTAGAAGAGCCAATAGTGAAGCAAAAGTCTGTGGCCTTTATGTACAAGAACAAATCTTGTACATAAAGTTCTAGAATTCTGCAGAGTGTGGGAAGAACCTTGAGATGCTCCAGGAGCCTGTTGATGGTTCCTGGCTAAAGTTGGCCAACATCTCCTTGGTGTGTCTGTGCAAAGTACCAAAAGCAGGATAGAGCCAAAGCTTTTCTTCTCTCCTGTTGCTCTTTACAGCTTCCTGACAGGAGCTTGTGGGTTGGTCTCTTCTCCCAGGTGATAAGTGACAGGACAAGAGAAAATTGCCTCAGGTTGTGCCAGAGGAGATTTAGGCTGGATATTAGGAAAATGTTTTCCATGGAAAGGGTTGTCAAGCACCGGACCAGGTCTTTTCCCACCTCACTGATTCCATGGTGTGTACCATGGAGATGCTGGGATGCTCCAGAAGCACCTCATGGAATTTGCTGATGCATGATCACGTGTGACAGTGTGTCAGGAGCACATGGGACTTGGTTTGGTGTTCTGTGGTAGCTGCATCACTTGGTCAGTATCTAGTCCTGCATTTGGCATGCAGGGCACAAGTAGGATGAAGGAAATCTGTTCAGTAGTGCCCTGTGATATCAATAGCTGTGGCTGCAAGAGGAATTTAGGGACCCTAAAGAGATTTAAATTTTACCTTCTAGCTGCTCTTCACTGAGCAGTTGCAAATGAAGGTTTTTCTGGGGCTCCAACTTGGCCGGATTTTCAGAGATTTTAATGAGAATGGCAAAGCCACATCCGGATATGGAAAACATAGGTGTTTCAGAAATGGAGGAAATGCTCATGAAGAAATTTTCTCAAGTAAATCAGTCTGCAATTTCCATCAAGGAAATATCCGCTGAGATAAAGTTTTGTGAAATTATGAGCAATTTCAGATCACAAGGGCATTGCAGTGCTGCTGTTGGGGCTCTGTAAGCCTGGTTTATAATGATTTATGCCTTTTGTAGAATGGAGAATAGCTTGGAATTAACCCATTGTGTTCACATGTTTCAGTACTGGCCTTCTGCTGCTGTGCTGGGTGTGTGGTGTGGTGTTTCACTGGACGTTTTAGTCTCTTTTGGGTCCTGTTTGAAATGCCACCCCTCCCCTTGGTGCTCCAGTCCAGGAGAACTGCAGAGCTTATGGCTCTGTGAGTGATGTCCTGAGTCCTGCATCTCCTCCCATTGCCTGGAGTGTATTTTGGATTCAGGGAGGGAGAAGTCCCTGGGAGGGAGTGAAGGCTGACATCTGCTGTGGCTCTGTGCCCTGCAGGGCTGGTCAGCCCAGGATCTGTGCGGGCAGCAGGGAGAAGTGTCTAGGGCTTGAGTCTAAAAGGGCATGAGTTGTTTCCAAAACTGAAGGCTTTCCTAGGACAACAGGACTAACTGTTAAACGAAGTAGAGGAGAAAACAAGGCAACATACCCTGCCAAAAAAGAACCTGGCTAAAACCAAATCAATGAATTCAAATGTTTCTGTTTAGTAAACAATGGGAAATTGCTTTCAGAGCAAAGTCCTTGAGAGCTTTCCCCATTTCCTGTCTCTTCTGGCTTTGGTTTCCATTCCCTGTATTGTTGTTACAGCACTTGTCAAGGAGCTGCTGAGGTTTAACCATGGACATCCCATTGTCTCAGCAACTTCTGCTGAAATTCATGGAAAGGAGAGCAAGAATGTTCTGGAAATGATGTGTTAGTGAGCTGAGATCTGAAAGGAGATTTCTTGGGAGTTTTGGATCCATCCTTGGCAAAGTAATGGAATAAACAGGTGTAGACTGGTGCTCCTAAAGCTTCATTCATTCTTACTGGTTCTGTAAGTGCCAAAAAGGAGCTGGCAGGTACCCAAGTGCCATTGAACCATCTGTTGATGGAAACTCCATTTCATTCTCTGGAAGATGGATATCTTCTGTTTCCTGTTAGCTCATCCAGATTCTTCACATTACCAGGAAGTATTTATGTAATTTATAAGCATTCATAAAAGGCAGCCTTGGATTCTGTTTATTGGAATGTTTATTGGATTCGTGAGCATTCATGAACATTAAATAAAAAAAAAAAAGTAATATGAAACATAAAAAAATAAGAATAGTATAGAGGTCCTCTTTCATTGATGTGTGACTGGCAGAACTGTTGCTTGTCTTCCTGAGTGTTCCCCAGTGCATCTATCCTGCCTTCTGGAGCTATAAGAATGCAGCAACACCAAAGCTGCTAAATCACTCCATCACTAAATGTAATGATTGAAATATGAGTAAATTGAGATTTAGTAAATGCAGGATAGAAATAAAGTGCATTTTTCAAATATCCACATATATTGAACAGAGCAAAAGGAATGGAAAACACAATTAATGCAGGGTATCAGATAGGTTTGAGGCTGACCTAATAGTGCCCCCAAACCTGTGTTTCTTTCAAGTATTTCTTAACTTCAAGATTTAAAAGTAAATTTTGCAGATTGATGTGAGGTGCTTTGCTGGGGCCTTAAGGAGCATATTGGAATCAGTGAGGCATGGAAATTGTATAAAGGGTTTGTTTGACTTTCCTTCTTTGCTCAGTGACAGCTGCACAGTCAGTTCTGGTTAATACAGTCCAGATAAAATGGAGACCAGGATCTTTTCTTACTTTACTTGTTGTTGCTGAAGATGAAGCTCTCTCTTGGAATTAGGCCTGTCTGTAATTTCTGGCAGTGTTCCTGTCCCACTGCTCAGTGTGGCCGGGTGCAGGACATGGATGTTCCCAGTGCTGCCAACATGCCAAATTCCCTGGAGAGCCCTTGACCAAAGAGCTGTGTGAGGTTAAAAGGATATGGCTCCCTGAAGTCCTTCCCAGGCACATGCTCTCATTGTTCTTATAACTGGAAAGGATTTAAATTACAATCCATGCTGGTGGCAGACTCAAAGCTCTTCTATTCATTTGATGTTTATTAACTCCTCAAGAAACAGCAGCATTAAATGTAGAGGAAGGTACACATTTAGTTTTTCCAAGGCTGAGGACTTCTTTTTCATCATCTTTGGCTACAGATTAAAAGAATGAAAAAATGCATGGAGGGCTTCAGCAGATTTATTTAACTGAAGCTTTACTCTTTTCTGCCTTTTGCCAGATGATCTAGAGAAGTTTATTGGTAGATGCTACAATGAATGTCTCATGCTTTTACTGTCTTAAAGCTAACAGCATTTATCCCATTGTCTCAGCAACTACTGCTGAAATTCATGGAAAGGAGAGCAAGATATGAACTCTCTTACAGCCTCCACCAGAACTCAGCATTCATCTCTCCAAATCCTTCAGAGGTACCAATAAATGTGGTGAGCCATGTGCCTGGGTTACTGGAGATCCGTGTGCTTCCCAAAGCTTTCCAGAACCACGCATGTTCAGATTCAGCTTAATCAGAGAAATGGATTAATCTGGTGTGCTTGTGTCTGTTCTTTTTCTGGAAACATTAGAACAAAAGAAATTGCTGGAGTTTTTCATCTGATGTAAGAGCCAAAAGAAAATAAAGGAAACTTCCCCAGAGCCTTTTATTCATGACATCTGATCTTTCAGCGTTCCTGAAATATCTGCTGATCAAAACTTTGTTCCCCTGAAAAATGGCTCAAATTTAGAAGCCTGTCCATTCTCAACGTTCAATTCTGTGTTTTGTTTCTTTGTTCTCAGCTCTTTTCAGTTCTTCTGACATTTCTGTGGGATGGGGCTGGGTTTGATGTTGCAGCTCCCATCTGCTGTATACAGTTGGTTATTAGAGAAATAAGGAACAGGAGATGGGAGGGATTGTGACCAATCTCCTCTAATGCCAGAGTTGTGGAGCTTCAAAATAACAGTGGAAAGGTTTAGATCTCTAAATCCATCATAAGGACATACTTCCTCATGCACCATGGACAAGCTGTGGAAAGCTGTGGTGTGGAGTGGTGCAAATGCTAAAGCTTGTGTGAATTCAAGAAGCAACTGAACAAATTAATGGAATAAAACCACCACCAAACACTTTAACAAACACAATCTCCATCTCTGTCTAGAGGCTTGGAGAGTGTCAGGGAAGTATCTGTTCACATATGGTCTGTTTTACTACTATTCCCTTGGCATTTGTTATTGCCCAGCTTTGGAGAACTCTGGAGACAGGACATGGCTTGATGATTCTTCAATCTGGAAAGACTATGAGAAGGCAGAAAATGTTCTGCTATCCAAGGAAGCATCTTCATGGTGCCAGTAAATTCACCATGATGGAACAATTCCTTCCTGCAGGAGGGGAAGGGTTTTTAATGGGCCATGTGTGTTTCAGGGGGCTCATCCCTGGATGTAACACTTTATCTCTGGTAAGCTCCTGTTTATTTGGATGTTGTGGCAACCTCTGTTAGTCAACAAGTGAAAGGGAAGCTCTGGCCTTTGGTTTCTCCCACAGCTGCATCTGCAGTGGCTGCTCTGATTTGTATGTCAGACAGTGCTTCATAGAGCCCTGATCAGGTCCTGGCTATGTGGGTATGGGTTCTGTGCTTCTTACAGTGGTGGGAACACTACAAGGAAGAGCTGCTGGTGCTTCTGCTGTGCTCCAGTGAACTGGAGTGAACTGGAAAGGATGAGACAAATACAGAAAAGCAGTTTGGCCAGCCAGCCATTTTCTGTGTTTCCACTGCTGCCATGTGTCCTTGGAAAAGAGTCGCTTCTCCCACATATGTGTTTTTAAACATTATGTTCCTCCTGCTTTTTTTTTTTCTTTTAATCAACTTCAGCCCTCTTGTTTTCCCCAAAAGCTTTAGTCTGTGTCTCGGTTTTCCCCTCCTCAGTATCCCTGGTGAATTCTGCCTTACAAAATCCATGGACATAAATTGACCCATCATTAATACGAAAATAAAATAACAATGAAGAGACGCTCCCAGATCCCTTTCATTCTTTGGTGTGGTCTGTCTAAAGAGCATACCCATGCTAGTGAGAGACTTGGGGCTCATATGGAGCAGCACTTAATGGTAACACCACAACTCCAGTGGTGAGGTCATGGTCTTCTCTTCACAGAAATCGGATCTGGAAATTGTCTTGCTAACACGTTTAATCCATTTCCTTGCCATTGTCTGATTCTTTCCTGCAGTACATTTGTTGGTGGTGTGCCCAGTCTCTCATAAAATAGCCACGCAAAAAGCGCTTCCACTGTTTCCCTCAGGACTAATTCCTTATGTTAATTCTCACTCTTTCAGAATTTTTTTCCCAGATACTCAGCCTACCTTTTGCTCTTGGTTCTTTCCTTGCTGCCATGCCTGTCTGCTGGTGTGGTCTATGGCATTGTCTGTGAAGTCCAGGCTTGCACCCTTCAGGTTGGGTCTCCTCCCACTGTGCTCAGGGTCTGCCTCCACCTGTCTGCTGATCCTGGAACAGTCTGAGCTTCATCCCGAGGGGCAGTTCCAGTCTCTGCCCTCTGTGACAGGGACAGGAGCCAGGGAACAGCTGGGGCTGGGCCAGGGCAGCTCAGGGCAAGGTTCTTCCCCCAGAGGTGCTGGCACTGCCCAGGCTCAGGCTGGAGCTCAGGGCAAGGCTCTTCCCCCAGAGGTGCTGGCACTGCCCAGGCTCAGGCTGGAGCTCAGGGCAAGGCTCTTCCCCCAGAGGTGCTGGCACTGCCCAGGCTCCCCAGGGAATGGGCACGGCCCCGAGGCTGCCAGAGCTCCAAGGATGGACAGGGGGGAGTGTTGGGGGGTCTGGGCAGGGACAGGGGCTGCAGTGGGTCATCCTGGGGGGTCCCTCCAGCTCAGGGGATTCTGTGATGGTGTTGCCTCAAGCAGGCTCTGCAGCAGTGTTTTTCTGGTGAGATGCCAAGGGTTCAGGAGATGCATGTAGAACCCACACAGCTGGGATTTGCTTCTGGAGCACTTGCAGATGTGCAGTCCAGAACTCAGATTTTCACAGAGTCTGTGTCACTCCGTGTTCTGTGAACTCCCCGGAGCCACCACACGATGACGTGGTCTTGGTTATCCATTTATTTAAGAATATTTCTCTGCAGTGTCTTTAATGTACTTTTTTTCTCAGACTTCCTTTATTTTTCATTGGTAAGCTTGAGGTTACACAGGGTGACTTTGTTTCTGTGGCCTTCTGCCAAATTATTTTAATAAGGATCATCTGCTCAATTTTTAATGTATTTTTCAGTATTTTAGAGTTGTCTAAGAAAGATGGAGCCAGCAGCAGCATCTTTCCAAAGGATTCTCAATAAATATTAACTACAAGATTTTGAATGATGATGTTTTACCTGAATTTTGCAGGTTTTTAAAAAAACCAAAATGCATTCTTTCAGTTAGTCTGGGTAAGGTTTATTTTTCAGGAACCTGTCTGTGGTTCACTGGTCACTTAAAAAAAAAAAAATCCTAAATTTATTGAAGCCAATCACAACCATAAAGAATAAAGTTGTTGACACCGTTTTCATCAGCATCCAATTTATAATTTAGGTCTCTAGTTGATGCCAAAAGAAAAATGTGCAAGTAAGTGTCATGTCACAAGCTCAGTATGAAAAGTGTTTCAGGATTAAAAACAGCTAGCTTTGACACTGATCCCTGTGTTGCACTGACATCTAAAAGCAGAGTACTGGGAGAGATGGAGGAGTTCATGTGTAGCTCATTATTTTTTAATGTCTCCATCAGAGTGTTTCTGCCCACAGGTGTGGACAGAAGCAACCAACAAATGATTGCTAGGACAACATATCCCATCTTTGTTTTTAGCACGTATGTTAAAATAATTTGGCTTTCAGCAAGAGCACTGGTAGTGTCTGAGCCTTGAGCTGACTCCAGAATATTTCTTCCCTTTGCTGACAAGATTAAACAGTGAAATCATTTTCCCCTTTCAGTTTATTTTCACTGGTCTATTTTATCTCTGCCATATATGATGATATTTCTTCAGAAGTGATAATGTTTGGCTGAGGTTATCAGCATAAACTGTGGCAGGTGGGAACTGAAATTAAATTTGTTACTCTCTCTATGCAACTAAAATTTTGCTCCTGTAAAAAGTCTTGAAAGAAGCAGAGTGAAGTAAAATATTTCAGTCCATGTGTTCACTGGAAAAATGTGTGATGGAGGATGCTCCTCACTGAGAGCTCCTGTTCATCAGGTGCCCTCTGCAAGGAGGAAAGGCACAGGTAGATATGTTGGGGATGTGAGGTCAATCCTGTTCTTTCTCCTGGGAGTCCTCTTGTCCAGGCTGCTACAGAGGAAAACTGCCTCTGGCTGGTCCTTCTGGCCTTGCTCAGGTGAGAGATGATGTGTGTGCTCAGTGAAATGCGTGTTTTTTGGAAAGGAATACAAAACAAAGCCTGTGCCATGAGATTCTGAAGTGCCCCATTTTGAAAGGGTGATTGATGCAATAACCCTTCACATGTCAGTGCCAGCAGCCAGGCAGTGCCATGGTTGCCAGGGGGAGCTGCTGGCACTGAGGGCTTGGGAGATCTGCTCCAGCAGTGTCCTCAGTACCCTGCACCCTCTGTGTGCCACATGGAAGCAAGGGGAAAATGCCCTTCCCATTTTGCAGGTGGGAAATGGCACCTGAGGTCCAAGGTACTGAGCTGAGCCAGGTGCAGCAGTAATCCCAGGTTTCAATGCCACAATCAGTAAAGCATTACCTCAGTGCAGTGATGGCTGGGGTTCTGAGGAGTCAGACCAACTGCACTGCTTCACTTGTGCCACTGGCCCCAAGTGTTGCTCAGGCTGTAAATGCAGCAGTTTTAGGTAATGCAAGCTCCTGCTTTTCTTTAGTGATTTCCCAGGGATTTGCAGGATTTGCCTGTCCTGTGCTTGCAAGCAAGCATTGTCCATGGGATCTCCAGTACTGATGGCAGCCTTCAGGAAGAGGGAGCTTTCCTGTCATTCAAGGCCACGTGAGACTCCACTAGTCCACACCCAGTGGGAATTACACTGTAAAGGGCCAGTCAGGAGGGTTCCTGGCTTTGTGCTGCTTGGCTGTAAGTGCAGGGAGGGACTGCACAGGATAGAAGCTCTCCAGTCAGGATGCTCCTGGAAATGAGTGTTCTTATCTGGCTGCCCTTTGGCTCCAGGAGCTGTTGTAGCACCACCACTGCAGCCAATGTGCAAACCAGGAAATGGTTTTTTTGCCTCTCATGTACTCTTTCTTTCTTAAAACACTCATACCACATACTGGTAATTCCTGCTGGAAGATGTGTTAAAAGAGCCTAAAGACCATAGATCCATTTTTAAAATCCTGTACTTGATTGCAAGGTGATGCTACTTACTGTCCACCCAGGATCCTGGAGGAACAGTCCTACCATGGAGGACATTTAATTTGTTACTTGTTCTGTCAAACAAGTGGAAGTGAGACATGTACAGCAGTACCATTCTGAGCTGGAACTTGGGCACCTCTTCCAAGAGTCATATGAAAATTGTGAGAGTTGGTGAGAATAAATGGTATCACAGAACTACAGACAGGTTTGCATTGGAAAGGACCTTAATGATCATCTTGTTCTAACCCCCTGCCACAGGCAGGGACAGTTCCCACTAGGTATGATTTAGAGTTAACTTTTGGTGAAGTTGTGTTGATCAGATTTCAATCACGTTATAGTTTCTGTAATCCTCCTAAGCATAGGTTTGTAAGCATTTTTCTAAAGGTCTCAGTTTTTACTCACTGTGAGCAGTGATAATCTAATATTGGGATTTTGGAAAGACTTTACTTGGGAGATGCTACCAAGGTCTAGAAGTAGCTCTTGAGAATGATCCTGGGGCAGAGTCCTTACAGAAATAAAAGGCAGTCACATGCAGTATTCCTAGAGGCTGGAAAAATGTGTTGCTGCAATTTTTAGCAACAGTCTGTGAGCGGGATCCAGAAGAATCCATTCTTGGCTGAGACATTCATGTTAACGGAAGGGTTTTCAGAGAATGCTCTGGGAAGTCATTTCAGGATACATAAAAGTTGTAGCCTGGAAGGGGGCTACATGCATGTGGTTTCCACAGGGGCAAAAATCCTGGCTCCTTGGAGCTCCTGCAGAAGGGAACATGATGTTCTCTTTAGAAGAAGGGCACTGAAAGCACAGCTGCTCCCCAGCACCACAAAGCTCAGAGCATGCTGTGCAGCTGCAAATAGATGTGATGGGGGGGTTGTTGTTTGGTTTTGGTTGGGTTTTTTTAAATTAAAGCTTTGGTCTAAACGTGTTTACATCAGTGTTTGTACAGTCTTGCAGTTCCAGTCAGTCTACACAGCATAAAAACTCCACAGGACCTGCAGACCAGCTGAACACCTTTTCTTTTGCAGCCTCCTTTCCTTTGGAAAAAAGGAAACTCGTCCTGCTCTTCCTCTGGGTATGGATTATTGAGGATGGGCACTGGCACAGGTAGCCCAGTGATAATCAGCCAGGAGTGAGATCTGGTTCTGGAAAAAGGTGGGGGACAAACTCCTGCCCTTTGCCACGTGTGGCCCAAGAGTAGCCATTCCTGAGAGCATTCTGCTCCCTTGGAGTTGTTCTTCCTCCCTTGCACGTGTGTCCCTCCCAGATCAGGATACTCTGTGACATGTTTATGATTCTATTAATTAATAAAAGAGGATTCATTACTTAGGGTGATCTCTTGGAAGCATGTTTGCTGCTGGCTTGCAGGTCCTGGTTTTCTTTTTTCATTTTTTGTTTTTGTTAATTTTACCAATTAAAGACTCTCTCTTGAGCTGCCAAACATCAGTGTAAAGGTTTAGAGATTTGATTTAGGTAAGTCTGTTGAAAATGGAGTTAATTCTGCCTTGAGGTGAGAGAGCAAGATTACATGAGCTTGTAAGAGTCCTTCCAGCTCTGCTTTCTCTCATTGATGTTTTCATGCCACTCATTATTGACATCACAAGTCCAGGTGCCTGAGAATGTGCCACCATAGCAGGGATGCCAAGCAAATTCAGTGACCTATTCTATACTCAATACAAGCTTCCAACCTTTTCCAGCATGAAAATAAAAATAAAGAAGATCAAGTAATTATATCTGTATTTCTGTATTTTCAGTTTGTCAAATTGGTCAATCAGAATCTGAGAGTGTAGAGGATGTGGAAAGAAGGTTATTGTCCACCCAGCCACCTGGAGGAGAATATCGAAGGTCCCTGGAGAGGTTGTGTTGTGCAATAGCCAAAGCTCTTACTTACCTTCAGGAGCTGAGGATAGGAAACGTGGAGGGTGAAGGCAGGATGTAAACAGTAAAGCATGAAAGGAACACTAAAGCTGCTCTGGGTGCAGCCTGATGTTGAGAGTGTGAGATCAAGCAGGGAGGGTTGTGTTACTCAAACAGGAAACTGGAGGCACATTCTCCAGTGTCTATCCTTCCATTATCAGCTGTTTGTTAGGCTGGGCTGATAATGAGGAGACATTTGTCCTCTGGCCATAGCATTGTCATTCTGGGACAGTCTGGCAGAACCACAAACTCTCTCTCCTGTCTGCTCCCACAGGACCACATCAGAATCACTGGTTTGGTCTGGTGAAGCCTGAAAGAAGCAACCAGTCTGTCAGCCCCAAGAAGGGGAAATCTTTATCCACCATTTGTGCTGATCAGAGCCAGATGTGTCATGAGCAGGACAGCCATGACAGATGCCCAGCTTATGAAGCTCTGCCTGTCACATGTGCTATGCAGAGAAACAGGAGCTTCTGAAAGATTTTTTAGTGAAGATCTCTTAATTATAATAGCTTGGATAGAATTAAATAGAAACTCATAAGGGCAGAAACAGAAGTGTAAGTCTTTGCCCGTTTTGCCTGAAAAAAAATCTTCATTCAGCAAGAAGAATGTTCTAGTTGCTGTCCCTGAGGTCTGGGGGCAGTGGTAAGGGATGCACCCACAGCTCAGGGGTACAGTGTTTGTGTTGGATTTGGAACACGAAGAGCAGGGAGGCAGAGATAATTGTATTTGTATTTCAGAATCACTTCTGAGAGTAACTGCCTTCACCTGCCGTGTCTGCAGCGTTTCATCCGACACAGCTGATGTGGGCGTGGCAAATACTGACTGACTGATTTTTGGGACACTTCCAGGGAAGGTTTTAAGCCAGTGGTGTTTCTCAAATGGGAATTCTTTTCATACACCTGGATGAAAATTTCTCACAAGTTTCCCCTGAAGCCACTTGAAGTCCCCTTCTCCAAAACGGGAAATTAGTCTCATTAGTAGAGGAATCAGTTCAATTTAATGTGGTGAGCTGATGGGAGAAGGGTAGAAAATGCCCAGTGCCATGTTAGAAGTTTTCCATGTCCTGTAATCAGGCATACAATACTCCCAAGAGTCTTGTTTTTTCAGGTAGTTGCTGTTGTTTCTGGCAAAACGCAGCTGATGAAATGCACAGCTTGGCTCCCTGTGCAAAGGGAGCCCTTTGGAGGAAGTGGGGACTCCTCACCATGAGTAACTGATTAGTACCAGATTGTGAGAACTCAAAACCATTTGGAGTTGGTTGGAGAAGTACGAGATAAAATAAAAAACTAGAATGAGTTGCAGATGGATGTTGTAGATTTTAAACTGGGAATCCTGAAACTACTTGCCTAAGCTGAACAACATTAAGGGCTTGAGAAACACCAGGTCCATGGGAATCCTGTGCTGTTGGCATGGTGTCCACAAGCCTCTGTTTTTCAGGCTAGACACCACATTTTCAGCTAGAGATTGGGTTCCAAGCAGATTTTTAAAATTTTGCTTTAAGCTAAAAAAAAAAATGCAGCCAGCAGCCAGGAGAATATTTGGCTTTTGTTTCTGTACCAGCTGTTTTTGTTCTCAGAAAGTGATTTTAGCTCCTGGTGTGTTTCTGCAATGTGCAGCTCGTGACTTGCAGAGCAGATGATCCAGTGCCAAGTGTGCCCTGTGCACAAAGCCGTGAGAGAGAGGGCAGGCAGAGCATTTGTCATTCATTCCTAGAAAGAAGGAGATTTTGGGTAAGGTCATTGGACAGGATCTTGTGACAGTGGAGTTGGCTGTTTCCAAGAAATCCTGGAACAGAGTAAAGATAGTGTCAGGGAGTAGGAATGGTGAAGGAGAGCTGGGATGAGGGGATCTTCTTTAGGGAGGAAAGAGCCACATAAGTAGTTTATAACCTGTAGAACAACCTCAGTGAATAGAGGGGGAGGTTTAAATGACACAAAATCTCTCCTTCAGCTCCATTACCTAAACTGTGCTGCTCTGCCTAAAATCTTACATAATTTTTCCTACCGGCCTTGTTGGGGTAGTTTAGTGAGAGCTGCTCAGTGACAAACATGGAGAACATGCTCCACCAGTATCTCTTGGGTATATATTAAGCTGAATGCTTTACAAAATAAGAAATAACTGCCTGGTCCTAAGAGCTGAAGGTGTGCATGTGCCTCGTGGCAGTGGAAATGCCTTGTCTCCTTTAGTGTTTCAGTTTGGTATGTAAAACTAGAGCTAACACTACCAGGTACACTCCCAGCCCATGGCTTCCAGTCTCACTCTGGTGTGTTTTGGTGTTTCCCTTCTTCCCTTCCCTTCCCTTCCCTTCCCTTCCCTTCCCTTCCCTTCCCTTCCCTTCCCTTCCCTTCCCTTCCCTTCCCTTCCCTTCCCTTCCCTTCCCTTCCCTTCCCTTCCCTTCCCTTCCCTTCCCTTCCCTTCCCTTCCCTTCCCTTCCCTTCCCTTCCCTTCCCTTCCCTTCCCTTCCCTTCCCTTCCCTTTTTTCTTTTCCTTTTTTATCCTGATGGTGTTCCCCACACCACTGCCATTCCTGTGTCAAGGCAGGAGCACTGACAGACGGGCAGGGCAGTCCCATCCAGCTCCGAGCTATGGCTGTATCAGCCTGGAGGTTCCTTCCTGTGTGCAATATTTAGCGTATTACATCTTCAGCAAGACTGTGACAGTCTGTCCTCCTTTGTCCCACGAAATCCTTTTGCTCCACAGTGAATCCCACAGCACCAAAAACGGAAAGACTTTTCTTTTGGTGATGAACAGCTTGTAATCTTAAATTCAAATTCTCTTCTATCCAAAACATGTTCTTGCTGAGGTTTGGGCAGTTTGAAAAAAAAGAAAAAAAAAAGACGAGCAATTTACTTTTAATTTTTGTCTTACTAAGCCTGATTATTGTTTTAATTATCCATTGTTATTGTTTGTGACCTTCCATTAGAATTGTTCAGTATGAGTTTAGAAAGATTCCTGCTTTTATGTGCAGAGGGTGTGACTGGGAGGAAATGTTTGTTCAGATGGGTGGAACCACTTATCTTTCTTGTGCTTGCTTTGTGGGACATTCATCTTCAGTGAATGCTGCAGGATCACTTACTGAACTGTTTATCCTTCTCCAGAAAGAAAGTGGTATTTAAGATTTAGCAGATTGAGCTGTTTGTTCCTCTAAAGCCCCCAGGTGATGCTGTTTACTGGGGTGGAGTGCTTGAATGACACAGATGCTTTAGTGCCCAATTTGTAGTGTTTAGGAAGAGAAGGAATCCTAGAGCCATGGAATGGTTTGGGTTAGGAGGGACCTTGCAGCTCATCCCATTCCACACCTCCCACTGTCCCTGCTGCTCCAGCCTGGCCTTGGGCACTGCCAGGGATCCAGGGGCAGCCACAGCTGCTCTGGGCACCTGTGCCAGGAACAATTCCTGCCCAGTATCCCATCCAGCCCTGCCCCTGGCAGTGGGAGCCATTCCCTGTGTCCTGTCCCTCCATCCCTTGTCCCCAGTCCCTCTGCAGCTCTCCTGGACCCCTTTAGGCCCTGGCAGGGACTCTGAGGTGTCCATGGATCCTTCTGTTCTCCAGACCTAAATACCCCCTGGGATGGCCCTTTAAGAGACACCAGAAGAAACTGGAGGGGAGAGACTGGGAAGTCCTAAACTCCAGAGAAGCTTCCCTCTGGAATCAAAATCTTTTACATCTTATGTTGTGCAATACAGCCATGAGGCAGGAACTGAATGAGCCTTCATGAATGAACTGTTAAAATTGTCCCTCCCTAATTAGTAGTTGGTGCATTTCTGGTTCGTGTCTGGAGGAGTCAGGAGTTGATGGGATGCTGGAAAGCCAGCACTGCCACTTTGGAGTCCCTGCCTGCAATAACTGGTGGACTCAATGCCTTGGCAGTTCAAATGCTCCATGTTCCAGACCTCATGTCCTAATTTAAATCTTTAAAAAGCTCTGGTTGGGTGTTTCATTTCTCATGGCTTTGGTGTAGGAGGCATGGGAGCAGTGCACTGTTGGAGCTGCACCAGCCATGGGGAGCAGCAAAGCAAAGCACTCTTGGTTGTGTAGGAATTCCATGAGCCCACTGGGGATCAGAGATTGGAGGTGTATGGCTAAGGAACAATTATTCCAGAGTGCTTTAGAAGCAAGGAAAGGATTTTCAAAGAGGTCCTTTGCCTGATGCTGGTATTTCATGGATACACTTTGGAAGTGTCTGATAGCTGTGTCTTCAGCCTTTTCAGTAAGGAGAACGATACAGATACATGTTTTTAATGATCTGTGTACCTACTTAGTTTCTCAATGCTAAGTATCGTTCAATTTTTAAAAAACAGTTGTAAATAGTTTTATATTTTAGTTAATATTTACATTTGATTTGTTTAGGGCAGAGAAGAAGCATATATGCAGAGGGTTGACTTTTAAAAAAATAATTATTAAAAATAATTATGTTACTTAATATACACATTAGATGTTTATTATTTGCTTAGAAGTCACCAGTTAAAAAAAATTATCTGATCAAAATAATGTTAATAAAGGCAGTAAAACTGTCCACTGCAGAAACCACTGTGTCATTTCAGACCATGCACATTTGGAAACAGGTTCATGTTTCAGCTTCTTAAAACCATTACCTCCTGTTTTAATGAGCAGCATGCTTGTTGGAAATGAACTGAACCTCCTGGGGGAAACCCAAATGAATAATGTCCCACTTTTCATTAGAATCTCATTAGTTTTGCAGTTCTGAGGTATAAATCAAAAAACATAAGCGAAACCAGCAGTCCCCAGAACACAGAGCTGTTCAGATTGCTGCTAATGGATGTCTGGCTCCTTTACTTTATGTCAGTCTGTGGCTGGAATTCAGCAGAGTACCATGGGGGTTTTAGGCTCAGACTGGTTAGTATAGGTAATTCCTATTCACATGGATGTCAAAAGGTGGGAATTCTGCTGCCAGGGCATTCCTGGGGGTTTGCATCTGCAGCCTCTCAGGCACGCTTGACTTGGCCTGGGGAAGATGAAGTTTTAAAGAATTTCTGCCACAATTGTGAAAAACATCTTTTAAAAGGCTTAATTGAAACTTTTGTCTTGAATGTCTTTTGCAACACAGCAATTTTAATTTTAGTGAAATATGGACATTGTGAAATGACAGGGATGTGAAAATGGGCATGAAAATAAAGGAAACTTTCAATGTGTTTCCATCACACAGTTTTTGGAAGCTTGTGTTAACCAGACCATCTCAGATCATCAGGCATGGGGTTCATGGAACTGGCTGAGGTGTCCATTCCTTTGCATTCCACGGGGTTGGGTCTTCCCTGGATATTCGGAAAATCTGGATTACTAGGCCTTCTTTTCCTCTGTGTTTTCTAAGCCATTTGGAAGCAGGAAGAACTCATCATTTTCACTGCAGACCCTGATTTTTGGGGCAGGTCATGAGTCACTGGGTTCTTGTGGCAAAGGTGCATCTGTAGGAATAAGGGCCTGGCAATAATACCACAGATCAGTAGCAGCCTTATTTCCCAGCTCCCTGCAGTACCTTCAGTGGTCTTGTGTCTGCTTAACCATGTGGTAAATATAGGAGAGAATGTATAGAGTGGTTCAAGGAAAGGAAAATGTTTCTAGTTGAACCAATTCCTCTGGAAAGTCCATTCCTATTTCCAGTGTTACAACCAAAAGACAACCTGCCTGCATTCATGTAATACCCAGCATGTGCCACTGTAGGAAGCAGCACCTTTCATACTAAGCATTCACTCCTGGGCCCCAAACAGATTTAATAGCTGAGATTGGAGGGCACATGCAAGTCTGTTCAAACTCTGCTGTAATTTGACACGAACTTTGATTTCCTGCCAGCCTGCAAATGTAGGTCAGGAAAAACAGGTACTTGTTTCTACAACTCTAGTGGTTGTGCTAGAACTCGCAGGAGTGTTCTGCTGGCTTTTCTTTTTTTCTCTTTTGAAAAGAATTTGCATTGATTTATAAATCTTTAAATTTAGAAAGGCAAACCGGTCTTTCATTTTTTCCAGAAGTGCTTCATTCTTTCCACAGTATGTGTTTGAAAGTCTGAACTCTCTCTTACTTGGAGGCTGGGGGAGAAGAGGGAAGCGCTCACCACTTTGAAATGTTTTACATTTTTGAAAGCAGCACTGGCTGCAGTAACAAGTAGTGTGAGCCCCTCCCTCCAGTGCCCTGGGATGCCATGTGGCCTCGTTAACTTGCCTGCTCCAGGAACAGATTGAAAGCTGCTATTTTCATGGATATTGTTTGAAACTTGGCTGCAGTGATGAGGTGGGGAGGGAGAAAACAAACAAGGGAGAGAGCAAGAAAAAAGCCTTAAGGCTGATATTGCTATTTTTTTGGTTACAGATATGGAAAATGTTGCAATTTTGCTAGGATAACATCATTTTGGCTTTGATATATTCCATTTGGGATGTTTGCTTTACGCTTGCTGAGTTTAACTTGGATTGAAATGAGGAACTTGTTCAGATTTGAGCTCTGTGAAGTCTCTCTTGGTGGTAGGTTAAAAATAGAGCAGTTTTGCATTTTTTTCCCCTGTTGTGGCCTAGATAAGGTGCAGAAAGACTTTGCATTGTACGTGCTGTCTCCTGTTTCATTCCCTCCTGAGCACACCACTGTTGTGCACAGCACTGCTGGTCCAAGGTGGGGCTGAGGGACAACAGGACACCTGCACACGTCCGTGAGCTCCTCAGCAGGGTGTGCACATGGATGCAGTTTGTCACTCTGTTCTGTCCCTGTGGATCTGTGGTGAGGTGGGGGTGTTCCCCTCTGCCTTTAGCCAGGAATGGGGCTCTAGGTTGCTGTTGAACCCTGTCTGAAGTGTTCTGTGGAGCAGCAGGGCTGTGAGGCGGGATGTTGCTCAGGAGAAGATGAGAGTTGTTCTTGTGCTAAGCCCTTTGTCCTCTCCATTCTCTGCTGAAATGGCATTGTCAGGCACTGCCTGGGGAGTCAGTGGAGGTTTGGGGAATTCGGACAATGCAGCTGAGGGTGGATTTGACTGTGGAGGACCTTAAGCTTTCTGTTACAATCACCAAAAACTCTGAGCTGGAGGGACCCACCAGGATCATCAAGCCCAGCTCCTGTCCCTGCACAGACACCCCAACATCCCTGGCAGTGCTGTCCAAACACTCCTGGAGCTCTGGCAGCCTCAGCCATGACCACTTCACACCTTTGATGGGCACTGAAGGGTTTTCACATCTGGATATTATTCAGCCTTCCCTTCCTTCTGCCCCTTCCTCCTCCTCCTCACCCCTCACAGAAACTCCACATTCCCTCCTTAGTCAAACTAGCACATACAGGTGAATGGCCTGAGATCAATGACACCGTGGTCCCCAGTTCTGGTCAGCAGAGCACACTGGACAGGAGTGACAGACTGTGCCAGCCTGTGTCCCCAGGGCTTGGGAGCCTCACCTGGGAGGGAAGGGCTGCCTACCCATCTGCTTTCTTCACTCCTGACAATGACAGCCCTATGAAATCTGCACCTGGTAGTAGTCATTAATTTCTGATTCAGTTTACACTGCATTTTAATTCAAAAATTCAAGTACTGGATAGTTTGAATTTCTTACAGTAAATTCTTACAGTCTCAGTAGAGACTGCTGCTGTGGTGTAAGTAGAAAAACAGACACGTTGATGAAAGAGGGCTGGGACAGGTAATGGCTTTTGTCCTGGTTGTCCCTGGGGTGACAGAGCTGTGCAGCTCCTGGCAGGGGCCAGCAGAGCAATACAGCGAGGGGAAAACATTCGGGTTTTGCAACCGACTGAAACGTAGTCCTCATTTCACATGAGAAAATAGCTGCCCTCTCTAAGTGCTGCTGGTCGTGACCCACCCACGGACGGGGCTGCCGTGAGCCGAGCTGTTCCCCGGTACCGGGGCTGAGCCGCCTCTGAACGTGGGACTGGCTGAGCTCCCAGCAGCTGAAGAACAGCTTTTGCTGCGGTACTGTGCAGATGTGAGAGCAAGCCTGGTGCCATCTGACCGAAGCTTTGGTGTTTGCAGACTCTTTCTTCCCTGGGACCAAGCCAGAGGAGGGTGCCGGCGATGCTTTTGCTGGAGCGCCGTTTGTCGTAGATCAATAAGTTCTAACGGGCAGGTCTATGCAGGAATCCCTTCATTCCCCCGCTTGTTGCCCAGCCCTGCCGCGGCCGGGGACTCTCCGATGGCACAGGATCAGATGGATTGTTGGAGTGTCTGAGGCGTCATTGTCCTGAGCTTGGCTTCTGATGCTGCGTGCGGCCGCGACAGATGAGCCCGGGGCGGGCAGCGCATCCCCAGCTGTTCGGAGAGAAAAAGGAGAAAGGCAGATTATCCCATTATGTTTACAGGGCATCGGTCACACAAACAATGACTGTCCTCTTTGACAAGAGGATTGTTTAATTAGTTAAGGGTTTGATAAAGAGATGACTGAGCATACAGTGCCCTGAAGGCATCTGCCTTTTAGTACAGCAGGCACGTCCTTCCTGCGAGCCCTGGGCTGTTCCTTTCTCCCGAGGAGCACCGGAGCTCTCCGGAGCTCTGTTCCAACTCTCAGAGCTGCTTACTCTGAGCATATTAAATTGAATTTCTGTTATCTGAGAAGCAGAATTACAATTTAGCTGCCTGTGAGTTAGTTCTGAGCATTCAGAAAGAGGGAGGCAATGTGAGTAACACTTGGAAGTAGATATTTTTTCATGTGTGTGTTCTGGTATTACTAGTTCTCTTATCTGTTATAGCTTTTCCTTTGCTCCATTCTTCTTAATTTTCAATCTGTGACAAGCGTTGCCAGGTTAAATTCCACACTCTGAACTGAACCAGAACGAGAATCTGTGTAAAGAGGTGATTAATTAAGCATAGGCAAGTGGGTGTGAAGCAGTGGAATTCCACGTGTGTGCAGTGGCTGTGGGTACAGTGTTACACTGGCTTCACCTTGCTTCTGAATTTGACCATGAAATCCAATTTGAAATACAGAAGTAATGAGTAGAGAGCGGATTTAACTAGTGCATTGCAGTGTTGGTGTTAGCATTGATTTTTATCTGTGTAACTCTTCAAAAGCAAGGAGTATACAGAATTTAAATCAATATTCAGTACTTCCAGCACAGCCATGAAATATTTATGTTTAGCATCCTGCTAAACTTGCACTGGTTTGCTTGGGTTTAAATTGGCATCTGCCTTTGTACCCTAATACTCAAATAATTACACAGAACATATTCTGGGTAATAAGAAATAACGTTGTAGAAAATGCAATTTTAAAAATGAAATCTGCCTAAAATGTTCTGTTGCTGTTATCTTACTTTCAAGCCACTTCGTGTCTGCATTATTTTTTAACGTTTAAGCCTCCTGTTGTTTGTTTTTTTTTTTCTTGGAGACTTTTCACTCTTTGTAGTACTCGGTGGCCCCAGCAGAACCCCTGCTGCTTGGTCAGAGCATGTGTCATCAGCTGCTTGACCACAGCCAGAGAGGGGCTGGAGGAAGTGTTTTGAATTCACAGGGGGGTTGTGCTTCAGGATTGACGTCCAGCTTTGGGGACAGACTGTCACTGTGGCTTCCAGTTACTGCAGTGGCTGTCACCAGCTTCCTCTTTGTGCAGAGTGGGCAGAGAGGGGAGGCTGTGCCGTGTGTCAGCCAGGGACAGCAGTGCCCTCGGCATCCCAGCAGCAGGGAGGGATGGAGCTGAGGGACGCTGAGGGCAGAGCTCCTCCCTCTCACACACTGGGATTTGTTCTCTTAGTGTTCTTGGTGCTCTTGTCTTAGAGGGCTACAAGTGTGTCTCAACTCTTAGTAAAATAATCTGTGTAAAATAAGCCTTTCTCCAGGTTAATTAAAATGTACAAACATAGCTGCAGCCTGGAACTGTGAAGACCTTGTCAGGGCACAGACACTGCTCTCGGGGCTCTTGCTGCTCATTCTTTACCCCTCAGTGTGGGCCTTAGAGGGCTCCAGGGGAGCTGGGCAGGGACTTCACAGCTGACCCCTGCTGCCTGCAAATCTCATGGAAGTTTCTGGAGCCCTGGGCTGGTGCCTCGTTGTCTGGAGAGGCTGTGAGCTCCCCATCTCTGGAAGTGTTCCAGGCCAGGCTGCACGGGGCTTGGAGCAACCGAGCAAGATGAGCTTTAGGGTCTCTTCCAACCCAACCCAAGCCATTCCATGATTCTAAATTCCTATTACAGCTTCCTAGGGTGATGCACAGCATTCTATAAGATGTTCTTCCCCCCACTAAATAGAAATAGCCTTCAGTGTCTGTCAATGAGCAGCTTTCCTCTTCCTGCAGCCCTGTGCTGTCTCTGGTTCAGGTGACTGCTGCTCCAGCCTGCTTCTCTCTTCCTGTTTTCCACAGACTTAAGCTAAAAGAGGTGGCAAAGGCATCTTGAAAGAAATTGAGGCTGAGTATCTCCTCAGCAAGGATGCTGCTTCATGCTGTTGTACCAGTGAAGATCAAGTTCCTCTTTGGCAGGAGCTGTGCCAACTTCACCACCCACACTTTGACAAAGGGTATTGTTTTACAATTTTGAGTGATTAATAATTTTTTAGGAGGCTGCAATTTTCCATTTTCAGCATGTTGCCTCTGATTTCCTCTTTGTATCCCAGAGGCTTTGGAGAAGCTGAGTGGCACAGTGAGGAATGTGCTTGTGCAACCAGGATTACCTGCACTGAGTGGGGTATGTTGCAGTTCTTCCTAATCCAGCTCCATTTGAGAACCAAGTCAGTGGCTTCCTCAGCCAACAAATAATGTTTTCCTTAATTGCTATCAGGCTGTGAGAAATTTCCTCTCTGAAAATGAGTTTAAATAACAAATTTCCTGCACTTTATTGTTAGCCTGAGAAAAGTCCCTGAAGAGGGACTGCAGCAGCCCAGGGTTTTACTGAGCTTGGAGAAAGGATCACCTGCAGAGGGACAGGTAGGTCATCACTGAATCCAGTGACCTCAGACAAGATGAGGAACATGTAGGACAGTGACAAGCAGCAGTGCTGGATCTTTTCAGCTTGTGCCTTTCCTGCTTCTTGCCCTTTGTCTGGGATCTCCCCTCATGGTGCAGGGAGAGCTGAGCTGGGTTTCCTGCCCTGCTCTATGCTGCACCTGTGGCATGGAATACAGACAGAAGAGACATTGCTCTGCTGCTCACCTTCATACAGGTGTCAGAGCTTCCCTGACAGGAGTGGCCATGAAAGAGGTGCAGGGTGAGCAGTGAGGAGCCCAGGAGATGCAGCAGGACACTCTAGTGTTGTGGCTCCAGCCAGAGCACCCAGCACTGCTGCTGTCACATCCTTGGGATGACCCTGTGCACCAGGCAGCCTGCTGGGGGCTTAGGGAAGAACCTGAGGAGCTGATCTCTCACACAGCTGAGGTGTGCTGCTGACAGCATGTGGTGTCCTGGTTCTGCAGAGCCCCCCACGAGCAGGTGTCACCCAGCATCACCCCAGCAGTGGGGCTGGCTGGGCTGTGATACCAGAGGGGACACCAGGGCTCCCTTTGGTTTGCTTTCAGCCCCTGCAGTTTCTGGTAGGCATCTGCAGACTCCAGTGAGGAGTGAGGCAGGAGAGACCTGGGTAAGATCTCTCTCCAGTGGTTCCTTTGATCAAGTGAGGACTTGTGTGTTTGTCGTGCTTTGCAGCAGAGGTGCTCATGGCTTTGTGGCAGAGCAGTGCAGACACAAACTATCTTGATGGAGCTGACTTGCTGTGCTGTGAACAAGTGAATTAGATTAGAGCATCCCAGAGCAGACATGGTATTTCATGTCCAAATGCAAAGGGAGGAATCCCAGTCTTGCCAGTGGTTGCCCACAGTTTTGCTGTTTCACTTTGAATTTGTTGCCAGTTGTTCAGATGCCAAATAATTTGGCAGCCAAAAATCAGATATCCTCTGCCCATGCCTAAAGGAGAATAATATGTTGGTTCTGACATTTGTATTATTTTATGGGTCGATTCATCACTAGTTAAAGGTTTTTCAAATGGTGGTTAAGACTATGCATAAATTGTAGTACTTTCTGAAAAATTAGAGCATGATCATTGCAACTCTAACTACAGCTAATAAATCATGCTGAGAAAACACGTGCCTCTCAGGTAAATAATGTTTGTGGATGTGGAACAGTCCAAAAGTAGGGCAAGGCCACATTTTTCTCAACTTCTGAAGACAGTGGTGGAGACGTCTGTAGCTGCTGAGATCTCCTGATCTGAGCAGATGTTTCACAGTGGCTGTGCATGTTGCTGCTCAAAACACTTGTGAGAATTAACCTGAACCTTTGAACTGGAGAGCTCTGTTCTCCAGTCTGACCCAAGTGTTGAGGGTGAGGCAGGAGGAGGCTGCAGGGTAAAGCCTTTGCTTTAAGGAGGAGGCTGCTGGAGACCCATCTTCCAGACATGTGGAAAAACCTGGCTCCCTAGCCAGGAGTTTCAGGAGTGGTTTCTCTGTGCTGGCCTTCCTGGAATGCTGCCAGGAGAACAAAACTTCGACTTCAAGACTCCTCTTATTTACAGTATCATCTTCTGCAAACTTGGTTACAAACCAACATCCCTTGTAAAAGCCATTTATGCCACCAAAGGTGACTTAATCAATTGTTGCATTCAGAACGTGCTTCCCTACCCCTTTACCTCCTAAATAAGAGAAGATATCTAGATCTGAGCTTAGAAGGTCTCTGAGCTTGTTCAGGATGTAAAGCGTGAGGAACAACTACCCATGAAGGAGTTTTGAAAGCAATTTATTACCAGGCATGGTGGAGATAAAACTGACATGTCTTAGGAAGAGATAAAAAGTCAGTGCACAGTGTGTGATGAATAATGTGACTTGGCTTTGTCCTGTCCTTGTGGGATTGGACCCTGTTCCTGCACTCCAGCAGAATGTTGTTTCTCTCTCTGTGGATGTGAGTGTGAGGAAGTGTGCAAGGAGAGTGTGCTGCAGGCACTGGCTTTGTGCTTGACAAAGACTTACTTGAATTTGATAAGCAGCCTTTATTGACCTCGAGGTCATCTGGTGATGAGAGTGAAATTAAAGTTTTTCAGGAAGAAAGAGCAGTAATGGGGACACTGCACAGGTGTCAGTCCCTCAGGTGCCAGCGGGTGGGATTGCTCAGGACACAGCTCTTTCCAGAGGCTGGGGAAACAAAGTGCATTGTAAGGCATGATCTTGTCACCAGAGCTACTGGTCAAGGTCTCAGATCAGCAATCAGTCATCCCTTAATTTATATTCCAAGTAGCAGTCAGGATCTTCAGCCACAACAAAGCCACTGTCTCCTCCAGCTGTTCAGCCATCACCAGATGTTGCAGCTGATCTGTGCTGCAGCTCCTGCCTCTCCACCCTGCCTGTCCTCCAGCATTCCTCTCCTTGCTGCCATCAACCACAAGGATACTCCCTGCAGGACAGGGGAGGACTCATGGCCAGTGATGTGGGCAAAAGGTGAACAGAAATTCAGTAAGAGGCAAATCTTGCTAAAACAAGTAGCTGCTCATTGTTCACCCAGTATGTCAGATCTCAGGGAGATAACATTCAGAAGGAGATCTGAGTTAAAAATGAAAAGAACCTGGAAATGAAAATGCCAATAGCTTGTGGAACTTCTGAACTGTGGCATGGTTTCCAAGGTGCAGGAGCAGTGTCTGCTGCCCATGCCCCAGGGGGGCCTGGGGACCTGTGCAGGCTGCAGGGCTGCTGAGGAGCTCCCAGCCAGGGCGGAAGATGAGGAGCTGCAGACAGTTGGGATCTGAGGGATTTGCTAGTAACAGGGAAAACAGAGGAAATGGTGATTTGAGAGGAAATCCTTGGATTATTCTGCTTTAATTCATGGTGAGACATGGGCTGGAGTGAAAGTGATCAAGGAGAAATGGACGCAGTGGAGCTTCAGCTCCTGTGAGTGAATGGAAAGGGAGATCAGGGAGAGAAGCAGATTAAGATGGAGAAAATTGAGCAGATTTCTAAAATTACTCATCCATCCTGTAAAAGCTTTTTGTTTAGTGTTACATCTACATCTGGAGGCATTCAAGCAAAACCCTGGGGAGAAGGAAAGCTTCAACACTATTAAAAATAAATAAAAAGAAGAAGAAGGGGGCAAAAGGTGTTTTTATTAAAGACAAACCTTCATCCCTCCCTTCTTCTGTAAATGCCATGATTCATGAAATTCTGTGTTTCACCCAGGAGTTTATGGAGTATGTGTCAGTCAGGATGTGATTGCATTTAGTGCACTTTTACCAAACAGCTGTACCCCCAAAACTGTGCAGGGGGGATGTGACCTGCAGAATGTCTCTGGCTGATCCCTGGGGACAGCCCCCAAGGTGTGGGATTCATCCAGGGCTCTTCTCATTAACGTGCCAGAACTGTGAGTTGAGGCCTTGGGTGGGCACCCAGCCAGCTGTGCTGTCCTGGCAGGGCAAGGTGGGACAAACATCTGGTGACAGGGGGGCTGCAGCTGCCACAGCCACTGCTGCCAGAGCCTGTCCAGCCAAGCCTTTTACAAGAGTAAGACTCTGGAGGATGCTTCATGCTTTAAAAAAATTTTTAAAAAAGTGACAATTTGTGGATGATACAGCTGCTTATGAGAGATAATGAAGCTTCCTCAGCGATCCAGGAGGGAATGTTCAAACACTCCATCAGAGAGCACTGGACAGATGTTGGTTGTACTGGCTTAACAGTGCTGCCTAAACTTGAAATCCAAGTGCTGGGAAGCAGTCAGAGTGCCTGAGAACTCACAGTGACGCAGCCCTGGCTCTGTTTGGCAAGTGCTGAAGTCCTACACAGAGTCCCCAGCAGAGTTGTGTTCATAGTGTTAACAGAGCTGCTCTAGCAGGGGAAAAAGCAAGCCAAGAAAGCTCTTCTAATGTGAGAGTTCAAGAGAGACTGAGTTTTCAGCATTAAAAATAACTCTGCTGGATCTCCTCGTAACAAGGATTTACATGTTACTATTACAATCACCCTGATTATTTAGTCCCCTGACATTTTAAAGTTTTCCAGATTTTTCTATATTACAGTGGTTTTCAGTGGTAGCCAAAACTTGGAATGAAACTCGTGAAGTGTCTTCAACTGAGCTATTTTTCTATTTGCTGAGAATTTTAATTTACACTTTGATTCTGGCAGAAATCCTGTATTGCCTATTTCCAAAGTTGTTCCTTTTTTTTTTTTTTTTTGGGTTTTTTGTTTTGTTTTGTTTTGTTTAAGGTGCTGGTTTGAAGTGAAATGATCCTTTGAGATTCTTTCTCCTGAAGTGCAGACCCTTTGGTTGGTTAAGTACAGCCTGCATGGGTTTGAAATAGCACTAGAAAGTGCCAGTGTGTTCAGCCTGTGTGCTCTCTGTGCCTTACCCAGGCTGTGCTGTCACCTCCTCACAGCCTTCTCTTCACTCCAGTACAGAAGAAGAATCAGAAAAATGCAGACAATAACAAGACTGAAAATCAACCCCTGAAGTTAACACATCCCAAACTATCAGGTTTCTGTTTCACTGTTGCCTTTACACAGAGTTTTCTGTTCTTGGTGTTGATTATTCCCGGGAATCTTCCCATGCAGCACAGCAGGGTGTGTGTCACTGCTCACAGTCAGCACCTTGGGGTGTCTCTGTGTGACACCCTGGGGGCTGGACATGTCAGACGTGTGACCAAGGTGTGTGTGGTCACCTCCCTGTCCTTGCTTGGTGCCAGGCTGCCCTGTGGAGGGGGTGGCACAGAGCCCCCCTGGCAGGCACAGCTCCCTGCCACGGCTGCTGTGCTCTGCTCAGGGACAGGAAGGGTCACAGCTGCTGTGTGCCACGGGTGCCGTGGGGACTGCTGAGGGAATCTTGCACTGGTGGGACTGCCAGGGTTAGAATTCCCTTCCAGGGATGATTCCCTCAGGTGGCTGAGGGCTCCCGTCCCAGGTACAAACCTTTCAGAAATAAGGCAGAGGATCAGTGCTGCCTGCAGGGAGCTGGGCAGTGCTGGGGGGTGGAAAGGACAATAAATCCCTGAGGTTTTAGGTAACCCGGGGGGTTTAGGTTAACCCGTGGACAGGAGAGTAGGGCATGTCACTGTGTGGGCTGTGTGCAGTTCCCGGAGCAAACCCGGGGCAGAAGGGCCCGCTGTGATCAGTGTCATTTTACAGAAATGTCTGAGCAAACACAGAGAACGTTGAACTCCGGGCGATTCATGCGGCAAAGGGAGCCCGCCCCGCGCGGGTTTGTCAGCAGAGGGTGCCAGAGCCCTGCGGCTGCTCCGCTCTCAGAGCGCAGCGGGGAGAGCGCCGGGAGCGCATCGGGAGCGCACGGGGAGCGCACGGGGAACGCACGGGGAGCGCACCGGGAGCGCACGGGGGAACGCACCAGGAGCGCACCGGGAGCGCACCGGGAGTGCACAGGGGAACGCACGGGGAACGCACGGGGGAGCGCACCGGGAGCGCACCGGGAGTGCACAGGGGAACGCACGGGGAACGCACGGGGGAACGCACCGGGAACGCACGGGGAGCGCACCGGGAGTGCACAGGGGAACGCACGGGGGAGCGCACCGGGAGCGCACCGGGAGTGCACAGGGGAACGCACGGGGAACGCACGGGGGAACGCACCGGGAACGCACGGGGAGCGCACCGGGAGCGCACGGGGGAACGCACGGGGGAGCGCACCGGGAGCGCACGGGGGAACGCACGGGGGAGCGCACCGGGAGCGCACCGGGAGCGCACGGGGAGCGCACCGGGAGCGCACGGGGGAACGCACGGGGAGCGCACCGGGAGTGCACCGGGAGTGCACAGGGGAGCGCACGGGGAACGCACGGGGGAACGCACCGGGAACGCACGGGGGAACGCACGGGGAGCGCACCGGGAGTGCACGGGGGAGCGCACGGGGAGCGCACGGGGGAACGCACGGGGAGCGCACCGGGAGTGCACGGGGGAGCGCACGGGGGAGCGCACGGGGGAGTGCACAGGGGAGCGCACGGGGAGCGCACCGGGAGCGCACCGGGAGTGCACAGGGGAACGCACGGGGAACGCACGGGGGAACGCACCGGGAACGCACGGGGGAACGCACGGGGAGCGCACGGGGGAACGCACGGGGAGCGCACGGGGGAACGCACGGGGGAGCGCACGGGGGAACGCACGGGGAGTGCACGGGGGAGCGCACGGGGGAGTGCACAGGGGAGCGCACGGGGAGCGCACCGGGAGCGCACGGGGAGCGCTGCATCGTGGAACACTGCAGTCATGCAGGGAGATACGTTCTTTGGTATCTAGGGCTTTCTCCACGGGTTCAGGTTTTACTTTTGCCCTTGGTGTCACAATAATTTGCTTATTGATGTTAAGAATTTGGACAGAAATTCCATGAAAAATACATTCCTGTCAATGTGGCAAGCTTCACCATGCTGAGAGGACAGCCTTGAAAATCCAACAGACTTTGACAGACATCTGTTGATGTTTTGTCAGCTGCTTTGCAGTTCTAATGTGCGAGCTAGTGAGGCAGAGGGTGTTCTCTGGAGCAGTATGGCTCTGCTGGCTTCTGCCATGACTGTTCTGCTTTGAGCCTTCTGCGCTTCCAATGAATCTTATTATGGCACAAATAGTGTGAAATTATTAAATTACTCCCATAAATTATCAAAAGTCAATAATCATTTAATAAAAATTCCATTCTAGTGAAGTGATCTCCTTAAAATAAGCTCCAATCAAATTCATTGATACAGGAGGCAGGGCCATGACTGTCCCCTTTGCTTTTGCTGTGCCAGTGGCTCTGGTAGTGCTGAGCAGCCCTGTCCAGATGGGAGCTCCTGGAGCCCTGCTGGATTCAAGGCCCTGGAGGGAAGGGGAGGTAGCCTGGGGTTCTTCACACAGGCCCAGAGTCATGGCAGGCACTGGCTGAATGCTGCCTAGTTTGAATTTTCTTTTTTTTTTTTTTTTTTTTTGTTTGTGTCAGTGTTTTCTATGTCTTTATCACAGCAAAGTGAAGTTTCTATTTCTGAGTAGTTAAAGATTGTTGGAGCTGCTCTAGATCCAGGTGTGACCCCAGGGTGCTACTGAGAGGGAGGTTTTGGTTCCCTGTCCCCCAGAGTCCTCAGGTCCTGCTGGAATTGTCATACAATGATGTTTAAAGGGGGTGTCCTGAAATCCTGTCCAAGCTCTGCCATCTGCCCAAGCCTTTATTTGTGGTGGGGTCCCATGGGACACAACCAGGAAAGCCACTGCTTGTGAATGGGGAAATTCTTCCCCTTTGCCCGACTGCTGAACAGAGCCAAATCCTTCAGAGTCCTGGACCATGAATCTGCCATTTCAGTGGGTTTTTGACAGATCATGGATGAATTATAGCCCTTTTTGTTTTCTAGGAAACCAAGGGGTAAAGTGTGTTAGGCTAAAACATATTTGTTCCATTTTTGGTATCGTCCCCTCATACACACCCTGCTTTTTTTTTTTTTTTTTTTTTTAGCTAAAGACCTTAAAAAAGCAAGGACCCTTTGATGTTGAAGTTAAGTCTGACCCTCTGGATCCACAGCTGGATTGGCAGCTTTGCTCCCACAGGTGACCCTCCCAGGGCCTTCTGAGAATCCAAACCCTTGGAATGGCCCTGAGTGACATACACTTGTGCTGAATGTGGGGGAGAGACTTCCAGAGCCCTGTGGAGATCATGTGTGAGAGCAGGAGCTGTTCCTGGGAGCCACCTGGGTGCCCTGCTGTTCTGTGCCATGTCCTGCTCCATAAGGCCTGGCTTCCACTGCTCCACAGCCAAGCCAGGGTGCTGCTGTGCCACTACAGGGACTTCAGTCACTTGTTTTTGCCTCTGTGTGTGTTTTCCTAAGCACACTCAGAGTGAGTGCTCTCGAAGGGGAATTTCCTTCCTGACAAACAACCCTGCAGTGTGATTCAGCAGGAAGGATGTGGTGGTTAAGGCACTGGACTGGGATTTGGGAGACAGGGGCTCTGTTCCCAACTCTGCCACAGTCAAGATGTGATGATGAGTGGAAGGGCAAGCAAACAAAGAGGAGGAGCTGTGTAGCTTTGGCAAAAACACACTTTCACATGTCCTGTGTGTGCAGACTGGGGTTAGGTGGGTCTGGGGTTTGCACAGAATCTGCTGAGTTGGGAAGGACCTCAGAATCATTGAGTCCAGCTCTTCACCCTGTGCAGGAGTTTTGTTTGGGTACTCAGGTGAAGAGCATGAAGGACTCCTGTTTGTACTGTTCAAACCTGGAACTCAGCCTATTCCAGGAACCCAGCTGTGTTTTTAACTCTGTGTTGTTTTACCTTCCATGTGCTCTCAGGTGCCACTTTCTAATCCTTCTTGGTTGGTTTGATTGTTTCCCATTGGATTCTCTGATCTTCAGACACGTTCCTGTGGCTCCTACACCAAGCTGCACATGCATGCAGGTTCTCCACTGTCCTGCTAAATTCAAGGACAACAGACCACACACAAGACACTCCCTTTCTCACACAGGATGAAGTTCCTACAGTTTGACAGTAACTCTGTATTTTCTCTCCAGAAGCAAGAGCTTGGGCTGCATCTCTGAGTTTAGACCTCCAGCCTCAGCATCCTGACCTGGTGCCACCTTTGGGAAGATGAATCAGGACAGTTACTCAAGTGAGCAGCCCACGGGTGAGTTTTCATTCAGCATCGTTTGCTTTCCATTTATTTTCTTACTGCTGTTGGAGGAGAATGCTGAGTCACAAATAAAGCAAAACATGTGAATCAATGCTGAATTGCATGCCATAAAAATTATTGGATCTTTGAGGTTTCCTGTCCACCCAGATATTAGCATTCTTAGAATTCCAGTCCAGGTTGAAAATTTTTCTAGCAATTTTTTTAATGAATTCTCACCAGTTCAGAAGAACCCAGGAGTTTTATTACTGTGTTAGACAAATCATTCTGCTTTTTGCCATAACTTAATTTTCTCATTAATTGTTTTGGTGATTGGTTACCCTTTGCAGTGAGGGAAGATGTGAACACACTATTGTCAGGTATGTCCCATCAAGTCCAAGGGTCAGATTAGATGGACAGGAATTTGTTACTTTTGGCTCAGCCCTGCCATAATTTGCTCTCTTCCTCCATCCCCATCTTTGGCTGTGGGAGTTGAGCCTCTCTGAGTGCTGCAGGCAGTTTATGCTGGGAGAGGAGGATGCCAGGGGCTGTGCCTGCAGCTCCCAGGCCCAGCTCAGCCTGGGCTTTTTTGGAAGTGTCAAGGGGCATTCTTAGCTCTGAGGTGAGGGCTGTTTTTTGACAGTTCCCACTGTTCCCTCTCTTTGTTCATGGGTGAGCTTTTTTTTGTCTGAGGCATTTGTCAGAAATAGAGGCTGTTAGGAGACCTGTCTGCTCACAGGTTTGGGGAGTTTTCCTTTGTTGTTAAGAGTCCTGAGAATTTCTTCCTCCCTTTTACAGACTGGCCTGGGCAAACTTGCCCAGACAAGTGAGGGGTTGCTGGGATCTCCCTTGCTGGGCCAGCAGGGAGAGGGGTCCCCAGAGCCACCAGCCTGTGCCCTGCTCTGGCTGTCCCAGGCCACGTGGCTGGGGCAGAGCAGTTTGGGTTTCTGAAGATCTGCCTGCACTAAAGCCCTTGCCATTGTCCATGAGTTTCAATCTGGGGCTCAAAAATGGAAAATTTTAGAAAAATTCCTGTGGCAGCATGAAATATCTATTCTCTAATATTCAGCATGTACTTTTATTGCTGTGAACAGGTGATGATGACACATCAGGATGTCATGGAGATTCATGAAGCATTCACAGGACTCAGAGGCTGAGCTTGGGGAAAGAGACATTCAAGTCCCTGTAACACATCCTAGGTGCTTGTGAGAAATGTTTGGTCAGAATATTCATAGATTGCTCACTGCAGCCTTATTTTTGTAGGTGTAATAAATGTTGTGGTTTGAGTTTAGATCCACTCTCTAAAACAGGCAGAGGAATGAATCTCTCCTGAGACACATTTTCATGTATTTATTATGCACATTTTACATTTTGTACATTTTACATTTTGTGCATTTTACATTTTGTACATTTTACAGCTCCTGTTGAACTGCTTAGTCCTGGTTGCTCTTGGAGTTCAGTCCTGGGTTAGGACAGGTGTGATCACTGCTGATTTATATCCTGGCTGAAGATAGGGATCTCCCAGTCTGGACCTCCATTTGTTCAGCTTCTAGCACCACCTATTGAGTTTTACATTGTTGGTTTCATTCTCTGAGCTGCCACTGGAGCTATACTTAGAGAGGAAGGATATTATAATCTTGTGCAAGATTAAAATATTGTTACTGTAATACAGCTGGAAGGGGAGAGCTTTTCTCAGGGTGAGAGACAGCCAAGGTTTTTCCCATTCTGTCCTCCCCCTGGATGCAGGAAGGAAGTGCTGGCAAAGGCCTCTCAGCTTCCTGATGGCTCAGGAGCATTTCCAGCACAGCCCCCTCCACCATCCATCCCCAGCGCGGCCAAACAATCGCAGAGTGGGAGGGGAAAACCCCCGGGGGGATAAAGAGCAGAGCAGAGCCTGGGAGCAGAGCCTGGGGCCAGCAGCAGCCTGCTCTGGCAGCAGGCACTGCGCATTTGCTGCCCTTCCCCTTATCACTGACTATCTCAATCATCACAGCTCTCCTTCAGAAAGCATCTCAGCAAATGAGAAGGGAGGAAAGAGGCAGAGGGAGGGTGTGTGCTGAGGAGCTGCTGTGCTGCCCAGGACGTGCTGGGGACGCTCTGGGGGGTGTGAGGGTCACTGGGGGTGCTGGGACACAGGCAGAGCTTTCTGTAAGCTCTTCAGGGCAGAGCTGCTTGTGGTGCCCTAAAGAAGGAGGACCCAAGTCAGGTGGGGGCCTCACCTTTGACTGATCACCTTTGCTGAGCAGGATTCTCACCAAGAGGAGCTCAGAACTGAACTGGGATCTTTTTCCCTGTATCACTGCTTTTGTTTAAATGCTGCATTACAATATTTGGGTCATAATTTCAGATCTGTCTGCTCTGTAACCTGTTTTTAACCATTCCTTAAACCAACTATTTGTGTTTATATTTTTCAGTATGGCTTTAGAATCCTCACAAACCTTGAGCTGGGAATTTCTCCCTACAAGTACCTGAAGTGAGGCTGTAGTGAGGTGGTGATTTGGTCTCTTTTGCCCTGTGCCAGGGGATAGGACAAAAGGAAATGGCATTAGTTGCAACAGGGGAGGTTTAGATTAGATATTAGAAATTTTTTTCACTGAAGGAGTGGTCAAGCCCTGTGCTGACTACCTGCAGGAGCACCTCCTCTTCCCAGTCAGATGTGCCTTTCTGGGGTTCTTTCATTCCTTCTCCTCTGTTTCACATTTTTCTTGTCCTTTGTCTGGGCTTGCACCAGGCATGGAGTGGGCAGTAAGCTCCTTAAATCCTTTACAACACTCTGCAGGACAGAAATAATTTTTTATTTAAGGTCTTTAAAGAATGCAGGATTATGGAACTCTCATTTTAAAGCTGTAGGTACTTCTTCAGAACTAACACTTATTTTTAAATCTATTAGAAATGCCCATAAGCAACAGCAAATGAAAAAGAAAATAAGGTAAGAAGTTACTGGGTTGAGATAGATAATAAACAGCAGCCCTGGCTGCATGGTCATGAAAACATTAATCCCAAAACTTTACCCATCTGGCCTGGAGCTAGAGAACAGCAGGTTTCCCCATGCTCAGTGCTGGGTGTAGATGCTGGAAGCTGAAGTTGTCAGCTTTAAAATAAAAAAGCCAAACTCACTAACCTATTTTCAGGTCCTGCTGGGGGCATTTGGCACTCTCACTTCCCTGGCTGGGGGGGCATTAATCTTCCCCTTGTGGAGCTGTGTGCCTGTACACAGGAAAGTGCTGATGCTAACAGCATGCAGCGTTTTTAAATTTCCATCTAGAGAATAACTGACTGTGTGTTTGCTTGTCCTGGGCATCCTGTTTGGAAGGAGGCACCACTCCAGTGCTCACAGGTGTGACTCTGCTCAGGTCCTTCATGCACTGTTATTTCATTAATGAAAATACAGTGGTGCAGTGATGCACTGTTGCACAGTGGGTAAAGGAGAGGCAGGACAGTGGTTTGTTGGCAGTGTCCCATGAAGTCCCAGAATGGCAGCTGGAGATGAAGCCAGGAGCAGTGAGGGGAACGTGGACACTGGGACAGGAGCAGGCCCTGGGACAGGCTGTGGGCACCCAGGGGTTTGGTTCAGGACACTGGGCTGGGAGCACTGGCAATTCTCAGAGGAGGGAGAGCAGGAAGGGACTGCCAGCCTGTCCTGACACGTCCTGTTGTGGTCTGTGGCTCAAGGGAAGTCCTTGGGACTGCAGAGTCTTGGAAAAGACTGAGAAATAGGCTTGTGATAATAAGTGCTGTTTGCCCAGGGATACAGAAACACCATGTGCCTGGGAAGAATGATGTTTGGGTTGGATATGTGATCATACAGCAGAAACTGATGGGTAATGAAGGAGTTTTCCAGGAATTGCCTGCTGGTCTCTACATTCCTCTTTGCAAAAAGGCATGGAGTATAACAGCTGCTTCCACCCACTCTGGTTCTTTCACATAAATCTAGAGTGAAGAAAAGGGTCAAGTTAAATCCAGCTGTCCCAAATACCATCCCAAAGCCTAGCAAAGTTCAGGTAACAAGCCTTGGTGGAAGAACATGCTGCAAAATCAAACCAGCACTGGTTATGAGAGAGACAGGAGGTGACACTGTCCTGCAGCCAGGAGCATGGTGCTGCCACTTGGTGCCTGGAGCCCTGCAGTGCCCAGGGGAGCAGGGCTGCCTGCATCCTTCTCATCCTGCTGCCAGCCCTGGCTCCTGGGCAGATGTGCTGAGTGCCCAGGGGAGCAGGGGCTGCCTGCATCCTTCTCATCCTGCTGCCAGCCCTGGCTCCTGGGCAGATGTGCTGAGTGCCCAGGGGAGCAGGGCTGCCTGCAGCACGCAGGCACAGCTCCCAGGCCAGGTGTTGGAGCACAGCCCTGCCCCTGGGAGTGGGGAGGGAGGGACAGCTCTGCCCAGCTGGGACTCGTCTGTGTGCACTGGGGACTGGGAGCAGCAGACATGTCCTGCTCAGAGGCTGCAGCAGGGTTTGCTGTGTGAGATTGTGCCTTCTTTTAAATTAAACTATTTTGCAAGCACTTCCTTCCTGCATTTCTCAGAAGAAGGGAGGGGGGTGTGCAAAGAATGTTGAACTGCCTTTGACGGAGGAGGAAAACTGAAGAAAACAAGAGATGCAATCCTAACTACTGACCTTTTACTTGAGCTTGGTGATGTTTTTCAGCAGCAAAGCCTCTGGGGAGTAACAGCATCCTCCTTGCTATTGTGCTGCCTGCCCAAAAAGGGGGCTAAAGTTCAGCTTTTATGATGTTCTCACTCTGGGCTTGTGGGAAAAAGGCCACATTCCCTTTCTTAGGTCATACGAGTGCAAGAGATGACAGAGTCCTGCAGTCTAACCCCAGGGCAGAGGCCAGTGCAGAGTGGGGTTGGATAGACAGCTTGGCAAATACACTGCCAGCTCTTTCTCCTTATGGAGAGTCACTGCAGGTGGGAGGGCAATCTACATTGCTCAATTAAAAGGCACTGATTTATTTTATGTTGGTGTGTTATTGTTTCATAAGTGCACATGGGTTGCCATTACTTGTGATGGACTCTTGCACTTTATTGTTCAATCCTCCTTTTCCACTTTGGTCAACAGTTACTGGAAATGAACGTTATCTACCAGAACAAAAACATGAGGCAAACAAGCATAAAACAAATCCCAGCCTCCTCCCCAGCAAACCAGAGGGTTTCAGGGAACCCTCCATAGTTTTAAGGCCTGGGATTATTGCAGTGGATGTTTTCAAAGGGTGCTCCTTGGCCCTCAGACTGTTCATTCCCTGTACCTGGGGGCTGGAGAGACACCAGTTCCATTGCTCACAGCTCCTGATCAGGCTCTGTGTCTCTGAGCTGCCACCTGGTCTGACTTTCCCCCTTCCCTCAGCCACATCTGGTGTTTCTCTCCCCTGAGGTTTCCTTCAGCCTCATTGAGGTGTTGTTCAGCAGACACTGAGCTGCTGTTTCCACGTGGTGTGATGCTGGCTGTGCTGTGCTTTCTGAAATGCAGGGTCTGGGAGCAGAGGAGGTGGCTCTGCCTGGAAAGGCTGCCTATGGCAAGGATAAATCCTCTTCTAAAATGATGGATACTGTTTTAAAGTTTCTATAAGACATAATGTTTAAACCAAATCTGGCTGATGCTGACACCCACCTGTGCATTGACATCCTTTGGCAGTGCTGTGAGTGCTCCAGGGGCTCGGTGCTGATCAGCTCACAGCCCCCAGGAGCAGCCAGCTGAGAATCCTGTCCTGGGGCTGATGTGTGTGTGATTGTGCCCCTGAAGATGCCTTAATATTTCTCTGTCCTTCTGGCTCACAGGTGTTGATTTTCATATCTGCAAGGACTTGCCCCTGGCACCTTGTGGTGCTGTGTAGTGCAGATCTGGCCACACACTCCTGCCCCACTGTTCTCCTCCTCCCTCACCAGCCCTGAGTGGCTCTGGTGGCTGTGGAAGATGCACCATCCCTGCTGGACCCCAGGAGCTCCCATTTCACAGAGCTGTAGGCTTTGGCTCTACACATCCCTCATTTAACCTTACTTAATTTTGGCTAATCTGAGAACGGATCTCTTTTCATTTTCTGCTGGATGCACTTTGCACTGAGCTATACAGACATTGGGAGGGAGAAGAATTTGTCTAAATTGTTTGTTTTTCCTTGGGAAAAAAGAAATGGGGATTTATTAGCAGTTTGCCCTCCCCAGGGCTCTCCCTCAGCAAAGCCTTGCTTCGGTGGCAGAGCTGTTGGAGATTCAGCACAACAAAAGTTCACACAGTTCAGAGCTCCAATGATTACAGAGGAGCTTTTCTTGGGATTTTTAAAATGTCCTAGACACAATTAAAAGAATTTCTCAGCAAGGAGAGTGCAAGCTGGGGACTCTCTGGCAGATGTAATCACTCAAGGAAAACTTTGTTTGGCTTGGCTGGGCCCTGCCTTGGTTCCCTGCTCTTTCATCCCAGCACCAGGCTTTGTGTCAGGCTTTGCAGTGTGTGTCTGTCTTTCCCTCTTTCCATCTGCCCCACATTCCACTGCAGGCTGAATGGGACAGCCTTAACCTGGCTACTTCCAAGACAAACAGCGAGTCAGATGGAAAAGGGGGGCCTTGGCTGTCAGGAGGCTCTGTGGTCACTCACTTCCTAGAACTAAAGGCTGGGAGTTGATCTATGAGCCAGCCAAGCCAGAGACAATGATTGGGTTCCCATTTTGTTCTTTTGGTACTGTCTTAAATATGTGCAATGACTGGGAAAACAAAATTTGCATAAAGTAGAAATCCACTTTGTCATACAGATTGTCCTACCCTGTGTCCTTCAGTGTGGGTGGCACAGGTGGCAAAGCTCAGCTGTTGTTCCTTACAGGGTTTTGGGAGCCAGGCCTGTTCTTAGAGAGCTGGGCTGTAACAGTTCCTGGCTATGATGGGATGGTTTTGGTAGCCACATGGATGGGACTGGTACAGCTGGAATTCTGGTGTTGGGCTGCATGGTCTTTGTGAGTCACTTCAGCTCAGGGGATTCTGAGATTCTGTGAATCAGCAGGAGAGAGAAATCCTGGAGTGACCCCAGGTCAGCTCCAGTATGTCCAGCCAGATCCTGCTTTCATGCTGTGGCTTTGCCCAGCCTTTGGACAGGGTATTTCTGTGCCCAGGTGTGACAGGGGTGTGAAGGTGCCTGCCCCTGCTCCAGAGCCACCCCTGGACAATGTGCTGTGCTTTTGGGACATGAGATTTTCAACTCTAAACCCCAGAGTGCTGCTGGGCTGCACCAGCTTGTGGTGATTAGAGAGCAGGTGATTATTGACTGTGTTGTTGGCAGATTCTGGCACTGATGAAGTTGGGATAAGAAGTGGGCAGATTCCCTCTCAGGCACTGAGGGACATCTGAAATGCTGCCAAGCACCTGAGGTAGGGTGGGAGGCCTGAGAGGTGCCTGTGAGCTGGTGCTGCTGGGCAGGAGCCCTTCAGGGCAGGCTGAGCTCTCTGTGCAGCCCCAGGGCTGTGGCAGCCCCCGGGCAGGGCTGGGGTGGGCTCTGTCCCACACTGAGCTGTTCTCTGCTTTCATTCGGCACTGGAACTCAGAACCACACACTAAAGAGACTTTCCATTGGTATTCAGGGCTCATATGCCAGCTCTGCACAGTTTCCTGCAGCTTCCAAGGGAAAGGACCTTGCCATGCATAATTCAATCACGTTCAGCACGGCAGCAGTGGGATTTTTTTTTCCACAAAGGTCTATAACATCTGACTGGTGAACTTGTATACTTTGGGAACTCGCAGTGCGCCTGCTTATCTGGCTCTCTCAGATAAACACCTCTCAGCATCCTGTTTTTCTTGTGCCATACGAACAGGAAGAGAGCGATTGTTTGAGATGTGCGTCAGTCAGAGCTGGACCCAGGCAGCCCCTTACCCTCCCCATTGCCATGGAAACCACCAAATCCCTTCACACACATTAGTGCTGAGCTGACAGGTATCCTGGCTTTTCCACTCAGCCTCCCCAGAGCTGTGACTTCAACGTGCAGGACATGGCCAAAATAGGGTTTTTATTTTATCGAGGCAGTGCAGCTATAAATACTGGAAGGGAACAGCCATCACTAGTTTTGTTTTAAGGAGCAGTGAGATCTCTTATGTGGCCATGGATGGTGCTAGAAGCATTGGAAGGGCTGGGAGGCAGTCTGTAGTCAGTGGGAGTGTGGGATGAGGGACTGGGCAAGGTTCTGCCTGAGCCTGTCCTGGAGACAAGTGGCTTGGGCCAGCCAGCTTTGGGAAAAGCACCTGGTGTTCTGCAGTCACTCAAGGGTCACCTGGAGAGCTCTGTGTGTGGAGGGAGCAGATTTAGTATTTGGGAGTGATTGCAACTATTCCTGGCACCTCAAGGTGGGATTTTCAAAAGCTGCAGCAGAAATGTGGATGAAGAACACACTGTTTGAAGGTTCTGATAATTCTGAGTGTCAGTGCTGGCCTAGTGGGAGGTGTCCCTGCCCATGGCAGGGGACTTGGAATGAGATGGTCCTTAAGGGCCCTTACAACAAACTGGGCTGGGATTCTACCAGAGATGGAGTTTTAATCTACCACTCTGAGATGTAATTAGCCAGAGGAAGAAGAAGAAGTTATTTTAACTTGGGGGTTTAACCACTGTTTTATTCAACATAAGCAAAGCAGCAATTTCCCTCTCCTCTGGAGAGCTTGATTCAGCCTGGACAGATGGGTCTCCTCCACTTTGTTTACCTGAGTAAACATGTCACCATGTCCCCAGGTGCCACATCTTCACCTTTTTTGAACACCTGCAAGGCTAGTGGCACCTCTGCTGCCCAGCACTCCTGGCTCTGTCCAGGGCCAGGCTGGACCAGCCCCTGCCCACCATACACACTGACCTTGCAAAGGGAGAGTCCTGCCCCCTCTGAGCATCTCTGTGCTGCTGAAATGTCCTCAAGTGAGGAACTGGCAGAAGGAAAGGTGGCAATGTCTGTTGTACAAGAATCAAGCTATTGTTACTGTTCTTAAAAGAAAGATGGCTTCAAAATATGTACTACAGCATTTTAGAATTACCAGGTGGGTTTTTTCATTTAAAATGCTTAGGACACACAGTTAAAGGTTGTTAGGTTTGGAACTTGGGGATTTCCAGAGATGTCTGGAGGCAAAAATATAGATATCATTTTAGCTCTGTGATAGTACTCTGGATCTGAAGATTCTTTCCCATCCTGCCCTTGAGTCCTCTGGGGCTGCTGCTGTTCCTGGCAGTCTCAGTCTCTTACATAATTAAGAAGTTTTCCCTTTTATCCTGGACAATAGAATTTTTCTTCTCCTTTGCAGGATTGATAAGTTTGAAAGAAGAAATGGTTACTTTTCTGGAGTTCTGTTTTAGGTGTTTTTAAAGAGAATTTCCATTTCTATGGAAGTGCCCTTAAATCAGTGTAAGGATATTAATTGGCACCCTGGCTGTGCCAGATCCTCCTGTCCTGGCCTGAGGAGGTTGGCAGGACAGTGAGATGTGAGGAAGGGCTCATTCCATGGCCCTGATTGTTATCCTCCTTCTGGGAATGTGGTGACTGGCTCCTCACCCTTCCCTCAACTCTGGTTTATGGGAACAAAACCTAATTCTCTTCATCACTGAAAAAATGCATAGAGCTGGTGCCTAAAGGAAGTAAGGGTAGCCTGGCTGAATTTCTGAAGGAAAAGAAAAACTGTATGATGAAACTGTGGGTTTTGTTTAAACAGTTTTGAACACAAGAGCACAAACCCTTTTGGTGGGGATGGGGATCCACCAAGCTGAGGGCCTTGAGCACCCCTGGCTGTGCCCAGCCATGAGGGTGAGGGAGAGGTGGGAAATGGAAGGGAAGGAGGGACTCCCACGAGTGTCCCCACTGTCCCACAGAGATTGTATCCTGGTGCTGCAGAGCCCATAACACTGAGGTTAGAGCCCACCTGACAGAGGAGGAAACCCTGTGAGGGTGTTGACAATTACCTGCAAAAGGTTTCTGATTGTTACGTGTTTAGGCTTTTATCAAGTTGGATTTCATTAACTGCCTAGAAAGCAACCTCTTGGTGTTATTTTTAGAATTGCTATTTCTGTACAAATCTCTGTACTTCTCCTTGTCCAGCCAGGGTGCCCTGAAATGGTCCCCAGATGACCTTTGTTTGACCTTGTTCAGGGTGACAGTGTGGGACAGGCTCCTTCTCTCCTGGGCAAGGGAAGGTTCTGTGCCAGGCTGGGTCATCTCAGGCACTGTGAGATGTCCCAGAGCTGGTGACCCCTTGGAAAGTTTCATTTTTATCTGTTGAGCTGGCAGCAGCTCTGCTCCTGTGCTGGCTGTGGTGCCCAGTGTTGTGAGGGGATTCTCTGCCCTGCTCAGGTGAGACCCCACCTGCAGAGTGGTGTCTGTACACCCTGGGAGTGGAATGAGAGCAGTGAGGATGTTCTCAGGGCTGATGTGGGAGAGGGGAGCAAAGCCCCTGTTTGCAGCACTGGTGGGGCTGTGCTGAGCCTGCCCTGCCCCACAGAGCCTGGGGAGCTGCTCTCCCACCTCTCCATTGACAAAAAGCACTAAGAAAATAAGACAGCAATGTCACTGCCTCTCGTGCTCAGCCAGGCAAACCTTCTCTTTTAATGAGAGTGCATTTTGTTTGATCTGTGCTTTTGGGGGGGAAATGATGAATTTTAGCCATTATGAAAACAAAAGGCATGGTTATTTGTAAGGTTTGTTTTATAAGAAGCATATGTGTGCTTTATTATTCTTGTGCTTTAAGTGTGGGGATTGTTTTCAGTTGGGAGGCTGTGGTAGAAGAATGTGAACTTCTGACTCACTTAGAAATCAAGCATGTATCAGCCAAATGCTGAGGGTTCCTATTATGTTTTCATAACTCAGATTTCTCAGAATGGAAAGGATCTCTCTTGCCCTTGGTTAGAGAATGATTTTTGTTTCCATTGAGAAAGGCTGGCTTCTCTTCTAGAAAAACTTCTCTTTCTTTCAATACACTGTTCATCTCCTTTTTCCCTCTCCAGCAGGGCAGTTTCTCCATGTTCTGCCTGTGCACCTCATTCTCCACCATATTTCCCAATTCTGGCTTCTCAATAACGATGTAGTCAGCAGCACAGACCAAGGTATGGCTTCACAGAGTGATCCCAGGAAAGCATGGCCTCAGACAGTGGCTCCTGGGGCATTCTGGCTTCTAGAGGAACCAAAGGAGGAACTTGAGATGAGTATTGCCTGCAAAGCCAGATGGAGCCCCAGCCATTGTGTGGTTGTGTGCTTGGTGTAAGCTTATGCAAGGATATTAGGGAGCACACATTCAGTAGGACTAACTCTGTGGTATGTGATTGCATGTTGGCACAGTAACTGAGCAGATCCAAACCAGAGACTCTTGGAGGAATTGCTGGCCTGTACCTTGCAAGGAGCATCCCTGAGTTAAAAGTTTCTGTTAAACCAGGTCTGTGTGGAAGATGATAAAGAGCCACAAAAAGCTTAGCCTCTAGATACTGACCTCCTTCCTAAAGTGAAGCAAAATATTTCCTCCTAAGTGAAACAACCACCTCAGTTGGATTGGAATAAAGCTTTTCCCCTGCTCTGGAATGTTCTTCCCAGAGAGGTGCTGGTGGAATCACCATCTCTGGATGTGTTTAAGAAAAGGCTGGACAGGGCACTTGGTGCTATAGTCTAGACTCTGAGTTGAGGTGTTGGGACACAGGTTGGACTGGATGATCTCAGAGGTCTCTTCCAACCCCATTATTCTGTGATTCTGTGACTCTGCCAGATTGAAGTTCTCTTTAGCAGTGGAGCTTCCAGGTGTCCTTGTTGGGAATGATGGGGTTTTTCTGGCCACCATGCCTCAACCTTGCCTTGTTCTTGTCCAGAGCTGAGCCCAGATGCACTTGTGGTTCAGTCCTGACCACCTGGTTTTCAGTCACTTTGCTTTACCCTTCCTTCCCTTGTACTTATCCCTCACTCTCTACTGTGTGGAGCAGCTCCCCTCTCTCCAGGTTTTTCTGGAGGGTTTATGAAACTGCCTGTATGGCCCTGTTGTTTTACTTGTTCTGGCATTAGTTTATTGCTGCTTCTCTTCTTCCTTCTGGGATGTGGATGGGCAGGTAGCTGTGTGGTATCCTGCTGGAGCACAGCAGTAGTTTCTGATGAATTATCCATGTCAAAGACACTGATTTTTCACTCTTTAGGGGTGCCAGAGAACCATGAGCAGGACAGTCCTCCAAAAAGGTCCTGCAGGAGACAGATGAATTGTTCCTTTCTTTCAGGAGACCAAACTATGTGGAGCTTCAGATTTCCATCTTCTGTCTCATCTGGAGAGCAACTGGATGCTCCAGGTCCAACCTGAGCTGTGCTGTCCTCCCTCTGCTGGGATGAGACAAGGGCACAAGGTGGCTTTACTCTCCTGTTCATGTCTGGCTCTGGGAGCAACTGCTTGTGGGTTATTTTATTATGTTTAGCCCCTGATTGTGCCTCATCCTCAGATTGTCAGAGGCCTCACCAGGTGAGGAAGGGAACAGCCCTGTGCAGACATGAGCAGATTTCTCAGTTTCTCTTCTTGTTCAGTCCCTGCCCTCTGCCATTGCGAAGCCATTCCCTGTGTCCTGTCCCTCCATCCCTTGTCCCAGTCCCTCTCCAGCTCTCCTGGAGTCCCTTTGGGCTCTGGGAGGGGCTCTGAGCTCTCCCTGGAACCTTCTCCTCTGGGCAGGCCCATGTCCCTCCTGTGCTGAGGAGCCCAGAGTGGATGCCCTGCTCCAGGGGTGGCAGTAACCCAGCTCTGGGTTATTTGGCTCTGTGGCCAGGAAGGTGTCCCTGTGTCCCTGTACTGCTGGCACTGACCTGGTTAACTCTGCAGAGATGTTTTCCTGTGGCTGGATCAGCTCAGGTTTCAGTGGCAGGGAGGTAAGGTAGCAAACAGGCAGTAAGAGGAGGGTTGGGTTTTTGATTGAGGTTTAGAAAGCTTTTAACAAGTTGAATTATTGGTTGCATCTGAAGTGAAACACTGCTCTGCTAACTGCTCTCATTTCCTGTATCATTCCAGCCTGTTCCCTGCATTAATTACAGCTCAGATTTACAGTGGATTTGGTTACACACTGTGTTGCATTCTCTTTTCTTTCCTGTGTGTGTATAAATTTCTTTGGGAGTCAGGCCAAGAGGAGAGTGTGCAGATATGCTCACACACATGGACTGAATTTGACTGTAATTTGCTAATTTACTGGGGAGAAGGGATCTGGCTTTTCTTCTGTTTTGGTGTAAAAAGAGGCTTTTCTTTTTCCAAAGGAGGAGCAGTAGCTGAGAACAGCCAGTGTTTGGAGAGTTCAACATTTCAGAACAGCCGGAGATGAGAGAAAATATTATCTTGTGAATTGTAAATGTGGCATTTTTAATTTGGCTGGTGTTTTCCAGAGGTTAGTGGATAATTGGAATATTATCATGCTCTTGGCTCAGCCAGTAATCAGCTTGCTACTTCAAATATTTGATGAATGCAGTGCCTCAGAGTTCAGCTGGATGAGGTAGAGCCTTTCACAGCTGAAGGAGATTTTTGTGACCTGAAATATGAAGTGTGATGGGATGCTGAGCATGAAATCTAGCATTTGGAAATGAGCTCTTTAGGAACTGTAAAGCACAGAAGGTGATTAAAAGGAAGTTTCCTTTTCAGTTTAACATTTTTCTTTTGGCTGTATGAAAACATAAGAGGAGGTCTGTTAGGAGGAGTGGTTTTGGAGA
Organism: Oenanthe melanoleuca; assembly: GCF_029582105.1. Lineage (NCBI taxonomy): Eukaryota > Metazoa > Chordata > Aves > Passeriformes > Muscicapidae > Oenanthe > Oenanthe melanoleuca. The sequence goes on from NC_079350.1 coordinate 10,550,994, forward strand.
GTTCATTCAGATTTTTAAATTCATTCTTCACATTTAAACTGTTGATGTTGCAGATAATTTTCATTCAGAGTATTTTGTGTCATGGTTTCTTAAGTAAATGAGTGTGAATTAAGTAGAATCAGATATCAAACCTGTTATTGCTTTTGAAATAAAATATTCCTAAACAATTGCTTTAGAAGTACTGGTGTCATAAATATTGGTATGATGAATAATGGTATGATGAATTACTGTATGAGGAATGTTAACACACAAAAGACTGCAAGTTCTGCAATAACTAGGTGAAAAGTAGGAGAAAAATTCCTAATAACCTTCTTTTGAAATATTTGATCCTTCTTTGTTTAGCCTTGTCAGCACAGCAGCCTTTCATCTTCCTTCTTCCTCAGGCACCTCTAGCCTGAGTCCCCTGCAGCCCCAGCGTTGTCCTGGCAGGGCACCCCCAGCACAGCCAGGTCCCTGTTCTGGCCCACAGTCACCTGTCCCTGCCCATCCCAGCTGGCCAGGAGCTTCCCTGCAGAGCCCTTCACAAGCCCCTGTGCTGCCCATCCCTCCTGACCTGTGGGGTGCTGGCTCTGCAGGAGCCTCTGCTTTCCAGGGAAGGGTGGGCTGGGCAGGGCAGGGAGCAGCAGCAGCTTTGGAGTGAGGAGCCCAGCCTGGCTGCTGGCTGGGACTTTGTTGGGATTTCAGAGTGCAGGCTTTTACACACTAATCCTGACTGGCAGTTGGAGCTTGGTGGTTTCCAGCATGGAGTGGCTGATTTCTCTGGGGTGAAACAATGCCCCAGTGTGTCTGGGCTGTCTCTACACAGAAAATAAATCTGGTTTGTTTTGTTTTTCTCCCTTCTTTTCTCTCTCTCTTCCCCCTCCTTCAGGCCAGGACCCACTCCTACTGCTGAAAACCCTTCAGCTTCTCTGGACAAAGCAAGAGCTGGGGAAGGTAAGGCTGAGCCCTGCACACAGCAGTTCCTCTGGATGCAGAACATGTCCAGGCACAGGATGCTGGGGTCAGAGCCACCATCCCTCACAGCTGCTCTCATTCCAGCACTCAGGGGAGAGCCTCTGCATCTGCAGCTACAAGTGAAAAGAAAAGGTACCTTTGTGATGGGGAGCAGCTCAGGGGCCCCCAGAAAAGAGCTGGAGTTTCCAGGGCTGAGTTACAGAAAGAAAGAAAATCAAAGTTGCTTTTGTTTTGTTTTAAGCACCTTTTTGTCCATTAAATGGAGGATCTTGGGGGGAGGGGGAAGAATATTGCTAGTAGCTGAATAAAATGAGAGTTGAACTTGGTAGAGAAGTGCATTTTATCAAGTGGATATATCACAGCTTTCATATTTGAAGAATTCTTTTTTTTTCTGATTTGGTTTGATTTTGCCTTTTAGAGTGGTGAATGTAATTTACACTGCTGTCTAAAATAAGTGCTGTATTTTTATATAGCAAGCTATGGGCTCTACATGGAGACTTTTCATAGGCAGCAAAATATATTTCATCTAAGTTTGGAAGCTTGAAAACTAACAAAAGCAGCAGATGCATCAGCTGAGGGGTGAGTTTTCCATGTTTAGCTCTGTGCTGCTCAGGCAGGTTCAGCAGTGAGATGATTCCTTTTCTAGAAGGCACAGAGCCCTGCAGCTCCCACATAACCACATGGAAGAAGTGCTGTGGAGTGGCTGAGGACCTGGTGGATGTGCTCCATCCTGGGTGTCTGCAGTGCTTAGTCACTGTCCTGGCCTGCTGCTCTTAGACTTTAGACTGTGGTTGCCAGCTGGAATGAACAACTGGAAACCCAGTGTGAGAGGTGCCTTTCCAAATGGTCAGCCACTGGTGGAGACTTGAGCTCAGCAACTCTGAAGCCTTGAGCTTTCCATCAAGTTTTGTTAGAGTTGGAGGAAAAAAAAATATTATCCTTTAGGTCTAGAGGGCAGTTATTCCCACAAAACAACAGCAGGAAAGGGAAATCATCAAAATCTGTTTACTGGATACCCTGGGATGTCTATGTGGATTGGGAAGAAAAACACTCTGGAGAAGACAAAGCCTCCCATGGACGTGTCCTTTGGCAGAGAGCATTCAGTGATTCTGCTGGGGGTGGAAAAGCTCAGGATCCCCAGGAGCCATGGAATCACAGAGTGGTTTAGGTTGGGAAGGAATTTAAAGTTCATCCAGTGCCACCCCCTGCCATGGGCAGGGACCCCTCCCACTGTCCCAGGCTGCTCCTGCCCCAGTGTCCAGCCTGGCCCCTGTGCCAGCCCTGCCCACCCTGCCAGGGAACAATTCCTGCCCAATATCCCATCTAACCCTGGAAAAGCCATTCCCTGTGTCCTGTCCCTCCATCCCTTGTCCCCAGTCCCTCTGCAGCTCTCCTGGATCCCTTCAGGCCCTGGCAGGGGCTCTGAGCTCTCCCTGATCCTTCTCCTCTGCAGTGAGCACCCCCAGCTCCCAGCCTGGCTCAGAGCAGAGGGCTCCAGCCCTCAGACCAACCTGGCCTCCTTTAGATTCATTCCTATAGATCCACATCTTTCTTCTGTTGGTCACCCCAGAGGCACCTGGGCTTTGCTGGTCCCCAGTGGGGTTTGCAGGTGTGTCCCCCCTCCAGGCTGGGCAGGAGGATATTTCTCAGCCTGAAGGGTGCCCAAGGAAAGCCTTTCTGGAGCAATGGGCAGGGCTGTGGTGAGCCCAGCTGCTCTGGGAAGACACAGCAGGAATGTCCCCGTGGGTTCTGACTCCTGCTTGTCACACTGTCACCAGGACAGGCTGATCCATGCCCAGGGCTGTGCACCCACAGAAAGTGTAGACTCTGTTTTGTGGGACTGGGCTGCTCTGCCCTCTGTGTGCAGCTCAGGTGGATTGTGCTGCTGCTGCCACCCAAATGTCCAGCTCCAGTAACTGAGGTAAGTTGACTTAAATCCAGCTCAACCTGCCCAGTCCCAGATAAGGGCAGGAGCTTCTCTGCCTCTTGCTGTGTGTGCCTGTGGGTCAGTACTGTCCATGAGCTGGGGTAAATCAGCCCAGTGACCATGGGCAGGAATGTGTCTGCCAGGTCTGGAACGTGGGTATAAGAAATGGTCATTTCCTGCACAGGAGTGACAGTTTGGAAATAGCCAGGAAGCATCAGCAGACTGCCCAGAGCTGTGGGACTAGAAACAGAGCACCAAAGCTGAATAAAGGAGTGTGTGGTTTGAGCATCCAGCAACATTTTCCTATTCCCATGATCTGTCAGGCTGTAGAAATCCCCCAAGGACCATTCCCTGCCATGGGAATCAATTGAAATGGAAATGGCAATTACAAAAAAAGTTTGAGAGGAGTCCCTCTCTGGCAGAGGGATGAGCCAGGCAGCACAGACTCTTTCCTCTCTGATTTAGGTGCCTTTTGTTCCCTGCCTTTCCCCCTCAGACTACAGATGCCATGGCTGAAGGCTTGCTGGGTTTGGAAGGAGGCTTTTTCCCAGCTCATCAGTCTCACTGGTGTGAAGGGCAGACTCAGTGCAGTGAGCACATTTTGTGTCAGTGCTGGGGCTGCTCTGCCTGTGCCAGCAGGATCTGGTGTCTCCTGGAGCCCATCCTGCCAGAGCCCAGGCTCAGATCCCAGCCCAAGGAGGAGCTGAGCTGGGTGGTGGAAGCTCCAAATGTGCTGGAGTGGAGTTTTGGGGGGAAAAATCCATTTCCAAGCAGTGCAGTGGAGTTGGCAAGTTGCTTTGTTTTCCCTTGGCTGTTGTATTGGATGTTTGTGGTTGGATCAGAGCTCATCTTTGCATTCTACTGCATCTCCCAGCAAAGCTGGAGCCCTGTGTTTAACATTGCAAACTCTTGCCACAGGGAAAATTACTTACAGGGAGAAATCTCTTATCTAAGGTCCCATCTCTGTTAGTCATCAGCTTTTTCATAATGCCTTTGGTAGCCTGATGAGAAAGACACAGTTTCTGTCATAAACCATAGGTTCTGTGGGTTTTCCAGACATGAAAGACACTCTGGAAAACAACTGTCTTCCAGTAAATATTGTCGATGAATAAAAAAAAAAATAAATTTATTGGCAAATTTTCTGTAGATTATATTTTGTTTTCCATGTCGTTCTTCAGACTTTATAGTTTCAACTGGAAGCTCCAAATGGGGCCTTGAAATCCAGTAAATTACAAGTGCTGGCTGCAGCAGGAATGAGCATCTTTTGGATTTGCCTTTTTATCCAGAGAAGCAAGAGAGCAGCTGCTGTCAGTGATTTCTTGTTTTCTGTCTCTGCTCGCCCTGCTCCAGGCTGGTGATGTGCCATGCAGGGAGAGCTCCTGTGTGGGTACTGAGGATGCCACTTCCTCACCCTGCCAACCCTCCCAGCTCCCTGGAAACTGCTTCTAATGTAAACATTATAGAGATATTGCTCAGTACTGCTAATTTATCACTTCTACCAGATGGGTAGTAAGTAGCCTATTAACATTCACAAAGTGAGGGTCCAATTCCTTCACATTTCTAAACACATCACCCTGGGGTTTCTAAGATTTATGGCGTGGAGTTTTCCCATGTTGTGAGCCCATTGTGGGGCCTTTGGGCTCATGGAGGTGTGCAGGGGCAGGAGGTGCTCAGGGAGCTTTGGGGCAAGGAGCACAGATTTGGAGGGTGACAATCTGACAGAATTTGAACTCAGATATTTCACTTTGATCTGAGTGTAAAATCCAGACTATTTTGGGATTCCCAAACGGTCTGATTATGGGCACTATTGTGACTGAAGTGGGCATAAGGTCAAATATGCATGTTCTTGTGCAGCCATGAGGAGGAGTTCTTCTACTATTCCTTGTAGGTATCTTAGAAGATCAGAAGATTTTTGAGCCCACTTTTCTATCTTCAATATTGCCATTTTCCCAATAACACCCCTCTCTCCAGCTCACTTCTTTTCTCCCCCTCCCCCAAATCCCAAGCCTCTTTGTCTGCCCCACAGAACAACTTCTCTGTCTTTATGGGATAATTAGTGTGGACAATTGCTGCTTTTCCCATTGGGTTTGAGGTGCAGTGAGCCATGAAGGAATCTGTAATGACATGAAAAGTCACTGGAGGCGCGGATGGTGGCTGAATAGCAACAGTTACCTCTCTGAATAGATTAAATTTTAAAAAATAAAGCTTTGTGTTCAGCTGGGGGAAGGGAGGATTCACTAATCTTTTTGTACATGACAATGTGGTTTTGTATCTCGGCAGCTCAAGGAAGAAATCAGGCGGGGCTTTGCCAGACTGGAGGACCCTTTGGCAGGATTCCTGGCCATGCTGGAGAGCAGCAGTGATTGGAAGGGGAAAGGGCATTCCCTGGGGTATTGCATCACCACGGAGCTGCAGCTTTGGATAAAAACGCATCCTGCTGTCCCACAGGTTAGAAAAAGAGAAAGCAAGAGAGCTGGGAGAGAGGAGAGAGTAATTGATTTTAATGTTCCTCAAGTGTCTCTAGTTTCACTTTATTCCAAAGTCCAGTATCTTCTCTGTAGCCTTACACAGAGTGTGACAAGGTGTGAAACTCACAGTGAGATGTTGTTATGTGTGGCGTGCCTGGCCTGAAAATGAAATTTAGGATTTCCATCTCTCCAGTTCAAACCACTTTGACCAAGTGTTGCTCTTGCAGCCTTTCCAGGCTGGAGGCTCTCCTACTGGAACCCACATCCCTGCTGCCAGGAGAAACCCAGTTGCAGAAATCTGCTCTGTGTGTTCTTCCAGTTCTGCAAATAGAAGCCAGTTACTGTAGGATTGCTTAATTCCTGCCATATGGTGGGAATGCAGAAAATGGGAACAGCCTGCCTTTTCAGCAGCTGAATGATTAGTTCTGTAAAGTTGGGTCATCAGATTTTATGTCCTAATGTTTACCATTCCATCTGCCCTCAGATATTCTGACCTACTGAGATTTTCTCTTTTCTGTAGGCTTTTGGCTCTGAACAGCAGGATACTTTTATATTTGTGTTGCTTCCTTTCCCATTTTTCCAAATGGCTCTGGTTAGATGTTGAGCTCTGCCATCACAGGATCAACCAAGTGCAGTGAAGTGCTACTGGCACTGAAATGCCTGTGTCATGAGTGAATGGTCATGTGGGAACACAAGGATTAATACCTGCTTCTGTGTATCTTTTAATAGTGCTTTTTCTTTCCTACCCTTCATGTACCCAGCAGCAAGCCTGGGAATGACAGTAGAATTCTTATGCCTGATAGGTGAGATCTCCCTGGAGGGCAGTCGCTGGAAAGTCTCTCAAAGATTTTCTACTGGGAACTAGAGGGGAGAATTTCTGAAGAGCTCTGTTAGCACAGAGGGCATTTTCCAGTTTCAGATTTTACTTTTGCACAACACCCTATCCCTTCTCTGGAATTACCCCACAAACATTTTATGTTCTTAGAGCGGGTGCTGTGAAAAAAATGTATATCGTATTGTTCTGATTTCTGGCTGCAGACTGTGGGGAAATGGGAGAATCCCTTCCAGAGGAATTTCTTGCTCTGTTTAAACAAGCTGCCTTTTCAACCACTGCTGAATGGCAGCCATCTTTAGCAGACCTGTGTTTGATTGTTTTTTGGTTGTTTTCTGAAGTCTGGCACCAAGCTGAAGAAGCTGCAGGCCCGTGTGCTCGGAATGCTCTCCCAGTGCCCAACTAATCTGCTTGACCCCCTGATTAGCATTTACCAGCTCCACACAGCGGACCGGAACTGTTTGCTTGAGCATGTCAGTCATCTTTATCTCCAGGGCAGTTACAAAGAGGTGGGTCACGTCTTTCAAATAAATTTACCTTGCCAGTTCTCTGTGAATGCCTGTGTCCTTTTTTTGGATGCATTTCAATGTGAATTCCATTTCATCCCAGCAGCTGCACGCTGTGAATGCTGCAGCTCTTCCTGTGTACAGCAGCAGTCTGGGCTCAACCTCAGCTTTTCTGCTGGCTGAGAACAGAGTACCAGGGAATCCTCCCTCCACTCCTTTGCTGACCTCTGAAAGTAATAGCTTAATAGGCCTTAATTTGGAGAATTTAAAGGGATGATTATGGTTTTTTTTTTGTTTTCCTTGTCCTTAGCAAGAAAACAAAGGGATTTTAGTCCTTGGTCATAGACCTGCTGGGCTATCTCCTGCCCACCTGCAGCCAGAGGGCTTGGAAAAGCTCACTGGTCCTATGTGATTGCCCCAACCTCAGGTCTCAGTTGGAGGAGTTGGAGCATCTTTACCACTGAGACTCATATTCCAAATGTGTAAGACATCCTATGTCTGTGTCTGGGTGGTTGATGCAGGCAGGAGTTCACCAGGCCCAGGATCTAGTGTGCTTTACCTGTTCTACAGCACTGCAGCATCTCTGGCATGGCTGCTCCACTCTGGAATTGTTCCAGGCCAGATTGGATGGAGCTTGGAGCAACCTGGATAGTGGAAGGTGTCCCTGCCCATGGCAGGGGGTGGAAATGAATGGTCTTGAAGGTCCCTTCCAACCATTCTGGGATCTTTCTCTTTTAAAGGCAAAAGGATTTGTTTTTCTCACAGAAGCATGGTTGGTGGTGTATAACAACTTGACCTTGTTTTGCAAAAGTAAAACTCAAATAGTATTCTTAAAATCCTGTTCTTCAGTAAAGTTGAATTCCCAGATGGCATCCTGGAATCCCATTCTTGTTGATTTCTTTCAGTGCTGAAACAAAGATATTTTGTTTGGTTTGAAGTTCCCCAGTAGGTGCTTGAGACTTAGTCTTCTGCTCAAAAAGTTTTTGAATGTGAATATTTGAAAATTACAACAGAAATGTATTATTTGGTTATATTCAAGTGGGATTTTTAGGTCCATGGCTCCAAAGATATCTGTTGTTTTCATTAGAAATACAGTTCTTTTTAGAACCAGCTTTGGAAAGCTCGTTTTTTGTTTATTTTTTTTTTGTGAAATTGTTGTTCTGGTTTTTCTTTCATAGCAGAGCTCATTTACTGCTCATTCTCAGTGTGAAGAACAGGAAACCTCAACAGCTTCTCACTCTCAGCCATAGCTTTCTTCTAGCTTTCTTTTGTTACCAGAAGGATGAATAGAATTCTCTTCAAAAGTAACAGGAAGTCTTTTACTGCCCTTGGGGACTGAACATACCTAAGTCAGACTAACCCCAAACAAACTGGAGCTGGGGCTCTGAGCCTTGCAGTGGCTCTGGGTGTCTGTCTGTCCTGCTCTTTCCTATCTTTCACAGTGAAGCAGACTCAGATATAGGATTGTTGGCTCTTCAGTCTCTCCTGAAAGGACAGAAATCCATACAAATCCTGACTGTCATTATTTATTTTCTTGCTGTATTTGCAATAAAACAGCAGGCATTTTACAGTACAGTACTTAAAAGGACTTATAAAGTAGAAGGATATTACATTTTTCATGGGCAGATAGTGATAGGACAAGGGCAACTATTATAAGTTAGAAGAGGAGAAATTTAGATGGGATATTGAGAAGAAATCCCCCCCCTGTGAGGGAGGGCAGGGCAGTGGCTGCCCCTGGATCCCTGGCAGTGCCCAGTGCCAGGCTGGACACTGGGGCTGGAGCAGCCTGGGATTGAGGAAGGTGTCCCTGCCATGGCAGGGGTGGAACTGGATGGGCTTTCAGGGCCTTTCCAACCCAAACCAGTCTGGGATTCTGTGATTTATTCTGGAGCAGGTTATTGCCTTGTCTGTGGTGTGCAAACCATGAATATCCTGTGCCCTGAGAGTTAAGGCTCCTTTCCCTCATGGAGGTTTTGAGAACATTCCCTTTGGAAAAGGAGATCCAGATCCTTGGGGATGGCTGCGGCAGTTGTTGTTTGCTGAAGCACCTCTGCCCTCCTTGTGGCTGGATTTGGGGGAGCTGTCAAGGCTGACAGGGCACAGAGGGGGCCCGGGGCACAGCTGGAGGGGATGGCTCTGGCTCTCAGCACGGCTGTGCTGAGGAGGCACCTGCAGGGAGCAGCGCCAGCGGATGGCACTGCGCTCCCGGGGCGAGGCAGGCAGGCAGGTCTGGCAGCTGGGGAAAAGCAGGCATGTGCAACTGGTGTGGTGGCTGGGTGTCTGGTCTTCTATCTGTCCTTCGTGACAGGAGCAGTGAGAGCTTTGGGCAGGGCAAGGGGCTCCCAGCTCTGTTCATCGTGGCCGCCATGGCATGGGGAGGAGGGAGGGTTCAGCATTCCCGCTGAGGGATTCAGGGAAGCACAGCAGCCGTGTCCCCTTCCAGAGCCATGGCTCCCTGCTGCCCTTGGCCTGGGCTGGCCCAGCCTGCTGTGGGCAGGTGAGGTGTGGGGAGGGCAGTGGGAGCCAGGGGTCTCAGCTGGGAAGGGAACACCGTGTGGGAAGGGAGGGAACATGGTGTGGGAAGGGAACACCGTGTGGGAAGGGAACCATGGTGTGGGAAGGGAACATGGTGTGGGAAGGGAACACCGTGTGGGAAAACATGGTGTGGGAAGGGAACATGGTGTGGGAAGGGAACATGGTGTGGGAAGGGAGGGAACATGGTGTGGGAAGGGAACACCGTGTGGGAAGGGCTATGTGCAGGGGGATGTGCTGAGGGAAGAGCCCTGTATGAACACAGTGTGGGGAGCTCTCTGGTGGATGGGCTGAGGGAAGGGCCTGGATCAATGTGTGTGGGGAGCTCTTTGGTGGATGGGCTGAGGGAAGGCCCTGGATCAATGAGTGTGGGGAGGTACTTGCATGGATGGGCTGAGGGAAGGCCCCGTGTGAACACAGTGTGGGGAGCTCTCTGGTGGATGGGCTGAGGGAAGGGCCTGGATCAATGTGTGTGGGGAGGTACTTGCATGGATGGGCTGAGGGAAGGCCCCGTGTGAACACTGTGTGGGGAGCTCTCTGGTGGATGGGCTGAGGGAAGGACAGTGGGTGCCAGTGGATTTGATGTGAGAAGAGCACTGGGGTTTGGTGTGGGAAGGATGCTGGGTGGCTCTGGTGTGGAAAGGCACTTGGGTGCCAGTGGAAGTGGTGCAAGAAGAACTCTGGATGGATTTGGTGTGGGAAGGACACCCTGTGTGGTGTGGGAAGGACACTGAGTTTGGTGTGGGAAGGACACTGGGTGTTTTGGTGTAGGAAGGACACTGGGTTTGGGATGGGAAGGACACTGGGTGTTTTGGAGGGGAAGGACACCCTGTGTGGGGTGGGAAGGACACTGGGTGTTTTGGAGGGGAAGGACACCCTGTGTGGGGTGGGAAGGACACTGGGTGGTTTGGTGTGGGAAGGGCACTGGGTTTGGGGTGGGAAGGACACTGGGTTTGGGGTGGGAAGGGCGCTGGGTGCTGGCAGGACAATGCTGGGATTCAGCAGACCGGGGGTAATGCAGAGCGAGCGGGGCTGCGAGAGGCCCTGAATAGGCCAGGCTGTGCTGGAGAAGAATGAGGGGTAGGCAGAAGGCAAGCTAGTGTTTCATGGTCATCTTATGTTACACTTCAGCCTTTCAAAGAGTGTCTGGGGCTGCTTGAATGAACCTCTCTTGCACTGCGAATGCGGGAGCCTGGAGACAAAGGGGACTCTTGTCACTCGCAGGCCCCTTTGGGGAATAAAAGCCATTGTCACATGAACAGGGGCAGTCTGGCAGGCTGTGCATGCTTCAGTGCCCCATGATATCGCTAAGTCTCAGCAGAAATCACATTCAGGGCCCTGTCAGCTTTGATTAGCGGGGTCTCATGACTTAATGTGCTGCGATATTTCATGTCTAAGGGTGGCGGCTGTCTTTCTGGGGGATGAATGCCCTCTATTGTCCACTGAGTTATTTTATTTACATTTTTTAAACAGCTTATAAAGGTAAAAAGATAGCTGTGCTTAAAGAAAAAAATCAAATTCCTTTGCTTCTGGATCAGCAGTGAGTGCTGCTCGGGTCAGATACAGTGAAACTTGTTTTCACAGTCAGCATCAAAGTTCTCATCTTGTTTAACAGCTTTATAGTAAATTCTGAACAGGTGGCAGTGGAGCTGGGTTTAGGAAGGAAACAATAAATAATCTTTTTAGCCTCTGACAACCAGAAATATTCCTGGGCCTGAGAGACCTCCCACTCCAGCCTCTGTGTCAGTGATTCACGGAGTTTCTCTCCCCTTCATCACTTTGGTTCTTAAACAAGAATATTGGATGAAGCCTGTAGTATTTTATTTTTAGCAGGATTTTCAGTTGCTGTCCATTCAGATTTCTCTCTTTTCAAAAGCAGGGTATATTTTTTCTTCTAATGTTTTATCCCTCAATTTCTAGAAATAATGAAGGCTTGTATGTTAAATTTGGTTAATGTTTGCTCCTTCAATTAAGATAACGTGGATTATCTGGTAGAGTTCAGTTAAAATTTGACATAAAATATGTTGGAGTACCCAGAGAAAAAGCTGTGTAGACACAGAATTACAAGTTTTTGTCAGCAATGCTACAGACATGATAGGAAGGGTGATTGACCAGAGTTAAACTTAAAGGAGCACAAATACTCAGAAGTGTAAAAATGGACAGTTCAGTCCCCATCATGACCTTCAGTTTCAGTGCAGGGATGTTCTGAACAGAGTCAGGGGTGTTGGTGTTTGTAGACATACTTCATCCATGCTGCTGGACTACACACAGTGTATCTTGCAGGTCTGTCAGTAGAGATCAGTGTTAGCATCGATTGAGCACATTAATGCATAATCAGATTTTGGATTTCTTCATTCTGGCTTTTTCTGAGCAGTTCTCAGGCCAGGGAAAACGTCTCTGATACTGTTTCTTATCTCCATTTACCACCTTAATTATACAAAGGCTTGTTCAGCTCTCACTATATTTTAAAGTGTGTGCATGTGTATTTCCTTTTTTCTTTTAAATTAAGAACTATATTGGCTAAGAAGTCCAAGGAAAATGTTACCAGCAGTAGTTTCTCCTGTAGTTTCTCCTTTAGAATCCACCCCTTTTTCCCCTGAACGTACCCTGCTGCTGAAGGACAGCTGCAGTGGCACATTGCCTGCCCAGTGCTGCCTGTCTGGAGCAGAGGGAGCCAGCCCCGGGCCAGGGGCCACTGCTGCCCTTCCCAGCCTCCAGAGCCACCTCTGCCCTGGGCTGTGCCAGGGAGCTCTGGGGAAGGAGCTTCAGTGTTGCTGGGAGTCATAAATGAGACAGTAGAGTTCTGCTCCTACTGCCAGAATTTCTGGGCTGTGGGACAGCCCTGGGGATGTGCAGCAGATCCAGCTGTGCAGAGTCTGGGTTTGGTGGAGGTGGGCAATGCTCAGAGAATGAGCTGAGCAGTTAAATCCCATCTAAAACTGCTGAGTGACCTGAGGGACACAAATCAGACTGGGTTGGCTTCAGTTCCCTCTTCCCCTCACCTGTGCATATTCCCAACCTGGACTTTTACTTCTCTCCCTCTACCTCAGATTCTTTGTCTGGGAATAAATAACCTGTCACTGCTCCATGTTGATGGTCTCACTCTTTCCTGGTCTCTTGAGTGTGGACCTGAGGAATGTCGTGTTTCCCTGGTTTCTGCAGACCTTCCACAGCCAGCTGTGTATGAAGTGCCCTTTGAGCAGGAAGCAATCAACCATCCAACCTGATGTCATCCACTGTGCACTGGTGCACTCTGAAAGCTCAGCAAAGCTGATTAGCCTCAAGTCTGAAATGAGTGATTCCAAAACACAAAACAGATGTGCCCAGTGATTAATATCTGGTGTGCCTTTTACTCAGTTATTTCTGCCATTATCCAGGCTTTGATCACTGTGATTTTCTTGGAGTTGATGTTGATTCCTCCCCTGCAAAGTCTCCTTCTGTTGTTTCGTTTATTCTTTGGGGTTTCAGAAGTTCCCTCGCCGTGTGTTCAGAAATAGTGCACTCAGTCAGGTACAGACATATCTGCATTTGTGCTGTCCCAGCTGGCTTGCAGCAGAGCCAAGAGCAGGAGTCATCAGCAACCACTGGTGTCTGTCCTGCCTAAGCACTCCAAGCAGTTCTCATGCACGAGGTAATTCCTCTGCTGTGAACCCCACCGTGGGAAAATTGCAGAAATTGTCAGTGCAGACACCACCCAAGTGCACATGCCCTTGCAGATAAGATCTTGTGTGGCTTCCTGCACCTCGTACTGTATGTGGAAAGAATAGTCATTTTTCGATGAGACAGAGCCAACTGCATTCAAAACAAGCTGAGAGGAGCAGGTACTGCTGAGGGTGTCTGGGCTGTGCTCTCTGCAGAGCACTCCCCACTTTCCCATGCTCGGGGGTTGCATTCCCGTGACTGCAGGAGTGTTCTGGTGCTCGTGGCTGGGCCTGAACATGTCAGGTTTGGGAAACTTTCCCCATCCTTTGGTCAGTGCATCTATATGTGGGTTAGAGGTGGAATTAAATGTAGTGTTGCCCGGCTTTGAATTCTTCCCCAGACTCAGCCAGCCCTCTGCTGTATTTTAGGGGTTTATTTTTAGGAGATAAAACTATTACAAAATGTCCAGATGGGGTTTTTGCATTCACCATCATTAAGACAAAGATGGTCCGAAGCTCCCCAAGGATGAGGAGACTCAGAAGCTTGGGCAGGAACTGCTCAGGCAATGGCCATCAGCTTTTCTCCTGCACTAGGCAGTGCATTCATCACATCCCTCTCCCGTGTATACTTGGGGTGCAAGGCAAGAGGGGCACCAGCCTCCCCCAGGTTTGTTGTCATCTCTGGGGGGTTAGTACAGGTTGAACATTCTTATGCACTGCATTAATGATAATTATTGCTGTTATTAGATAATGCTGAAAACTCTCTGTGGATGAAACATATTTTTGTGCAAGGGCTCCTTTTACCACCAGCCAAGACCATAACATTCTCTTTGGTGTTTGAGGGGGTGAGTAGATCCTGGTAGGTGCAAATATCTCAGCATTCCCCAGAGCTTGCCCATGCTCCTGCCTCGGGTTTTGGCTCTTACTGATCAGCTGGTGAAGTCGAGGGGTACCTGCTGTTGAGGATTTGGGCAGCTCTGCTGATCCAGCCCGAGGATCTGCGGCTGGATGAAGGGGATGCCCGATTCCAGCTTCCCTGACTTCTCCAGCCCAGCGCTGCAGAATGCTGGCTCTGGCTGGGGAGGGGGTTTCTCACCCGTTCAGCTACAGCCTGCTCGGCCTCATTAAAGTGTTTGTTTTCTGAGGCAAAAGGAGCCTGCGAATGAGGTGTTGCTTTGCTGGAGATCTTATCGGCTGTAAACAGACTGTTAAAAATAGGGTCGTTTTACACAAAATTTGTTTGTGGAGTGAAACAATTCAAAACACGATAATAACAAAACAAAATCTTAAAATAGCTCGGAGTTGAGACCACAGACACAGCTGCCAAGCACTTTCATCTTTATTACAGTTACTCATATCTCTTCTCTTACTATTCCCATTGTAAACAGGCAGATGTTATCTCTGCTGGCCTCCAGCTCAGCCCATCCCCTGGAGCTGCACCCTGATCCTGCCTGGTGTTGTTGCTAGAGCCCAGCTCTTGTTTCTCCCTCCATGTGTAGCTTCTGGCATGGACAAAGTAGCTGCCCTTCTCCAAGAGCGTTCCCTGCTGCAGGGATGCTCTGCCAGCAGCACCACTGCTCTGCCTGCTCCATTACCTACCTGAGCTGGATGTTAAATTGCTGTTAAAAACCAGCTTGTGTAAAGCACTAGGCCAGGCTGCCCGGAGCAAAGGAGTCACCGTCCCTGAAGATGTTAAAAAACGTAGATGTGGCACCTGGGGATGTGGTTTGGCAGTGAATGCTGTGGTGGTGCTGCATTCCTGGTTGGCTTTGTTGATCTTAGAGGTCTTCTCCAACCATGAGGATTCCATGAATGTCTGTGTGATTGGAGTTCCTCTGTCCTCCAGGCCTGCTGGGGGGAGATGTCTGGGCAGGAAAGGGAGGGCTCCCCACACTCTGGGGACAGGGTGGAATATCCAACCAGGGACAGAGGAAAACCCAACCTGACACCACACATGTTCATCTGATTAAGTCACCTGTACAGTTAGTAGTGCTGGAGATAAACTTCTGCCATGTAGATAACATTGCTGCAATTAGGTTAATCTGAACATTAAAAAGCCATTAGGGAGCTGTTGGATGTTGCAGTTAAAACTAAGGCTACAGTAGGAGGTAATAACGAGATCAAATGGTGAAACAAGGCCTTGAGAGTTGCAAATGCTTTCTTCTTTTTTAAAAAATTATTTCTTTTAATTCAGAAAACTTTAGGAGCTGGGAGGAAAGCAAAACCAGCTGCCAAAGCTTTGGAGACCCAAGCCCCTTTTTCAGGTCCACACAAAAAATAGCAGCCTTCAACTTGAGAGTAATGGCTCAGCTTGAACATTGTGTTGTTAAGCTGATAATGTGAGAGGATAGGAGCAGCTCTTTGCCTCTGACTTGTGGGATAGTTACAAAGCTGGAGAATAACCTCTGACCTATCCTAGTTAGGGCTGGTGGCTGCACTGAACTCGGCGATTTTATGCAGAAAGAAAATCTGACCTGATTGTTTGGGAACTAAAAAACTTTAATACTAGGAAACAACAAACAGCAAGCTGAACAGTTGGCACTGAATGAACCAGGAAAGATGCTACAGGGAGCCTTGATGCGTGCACCAGGGCAATGGCAAACAGCAGGTGTCAGGGTGTGGTGGGGTGTTTATAAACTTGGGGAGGGCTGGAATTAGGGCAGGGTTTTGGGAGGGGTCCAATAGGGAAGGGCAGTTAGGAATATTCAAATTATTGCAGCACAAAGGAACCAATGATAACAAGGGGAGCAGAGAACTTTCTGGCAATGATCAGCATCCTGGAACTGGAGGATTCTGGCGGTGTTTTTTTACTAACCACTACTGCTAGGGTTTTCCTGTGGCCTTAAGCCATGATCCTCTGCACTTTTATTGGAGCTAACCCCAACACTGGAGTGAGGGAGAGGTTTGGCTGAGGTTTAGCTGGGCTGAACAATGCTCCTGTGTTTTTCTGTTCAGTCTTTGTGTTAATGGTAATTTTTATTTTTTTTTTGTCACTTCTCTTGATTTATCTTTTGAAGATAGAGCCTGGACTTCCAATGAAGCAGTGTTAAAAAAAAATAAATAAACCACCCAAACTTCCCCAAAACCAAACCCAAATCAAAACCAACAGAAAAACTGATGTTTTCCCACTTCCAAATGGGGCAGTAGGATTGAGCAGCTGAACTTCCATGGTGTGTGTTGGTTCTCTGCTTTTGCACAGTCTTCTTCCCATCTCACTGCCTGTGGTGACGCTGGTGCTTTCGGGGGTGTGGAGTGACTCAGGAATTAGATAAACTGTTGCCTTTTGATTTCAGAGTGTTTAAAATTTTGAGTTCCTTTCACAAAATGCAACTGTTTCACAAAACTTCAAAGGCAGAGTGAGACTGATAAAGTTTGCTCAGAAAGGTGTGGTGGGTCAGGTGCTTTTACCATGACATTGATAGGAAATATCCATCCCAGCTGGTTTTGTCCCAGTGCTTCACTTGCTTTCTTCCCAACAACTTGATCTTTAATTTTTGCTCCAGGGGCCGTTGCTACTCAGGATATGCAGCTCTGCCAGGAGTGTTCTTGTACATTTGTAGAATGAATGTCGCCAAATGTTTGCAGGATTTGTGCTTGACAACGTAACAGAAATAATTAACACATTAAAAATGTGTGTAACAGCTTTTTACTTCACTTTGGAATAATGCCCATTTATCTCTGTAGGGTTCTTCTAAATACACAACTTTTTCATGTTTTCCAGGCAGCCATACTGAGTATTAAGCTGAAATTACAGCCAGATCAAGATGTAGAGAAGGTGAGTCATTTCCTCTGGAGGCTTCTCTATCATCAGATCCACCTTTTTCTAGCAGGAGATCAATGAGGGCCCTCCAAGTCCTGCAGCCTTTCACCTGAGGCTTTACTCCATTCCCAAGAAGTCCCTGTTGTGTTGTTGATGTACCTTTACATCAAGGTTAGGCACAGAGTGCTTTGTTAGCCCCCATTACACCTCTTACCCAGTTTTCCTGGATGCAGCCACTGCTATAACAGATTCTGGCTGTGCTCATCACTGAGGCAGAGATCAGTACTTTGCTGCACTGAAGCTTTGCTCATGTTTGTGTTACAAATGTCACAGTACTCCTGTAGGCAGCACTGGTGGCTTGGGCAGGGTTGGGACTCACTCACATTCCATGGGGATCAAAGACAGGGCACGGTGCTTTAATGTAATTCCTTTCCTAGATGTGTACCCCACTACTGCTCCAGGATAAAGCTAACTTGGTGGAAGATTATGTGGCAGAATATCCTGAGCTCCAGAGGAAGCTCTTGCAGACCCTGGACAAGTGGTGTGACCCCAGCTTCAATATCAGGGACATCACAAGGTATCAACGTTTGTCTTTCTGAACAGCTGTGCCAAGGTGCTGCTAGAGCCCTGCATGGCTGTCCCTGGATGTACTGGGATCAGAGCAGTGTGTCTGTCCCTGGATGTACTGGGATCAGAGCACAATGTGTCTGTGCCCTGGCTGGCTGGCTGTGATTATGTCCCAGCAGAAGGGACTGCAATATATTGACTTTTTGGCTGAAAAAGGAAAAATTCTGGTGGCTGTACCAGAGCCTTCTGCAATGATCCTGCCTGTAGGACAGAGGAATCCTTGCTACTGACAGATGCTCCATTCCTGTGCAGGACTCCCCAGCAGCAGAGCACTGTCACAGCTTCCTGTGGGGGTTGGAACAATCAGCCTCTCGAGCTTTGCTGCAGACAAGGGTGACTTTCAGTATCGGTTGTACAGGTTTGGCAGGAAGATAACACTGTGATGATGTGGCAGAAAAACAAGAGATGCAAGAGGTTAACCTTCCTGTGCTCATCAGCTCATGGTGCATCTTCTTGCCTCTGAATTGCCTCTTACTTGAATAACTCCTGTCACTCAGAGCCAGCAGCACAGTCAGAGTCACAGTGTAGCTGCTGTCAGTTCTGAAAAAAGATGAAAAGGAGTTGCTCACTTTCTCTCTCTTTAAAATGAGCCTCTGGACTTGCTTCAAGTGGTTGACTGAAATTTGTATAGTTGTGCTGTTGGCTTTTCACTGTACCTTGTGAAAGGCAGGGGCCTGTCCTTATCAACATCCCACAAACCCCAATCCCTCTGCTGTGAAATGTCTGCTATTTGGGAAGCATCCTTTAGGTGATGCCACAGATGTGTCTTTCTGTATTGATACAGACCATATCAAGGCCTGTCCAGGTGCAAACCCGAAAAGTTGAACCGCAGAGTGCTCAGCAAGTTGGTCTTCAGGCTCCTGGAGAGATTCAGTGTTGACCCAGGTAGGGGATATTGCAACATGTTGTGGAGTTATCTCAGTAATAAAGAACAAAGTCAAGTTGTCTTCTTCCATGTTCATCAAGGAATCTCTGCTGTCATTTATCCTGAGGAATTTCAGGGTTTAATTAATGATACTGAAAAACAAAGCTGGTAAGTTATGGAGTTATGACTTTGTGCTGTCAAAGAATGAAGTGCTGGTGACTAATAGATTGCTTCTGCCATGATCTGGAATAAATCCTGACCTCAGCATGGCTCTGCATAAACACACCATGCTCAGCTCTGAGTTATGACTCCATTTCTCTCACATAAGAGGCAAGTCATTATTCACTGGGGATGTGTTTCCTTGTGTCAGCTGGGAGGAGATAACCCTTGGGAAGCAGGAGCCTCACAGCCCTTTGTATTCTTTGCATCAACTAGGGTTGGTGGGGGGAATTTTAAGGCTCTCACAGCCTTGCAAGAGAAGTGGCACATTTTCCATCACTTCATCAGCACCTTCACCAGCAGCTCTCTAAAAAAATCTGCTGTGCTTTGGTTCTTAGCGGGGACTGTTGATTTTTCCTTCTCTTTGGGGCCTTGCACCAGACCCTTGTAGGTGCTTTTATCCTGCAGAGGTTTCCATCATCAACCCAAGGTATGCAATTCTCTTTTCTTGGACTGAAAAGGGTTTTCTAACCACAAATTGTGGGCTTGTTACACCTGTCAGCAACACTATTAATCTTCCTATCTTCAGACTGGTGTTCAAAAGTTAGCAAGATAAACCTTTCAAACCCTCACTGGAGGAGAAGTGGATATAATTAAACTCAGCACCTTCATGTGAAAGCTGAGACATATGGCAATTGTTTATTTAGAAATTAAAAGCTTGACAGAAGTTCATTAGTTTTCAGTAGTTTTCCCTCCTTTGCAGTGTTGAGCATTCAGTCAGCCATGTTGTCCTTGATGATCTGTAAGAGAAAAGAGTTGTTCCCCTTTCCTTATGGAAGCTCCACCAAGCACATGATATAATGGTAGAGGTGAAATGATGTAATTGTTCATATGCAAAATCCTGAGAAATAATAATTAAAGAGAAGAAAAATGCAGTAGAGGAGCTTGTGTTGGGCTCAGGTGCATTCCACTGGATGCAGCACACTTCGACCTGGTGATGCTTTCCCAGTGTTGTAGCTGCTGCTAATAACGGGCAGATCTGGCTGGTCCTCCACAGCCAGTCACTGCTGAGGAGGTTCCTTGGGGTAAGTACAAATCCCATTCCTTCCAGACAAATGTCCTTCCAGCCCTTTCTGCCATGCAAACTGCAGTGTCTGCAATGCAGGGCAAGTCCTTGCTCAGGAAAGCTGCTCCTCCCTGGTGTGAGAGGGGATGTGGGCACCTGGTTTGGATTTCAGCTAAAGCCAGTGCTGGGTGGCTTCCACAGTCCCATGCAGGACAGTAGGTGTTTATTCTTCACATCATACCACGTGTAATTACAACAGGAATTCACACATTGCTAAACTGTGCCTGTCAGTTTCCTTTGAAGTGCTTTGGAAGGGGATGAATGTCTGCAGAGGAATTGCTGCCTTGGTACAGGGCGTGCTGGAACTGAATTGGGAAATGCTGGCAGCTGGAGTAATGTGGCTTTCTTTGTCTTCCCATCTCTCCCCTCCCTTTTGCTGAATTTCTGGGTGTTCTTTCTCCATTCTTTAGTGAAAGCAAGTCTGACTGGGAGGGAAAATACCCAGAAAGTAAGCAGGCTGGGCAAAACATAGAGATAAAAGAAAGCCTCATTTCTCTTGTTCTGAGCAGCTCCCTGAACGCTGGTGGTGAGGCAGAGCTCGTGCTTCTTGTCCCCCCACCTGGGCTCCTCTGCTGCTGTGCTGCTTTCAGGCTCCTCCTCCTGTGCCTCCCTCTCGCTGTGAGAGCCTGAGAGCAGCAGCACGGAGGGAAGTGGTGAGAAGGGCTGGAGGAGGATGGGGTTTCTGGGTATGAGAAGGCAAACGTGTGTGTGACTCAGTTCTTGCAGTTCCAAATCGACCTGGAGATCTCACTGCCTGAGCTTACTCTTGCCCACTCACAGTAAATCACACTGACTGCCAAGCACAGCTGAGGTGTCCATCAGCAACTGAGAACACTCTGGGAACTGCTAGCCCTAAATTTCAGAGCTACATAGGAGGTGGCCCAATTAAAGAGATCTCACACCTCAGGGGAAAACAAAATAAAGCCATCCTCTTAGATTAGTCCTCCTGTTCTTTTTCAGAGCTGTATTTCAGTATTCCTGTTAACTCCCAAACGGCATGGGAAGTGGGAGATTTTCTGCCGAGTCCCAAAGGTGTCCCAATAAACTGTGTGTCGATTTCATTTAATTACCCTTATTGGGGAAGGAAGAAGCTGGGCAGAAGTGGTGTGTGATTGAGGAAATTGAGGTTTATAGAGTCTTTCCTCACACCTCACTCAGTGTGCTCTGGCTTAACGAGCCTGTAGCTTTTCCAAGCTAATTACTTAATAGCCTTTGGAGACCCTGTGAGATCGACTTTACAAATGGAAGTTTCAGTCAAAACAGATCTCAGAGGTGAGGGAACAGCCCTTCCCAGGGTTGGCATGGTGGAGTCTGTTCTCTGCTGTGGTTTGGCACAGCCAGCACACAGAGAGAGCTTAGTGATGTTTTTCATTGACAGTTCTGAGGTAGAAAGGATCCTCTCGGAGAGGTGTAACAGCCTCATCTCCTGGGTTAGTGCCACTGAGGGAGATCCCGGTGCAAGGACAGAGGGGACACTGAGGGTACCTGCGGGCCCCGGTGCTGCTGGGCTGTGCTGAGCGCTGGGAGCAGTGTCTGCCCGGGGCTGCCAGGGCTTTGGCAGCAGCAGCCAGCAGGAGTGTTCTCCTGGCTGGTCACCAGCGTCTGGCTGGTTTAACGGGGGATGTCTGTCCCTGTGGCCGGGAGTGCCGCGCTGCGGGGCAGCAGAGGGCAGGAGAGGGCTGTGCACAGCTGCCTCACATCTGCACAGGTGAGCCACAGGTGAGCCACAGCTGGCTGTGCACGGCCACATCTGCACAGGTGAGCCACAGCTGCCTCACATCTGCACAGGTGAGCCCCTCAGTGGCTCTGTATGGGGACAATATCAAGAGGAAAGATCACCATATTTACTGGTGCAATATCCTGCATGATAATTGCAGTAATTTCCTCAGATGCTTTGAGGGGAAGGATTTGTTGTCACACTGTGGAACTTACAAATTAACTTGCAAATAAGAGCTTTAACCATTTCTGTTTGAATGGAAACGTTCACATTCTGAGGTGATGCTTCAGGGCACTCTGAAGAGCTGCTGAGACCAGTGGGACTCCAGTCCACACCCCTCTGATCCCAGGCTCTGGTATCCAGAGATGACTCTTTGTTCTCCTGGGTTCAGTCCTTGGGCATGCCCTGTGAAGGGCACACAGAGGGATGAGGGATCAGTGTCTCCCTGTGGGTGCTAATTCAAGGGAGGCCACAGAGAATTTCCCCTTCCTGTTGTCTGTGTGTGACTGCTGCTCCCTGTGGCTCCCAGTGGGTGTTTTTAGCCCCATCTGAAAGGCCAAGGAAGGCCTGGTGAAGCCTTTCCCCTGCACAGGCAGCCAGGCATCCAGCAGGAGCTGGCAGACACCTGTGCTAATGCTGCTTCATGTCTTTTATCTCCTGCCTTTATCTCCTTGCACTGGGTTTCAAAACAAGCTGCTGTGTGAAGGTCTTGGCTTTTGCAGTTGCATTGAGCCATATCTAATGAAGGTGACAGCAATAAAAATAATAACTGTGGCTTGCTAGCTCAGCAAAACAGTATTCCCCACCCTCTTGGTATGGATATGGAGCCTTGCTCATGGATCTGTGTTTTATCGGATAAACTTCAGCCACAAGTTTATATCCTGAGTGAGCTGTTCACAACTGCTTCAATGAGTTATCAACACAGGTCCAATTAAACCCCAAAGAATGCAGCCTCTAGAGACTGAGGCGTGCCCATGAGAGGATGGTGCCTAATTAAAGGTGTAAAGTCATTGACTGTCGAGCATATTGAACAGGGAGTGGATCTTATCGCTCAGGGGTGGTGGAAGCAGAGATAGTAGACCTGAGAATTAGCATTGCTAATCACGGATGAAAGTGTAAATAACAGTGTAGAGTTGAGATAAGCTGACAGTGTGTGACTCTGCCCCTCATTGTTCCAAGTGTGAGGGCATCCTGCCTTCCCCAAACCCAGTCTGACACTGGGGAAGGAAAAGTGTAATGTCTAGACAGTAAAATTTCCAGGAAATGCAGTGTACTTAAATGTCTTTTTCCTTCTTTTAGCTCTCTGCCCCAATGTTATAAATCAACGGCACTTGAGAACCCTGAATTACCTCTTTTACAAGAGATTTGTTGAGGTATGTGCTGTGTTGTGTGTGTGGAATAAGGATTTTTGTTACATTTACATTTTTAATAACTTAATTAAGATAATCAAAATGTATCAATAGTTTATGATCAAGTTTTTTATTTCAAGTTCTACTCCCAAGCCCTCCCAGTCCTTCAGGGAAGGCTCTGATCTGTCTTTGCTGCCTGCCAAACCCACTGCCAGAGGAGCTGGGGAGGATGGAGCACTTCAGCCTCCTGCATCTCAGAGCTTTAATATGGGATGACATCACTGTAGGGACCTTGGTGATCCGCAGGGAGAGCAGAGCATTTCTCCAGGTGTATTTGTTTAGCAGAGGGGATGGATTCGTGATCTGGTGTTATGCTCTCTCTGGCATTCCACTTCCTTTGTTTTGGAGAATTTGCTTGATTTAAAGTATCCAAGCTGGCCAGTTACTTCCATTAAGGTACATTTGGCAGCTGTTTCTGGACACAGACTCTTCTGAGAGCTCTTTGGTGCTCTCTGTTTACCGTTCACAGCTGTATCTGAGCTCTGGTTAAAGGGCTTCTTTATCTCACTAATATTTAAATTACATGCTTGGATATCTCAAAGCTGTTTTCTTTGAGGCTCTTGCTCCCTGTTTGCTCTTGTACCTTTCCATAAAAGTGACACTGACACTCCCTGTTCCCTCTGCCAGCTCTGGGGTGACACTCATGGTGGGTCCTTGGCAGAGCAGAGAGCAGCTCCCCTCCTGAGTTTCTCCCCAAGTCTGGCTCTGAACTGCTTTAGAATGGGAATATTAACTTGTCAGATTCCTTTCATAGACCTCGTAATTCCAGAGGATTTTTCCTGATTTGACTGTTGAGAAAAACCTCATTTTAATATTGTGAAGGCTGAGCCTTGCAGATGAGCCCTGGGACCCGTCCTTTGGCTGGAGCCCTCAGGATGGCTCCTCATGGGAGATGAACAGTCACACAAACTGCACAGGCATTTCTGTGCTTCATGTGCTGTGCTGTCAGAGTTCCCTGAATCCCCCATCCAAGCTCTACCATGGCCCAGCTGGAGACACTGAGGAGCTGAGGAGGTGTCCTGTGTGTCCCAGGTGCATTCCTTGGCACAGGTGATGCCAGTGGGACAATGAGCTATTCATTTCCAGTTTGCTGTATGGAACATCTTCCCTTTCCTAAGGGGCTCAGCAGTGATTTTGTCTTTCAGAAAACCATGTCTGAGGAGAATTGGGCAGACCATATTCAGGTGAGTGAGGATTTCCGTCTCCCTGCTTTCACTGGGCTGTTTGCTTGGAGATTATTTTAAGAAGTTTTAGCATATCTAGCTCTGGATGTTGTAGTCCTGCTATCACAGTTCTTCCCTTTCTCAACACATTGGAAGCAAAATTGTGAATGCAGGGAAGGTAAAGGGAGAACACTTGTACTTTAATTCCTTTTATGGTTTTGAAAATGCTTTTGTTTGGCTGGAGCCAAACTAGAGCGTTGGAACAGTGCTTTCAGGGATGTCCAGAGTGGGACTGTGCAAGGCCAGGGCTTGGACTCAGTGATCCTTGTGGGTCCCTTCCAGCTCAGGATATTCCATGGTTCTGTAATTCTGTGATCTGGATAAGATGAAGGGGGAAAAGTGGCTGTTCCTCAGCAGCTAGCAAGGTGTGTGAGGAAACTGGGATAAATGTTAGATTCCCTGTGCAGGCTCTGACCATTTTCAGGTGACTGATACTGTGACCTCCCTGTCTTGTGCTGCAGGACACAAGTAATTTTAACAGCACAAGGAGAAGGGAGCAGGCTGGGCTGTTCTTAGGTATAAACAGGAGAGTTCAGGCAATCATGGTTTGGCCTGATCCTACAATAATTACAAGTGTGACAATGAAACAGCAAAATTCCATGGTGATAAACCATTAGTGGTTATTTATGTGGCCATGATTTCCCTGTGGAACTGCAGCCCCATTGTGAGTGTTTGCTCCTGTTCTGTGACTCCTCTGCAGCCATTAGGGATTCCTGAGAATCCATCTGATGTGTCAGTGAGGGCTCTGAGTGGCAACGGGCCAGGCTGATGGTCTCAGGGATCTGAGATGTGTCAGGTTTGGACACACCAGCAAAGGACTGTTGGGCTCTTCCATGCAGCTCAAGGGGCTGGACACCATGATCCTTGTAGGTCTCTTCCACTTGGGAAGTTCCATTACTCCATGATTCTCACATCAGGATGTGCTTTGGTGTGTGTGGGGAAGGGGTCTCTGTTGATGATGGATGTGGAATGAAACTCCCAAGTCTCCCACTCTGGAGACAGGAGGCTCAGAGTATCTCTGGAAAGCACATGTGTGGTGCCTGCTAAGCCCTAAGAACACAGGGCTGCATGCTGCACTGGGCAGAGGGCTGTCTTTCCAAAGGATTCCAAACTCCCCATTTCCTGCTTGTGTGTTTTTCACAGCTGTGTAATTATCAGTGAGTGGTGCTGAAACTTGCCTGTTATCAGCCTGGCTCGGTGCTATCAGAGATCCCTGTCTCTGGCATCACTTGAAAGTGATGAGAAGCTGTACCTGTGCATCTGCAGGAAGCTGAAATAACAACCTGTGCAGGCTGGTGGCTGCTGCTGGCAGGGGAAGGAGGGGATAAAGGAAGGATCTTTGAGGAAGTTTTGGTTTTCATTGCAAAAACTAACATTGTCCAGGACTTAATTGGATTTGAAAGGTTGGGCTTTACAGGAGGGAATGGCTCAAAGTTCACTCAGAGCTTCACAGAATCCCAGACTGGTTTGGGGTGGGAAGGACCTAAAAGCCCATCCAGTTCCACCCCTGCCATGACAGGGACACCTCCCACTGTCCCAGGCTTCTCCCAGCTGACCCAGCCTGGCCTTGGGCACTGCCAGAGACCCAGAGGCAGCCACAACTGCTCTGGCAACAGCTTCACAAAAGGTTAGAGCTTCACCTGGGACCTGACATGTTTGATCAAAAAAATTCCTTAGGCTGCTTGTGGAGCTGAGGAGCCATGACATTTGTGTTGTGTGTCCCATCCCTGTGTTCAGCTAAGGCTCACATAAAGTTTGGGTCTCCCAGGCTCTGCCTGGTCAGGCATTATCAAGGACAGGGGAAAGAAGGTGACATACAATGTGACCTCTGGTCACCTGGATGAACAGGAACCAAAACTCCCAAAATACTCACTCAAACTCTCAGTCAGAATTACTGGATCATTTTTGGATACTTTTTTTCAATTTGAAGTTCAAAGAGGTTGGAAGTCTTCATGGGATTTTTTTTTTTTCAGTTTCAAATTTTTTCAAATTCTTTGCTGCAGCCATAAAAAAGATATAAATCATATTGCTATGACTAGCTCTAGTGATTATATAGGTTAAGATATCAGGAATTATAGAGATACCAGGAACTCTGCTGAAGGTGGGACTGTCCTTGCTCAGAGCTTGCCATTGCTGGCCAGTGACATTTTGGGACTGGGATTTTCTTTTGTTCAGCCTGGGCAGTTCAAGTACAGATCTTTCCTGTTCCTGCTCTGGATGAATCCCAGGTGTGATCCTGACTGCTCCTATAAACAGCAGGAACTCAGGAGTTAATTGTGGGCCAATAAAACCTGTTTCCAGCCCTGTGGTAAACTGGTTTTGCCCACTCTGCCTGGCAGTGCCCAGTGCAGGCAGGGATGGCAGAGGAGGCAGGAGGGGAGGGAGAGGGATCCAAAGCTCTCCACGCCCTAAGGAGGCTGCCCCATCCCCTCTGGCTGCTGCAGCCTGATCAGCCCTTGCACACCTTCTCCAAGAGGAGCTGCCTGGAGGCAGAGGGAGGGGAGAGAAGAGACTCTGTGCTCAGTGCCAGCTGCTTGCTCTTCATTGTCTTCCTGAGGGAACCTGGTGCTGGAGCACAGGGAGTGCCAGCAAGAGGGGAAGGTGTGGAGGATATTCACGGAGACAAACAGGGAAAGAGGGGCAGGGCATGAGGTTCCTGCCTGCTTCCTGTGTGCCCTCGTGCTGCTGTTTTCCAGGCTTTGTGTTTGTCCTGGCCTCAGCAGCTGCACAAGGAGGTCGAGCTGGGCAGAGCAAGCCCAGCACAGCTGCTCTGTGGCTCTGCCCAGATGTGCTCAGGGTGCTCCTGCCAGTGACCGGCCAGCAGCCAGAGGGGCTGGGGAGGCCAGATGTTCCCCTGGACATTCTGTAGGACAAAATCACTAAAAAGCATGGAAGGAGTTTCTCCATGGAAGGAGTTTTTCCATGCCAGGCTTTCAAAAAGTAAACACACATGGAGCTGTGATATCACTGAGAAGCGTGGAATGGACTGCCCAGGGCAGTGATGGGGTTACCATCCCTGGAAGTGTTCCAAAAATGGGTGGATGTGGCACTTGGGGACATGGCTTAGTGATGAACGTGGTTGGTATTGCATTGATGGTTGGACTGGATGATCTCAGAGGCCTTTTTCTACCTTAATCATTGAACAGTTCTCTGATTCTGCATTGGCTGGGGCCACTCCAGCCTTGGTGTGTGGTTTGAGAGGAGGGAGCCCCTCCCAGAAAAGTGCCCTCATTGTCCTCAGGTCCCTGTCCTGCAGCTCCTCTGTCTCTTGTGGGCTTGTGAGGATGCAGAGATGGGCCCTGGGGGCAGCTGCTTCCCTTGCTCTGCACAGGGAGAGCCTGCAGCTGATCTCTGTCCTCCCCCAGCTGGGACAGTGAGATAGCTATTTATTTTAAAATTTCTGACCATGAAAATCAAGCACTGTGCCAGCTCCTTCTCTGGGTGAGCAGGGGTCAGATGCTGGTAATTCCTAGGAAATGCAGAACTCCAATTCCAGAACAGTTCAAGGGTTGTTACAGACAATATTCAGAAATCTGCCCTTCTTTCTGTGCAATACATTGGAAAACCATTGACAGTTCCTGGTACTTAATATGTGTAAATTGCCTTACACTGCAGCAAGGAGTTGATGTAATCTTATTTATTTGACCAATTAATTTCTAACTGGCAGTGGCTGATGCCAAGATTCTTTCTGTGCAGAGCCATTTCGACACAGCTACCTCTGGAATAAAATGGAAAAGCTGTTACACTTAAGGAGGGAATTTTTTAAGGGATTTTAAAGAGCAGAATGCCATTTATTTTTTCAAAGGTTTTTTTGTATCCAGAACACCTGGCCAAGACTCCTGCTCTGGGGAGTCTTGAATAAGGACAAGGAGTCAAAAAGATCACTTTGCAAATACCCACATCCACTGTTCTTCCCTGGAACCCCTGAATTCAGGGAAAACTTTCAATTGTTTTGAGTACAGCAACCTCTCTGCAGTGTGAGGAACTGAACATCTCTAGGGAATGAAGCAGTGTGTGCTGTGCAGATGGGAATGATGCTCTGGAGGTGATGAATAAGTGACATGTCTCTCAGCATAAGGCTGCAGTACAAAATCATCTTTTCCTCTGGTTGGAGTGAAGTGTTTATTCAGGGATGGGATGGGATTTTATGACTCAAGCATCAAACCCAGACTGGCTCTTGTCCTGGAAGGTGGAAACCCAAAGGAGTTGAACCAGCCATGAGGAGTCCCCTGTCAGTACTTATGGACTACTTCAGCAGGAAATTAAACCACTGGATGATTGTTTTGTTCCTTCTGGCCTTAGAAGTCTCAGGGAGGAATCATCAGCTGAAATAAATGTTGGTGGCCCCACCAGTGGTGCTGCATGTGGTGCTTGGGGTGCTGAGCCTCTGAGCCCAGCAGCTCCCAGTATGGGGGTGTGGGAATATACAGGAGCTGCTCCTGGTCTGGTTTTGCCTGCAGTCTGCCAGTTCAACCATCTGCAAAAGAATTGCATTTATCTTTGCACAGCTTTAAGCAGCTCCTTAACAGCTGCCATTGCAGAAAAGAGAAGGTTTGGTTTTTCTTTTCCTTTTCCCCTTTACAGAGCAGCTGGTGTTTATACCTGGACTAGCAACATGTTTAAGGTCTGCTGTCTCTGTGGGAAGTCAGGACTGGGGGAATTGCTTTGTTTCAGGTCAGAACTGGCAGCCTTTCTTCTCCCAGTGCCTACCTGTAGGTCCCATTTCTCCTTCTATTCCTCTCCCTGCATTTTGTCCCCTGTTCAGGGACTGGCAGGAGCTCAGTGGAGGTGACAGTGCTTTGACACTCATTCTGCTTTTTTCCTTTGCCATTTTCTTTGGCTTCACTATTCCTGTTGGAGGTTTCTGGGGAGAGCACACAGCCACAGCATGGTCTAAAGGGAATATGAAACCATGGGCAAACTGAAGTTTGTAGTGGGAGGAAAAGTGGGAGGCAAAGTATTGATCTCCTTCCATTTTCTATTCAGTTCAGTTTGTCAGTGGAGTCATATATTGATTGGAAGCTGAAATGATACCAGTTACTGGAAAGCAGAAGGATGCCTGATGGAGCTGTTGCAGATAACAGGATGTCTGTAACCAGGAACAGCATTCTGTAATTCCAGGAGCTGATCCCTCTGGTTCCTGCCCAGCTCAGGATGTTCTGATTCCCTGACTGTGATTTGGTTCTGCTCGCAGCAGAGAGCAGCCAAATGTGCACCTGTACTAATGAGGTTTGCACTGCTGGGCTGAAAGAAAAGGGAACTTTGCACTGAACAAACCCCCAGCTGCTGTGGGAGAAGCACATGGGAAAAGCCAAACTTGCAGCATGTTCCATGCCCAGACAAGAGGAGTGTCAAAGGATGACATCTGCAGTTAAATGTAAATACTTCTGACTACTTCCTGCATGGCTTAGGCTGAGTTAATTCTCTGTAGGACCTGGAGAGCTGCTGTGTCTACTGTAATTGTAGTAGTTTCATTTATAACAAATCTAGACATTGCTAGATAAATAAATTGTGGTGAAACACAAAGATGCTGATGAATTCTGGTGTAATATTACAGTAGGTACAAAGAAGCCAAGACAAACTGCCATCATCTGCTGTCCAATCTACCAAATTGTCAAAAATGTCCAAAATCATTCTAAAAATCAGCCAGAAATTTCTCTGGGGTGATGTAAGATATGTTTGTTCAACAACTTTAGAAAATCAGCCCTCATTTACTGAAGTGTGGGTCTATGGGGCCAAGCTGGGGGTTGACAGCTGGGTGTCTAATTCTGCTTCAGGGAGGGATTGGCAAGGGATCCTTGGAAAGCTCAGGACCTCAGTCTTAAAGTTGGTGGCCAAATAGCCTTAATGTGCACACGAATTAAGTACTGGAGAGTGAAGAGAGGAAACTGGAGAGAGCACACTAGGGAGGAAAAATCTCCTTTAAATTGTTTTGGTGTATTAGAGATGCATTCTGACCTTAGCCCCCTGCCACCAGCCAGGGCCAGCATGCTGCTAAGCACTCTAATTACATTTCTGTCACTAGCAGGCATTCACTCAGCAGCACAGCTTCATCAGAAGGAGATTTGGTATGGTATAAAGAAGAGCTAATTGGCTTATGGCTGTAGGTTGAGAGGTCAGGGTTAGATTAAGGAGTTAAGAGCATCAGTGAGCTGTTCAGCTCCACTGGGGTGTGCTGGGGGAGGTTTAGTTCTGCCAAGTGGGAAAAGCATCCTAGGAGTAAGAAACTGTTCAGGAATGATGATCATGCAAAACCTTATAGGAATGTGTGGAACATACCTTATAGGAATGTGTGGTCCTTAAAATCAACATCAGGAGTGGTATCCAGGATACCTGATAGTGACTGCAAACTGCAGCAAGTACAGAGTAAAAGTCACAGAATCCCAGACTGGTTTGAGTTGGAAGGGACTTTAAAAACCATCTTGTTCCAGCCCCCTTGGAACATGGGCAGGGACACCTTCCACTATCCCAGGGTGCTCCAAGCCCCATCCAGCTTGGCCTTGGATACTTCCAGGGATCCAAGGGCAGCCTGTGCAGGGTCTCACCCCCCTCACATGGAAGAATTACTCCCTAATACCTAAGAAAAATCTCCCATCTCTTCCCCCTCACCCTGTCCCTGCCTCTGTATAAAGTCACTCTGTCTTTTCTATGAGCTCCTTCCAGTACCAAACAAAGTCTCCCCAGAGGCTTCTCCTCTCCCAGCTGAACAGCCCCAACACCTGTTTGATCCCACAGAGTAAAAATGAGGAGAGGCTCACTTCAAACAGGCAAATCCCCCTGTTCCTTTTGCTCCAGGACCAAGGGAACCCTGCTCAAGAGCCCTGACACTGACCTGTGCAGTCAGACAGGGAAAGGAGGGAAGATGGGACATGGAGCTTGCCTGCTTCCCAGGGTAGCACAGAAGGAGAGGATGGACTCACTGATGAAAACCAAAGCAAACAACAGGGCTCTGCACATACTCTGCAGGTGGGAGCCAGTTCTTGCCTTCAGCTCCATGGCAGGAGCCCCACAATGCCCTCACCCCACAGGAGCTGCTGAGAGCTGGGGCTGGCAGGTGTGGGGGCTCTGCTTGCCCAGTGTCACTACATTTTCAGCCTTCACACACACACAGACCTTCTCTGCCCTTCTTGCCCAGCCAGCAGTAAAACAATCCAGCCATTCAATAATCATCCCAGATTATTTAAACCCTCTGTAATCGATCAGCCTCTGTCTGAGTGTCACTGATAGATATTGGCTTCTAATCCTGTGCAAATCAGCTGCCTTGCTCACAGAGAATCAGCCTGCTGGCAATTGATAGTTTGGCTGTGTTATACTTTTAGGCAAGATTAGTTCCCCAGTTCCCTGCCAAGAAGAGAACCACATAAACAGAGGATTGTTTAAAAACAAAAAAAAGTTCCTCTTGACAGAGAAGTCATGTAAATGGGAAGAAACAGGAAACTAATCTTTCCTTGTTCGCTCTGAAAGAATGCATATCTCTGAGGAATGTTGTAATTATGGATTTAGGAAATCAGTCCAATTTGCCAGGGTGTGAATTTCAGAGTTCATTCAGTCAACCCTCTCAAGCATTTCTCCTTCAGAACAAAAACCACCAGGAGCTGAAGTGTACCAAAAGAGATTAAAGGAGTGAAAAATCGACTGCCAAGCTTTGCTTTTGGGAAAGATCTTGCACAGATACTGATTATTGCTTTGGCTCTGAGCCAGGGAGGTTTGGGCATAGCAAAACAGAAATCAGTGGTAACCCATGTTTGTTCCCATGGGCATCTCTTTTTCCATACAGTAATGATGGAAAGACTTTGTGCTTCTGAGCAAGTATTTCCATTGTCAGGATTTTTGCTTATTTACTTTGAAGGCTTTCCTAAATAGAAAAGAGGAGACTTTTTTTCCCTACATGGAGTCTATGGATTCCCATGATGTATGTGAGTGGGTATGAGAAACTTACGGGAGTTCCTGGTGGTGCACACTGGTTTAGCTCATTGATGCCAGGGCTCCAAACCAGCCAAGGCATTGGAGTGACCTTGGCTCATGCACATCCCAACAAGCAGATGAGGTGTCACCCTGTGAATTCAGGTGCCAGCAGAAGCACAGGCAGTGGTTTCACTCCTTCCCACACCTGCAGCCCTGTGGTAACGTGGAGCTGCAGGGCCCTGTCCCTGTGCCCACAGTGGGCCCAGCTCTGGCTTATGTATTCAGACCAAATCCTTGGTCCTTGGCTGATCCCTGGGATGAGCAACAGCTCTGGGGCCAGGGTTAGGTTGGAATTCAGAAGGTTCCTCTGCAGTGGTTGTGAGAAAGGGATTTTGGGAGGAAGCACAGACCCTCAGGATAGACTTCACACAGAACAGAAGGAAAAAGAAATTATATCTGGAAAAGCAGGTAGGGTAAAGTTGCCCTAGTCTATTTGCTATGTAATTGTATTTTTAGGGGGTTATGGATAGCATACAGTTACTTTTCTCTTAAAACAAAAGTTACTTTAATGGGGTTAGTCAGACACTACAGCTCATTGCAGAGCTACACCTGTGCCATTCCCTGACCAGCTAAGTGGAGGGGAGAGCAAGTATTGCCAGTGGATTGTGATTTTGTGTATCAGCATACCTGCAGTTGTGGGATGTAATTGAGGAAAATGAGTTCATTGTGGGTTAAAATAAGAGGTTATGATCTGAGAAAGTCCCCACAGTGTCAGGCTGTGCTGACATTGCTGAAAAAGACCAGGAATTGATCAGTGGCCCCAGAGACAAGTGGCAGTGCTGACTGGTGCCAGCACAGCCCCAGGCTGCCTTCCTCTGGGGATCTGCCAGAGTCTGCAGTGACAGGAGCAATGGGACAAGATTCCCTCACTGAAACTTCTGTGCAGCACCAATTGGGCAGTAAGAGCTGATTTTCTAGGACAGGATTTTCAGTCAGTGGGGAGTGGGATCCAGTGCCAGGATGAGCTTTGCTATCTCACAGATGTCCCACAGTGCCCTCTTTATCACAAAGCTTGTCCTGAGGTGTCTAGGGGATTCTGTGCTGGATGGTTCCTTGGGCACATGGGAGCACTGTCCCTGTTAAGTGCTGCACCTTCCCTCTTAAAACTGTTAAATATCTACTGGGGAGTTTCTGGCTGGAGCTCAGGGCAAGGCTCTTCCCCCAGAGGTGCTGGCACTGCCCAGGCTCAGGCTGGAGCTCAGGGCAAGGCTCTTCCCCCAGAGGTGCTGGCACTGCCCAGGCTCAGGCTGGAGCTCAGGGCAAGGCTCTTCCCCCAGAGGTGCTGGCACTGCCCAGGCTCCCCAGGGAATGGGCACGGCCCCGAGGCTGCCAGAGCTCCAGGAGCGTTTGGACACCAGGGATGGACAGGGGGGATTGTTGGGGGGTCTGGGCAGGGACAGGGGCTTGGACACTCTGGTCCTTGTGGGTCCCCCCCAGCTCAGGACATTCCATGGTTCTCCATTTCTGTTTGGGTTTGATCATGCCACATTCACTTGAGTGAAACATCCTGTGTGGAGCTTTCCACGTCTGTGGAGGGCAGTGTCTGTCCCTGTGCCATGGAGCTGCTGCCAGCAGCAGGTTCGTCTGTTCCGTGGCTCTGTGAGGTGTGTGAAGGCCCATGGAGGATGTCCAACCATGTGCTGAAGGAAATGTCTCAACCTCCTGCTCAGTGTTTTTTGAAAATACTCTATCTGCAGATCTGCTTCTGAAAGCTGTGTTGGTTCTTTCCCTCTCTGTACCTGCTCACATCTGTGGCAGCCGGAGCCGATTTTGGATACACTCTGACTTCATCTGTTGAAAATGAATTGCTTCCCTCAGGGGCTGCCTGACAAAAATTTGGAAGGCATCCCAGTGCAGGAAATGTATTTGGATCTCTGTGTAGTATTGTTGAGCATGATCAGGACCATCCTGTATTCTGGGTAAATGAGATCCTGGGTGTTCTTTGCCCGGGAGGTGCTTGGGACTTGAAAGCAGCAGTTGCTGCAAGAAGCCGCCCGTGTGTGTGGAGAGAAGGCTGGGGAGTGCAGGGCCCTGCTAATCACACAATCTGAGCCTCCTTTCAGTTTGAAATTAGCTCTTCTCTGAGAGCTCACCTCTGCCTCCTGCTCAGAGCAGGGCCAGCTTTGTGGCACAAGGTGTTGCCATGCCCTGCCTGGTTCCACTCTGGGCCTGTTGCAGTACTTAGCCATTCTCACTGTCCTTTTTTTACTTTTCGGCCTGGCTGGAATTTCTGGGAGGGTCTGATTCCATCTTGTCTGGTTCCCCCTGATAGAACTGAAGAGGGGATTATATTCCACTGTATCCAGCCAGGCCTTCCCTGTGTTGAACAAACCCTGCTCCCTCAGCCTCTCCACGTGCTCCAAGGCAGTGACCATCAGGAATCCCAGAAGGTTCTCAGGTTGTTCTCAGGTTGTTCTCAGGCTGTTCTCCAGGTGTTCTCAGGCTGTTCTCGGGATGTTTTCAGGCTGTTCTCAGTATATTCTCAGGCTGTTCTCAGGTTCTGGCTGTGGTGGTGGCCATGGCTGAGTGACTGCTGCTTTCACAGGAATCCTTGCTCAGGATGGAGTGGAGGCAAATTTGGCCTCTTTTATCCAAGGGAGAGGATTTCCCCCTCCCCCCTGGTGCCCAGAGCAGCTGGCCAAGGTTGGACACTGGGGCTGGAGCAGCCTGGGACAGGGGATGGTGTCCCTGCCATGGCAGGGGTGGCACTGGAGGGCTTTAATGTCCCTCCCAGCCCAAAGCAGTCTGGACTGCAGCATCTCTGGAGGCTCTCCAGAAGGCAGGATCCCCCTCCCCTTGGGGAATAGCCTGTGGCCCTGGTCTGAGCTGGCTCTGAGGGTCCCAGCTCCACCCTTATGCTTCAAGGGGTTCCCTTCAGTGGCATCTGATGGTGACACTGCAGCATCTCCCCAAGCAGCAGAAATGATGGAAACTTTGAAACAGAAACCTCGAGCACAAATACAATAAAGTTGCAGTGACAATACCACAGTGGCATGTTCTGGGAATGTTAAAGCACAGATGTCTGTACCTGCCAAAACACAGGGCAGTGCTCTCAGTGCTCTCCACTGCTGACAGGGCTTTGTCCTTTTCAAGTTTGGGTTTCTTTTTCTCCTTTTAAAATTGCTGACTCTAAAATATTCTCCTTGACATTTTCTCTACACTAACAGGAGGGGTTTTTGTTGATTCTGGAAGCACTTGAAAACAGGGGAAATTGGCCAAGACATTCAAAAGTTAAATTAAAATCTGACTCTGCAAATAGCCAGTGTCAGTGGTGTGAATAACGTCCCTCTTTGGGAAAGATGCTGAGGCAAAGGGCAGAATTGGCTGGGACTGAAATGTAGCTTAACACATACAGATAAAATTGATCTAGGGTTTGATAGGGTGATTTCCAAGGGAGATACTGGATATTTGGGTTTAAAATTATTGGTACCAATGGAGAAATGGTTGATGGGTTAAAGTCAGGACATTGCTGAGCTTGGCCTGTGTGGTTGGTGTGAGCTTTGTGAAGCCCTGGTGGTGAGAACAGGAGATCTGCAGCCTCACTGGGGAAAGCTTTAATCACGGGTTAGTGTTGGTGTCAGGGGGTTCTGTGTGCTCAGATGGATTAAAGAATGTAGGATATGTCTAGAATTCCATGAGGGATGTAAACAAGCCTCATGCTCTCTAGAATCTTCTCCTGCTGGGAGAAGTGGCTGATGTTGCTCAGAGCACCCGTGCCAGGTTCCTCTTGAGAAGTGTTCATTTACTGACAGCAGAGCACATGAAATGTGCTGCTGAGTTCTGCCTGGTGAAACACTGCTCTCTGCATCTGTGCCCACATATTCTGGGGCCAAGGTTTCCACATTCTTGCCTCTTGCAGAGCTGTTGCGGTGGAAGCCTTTCCCCTTTGAGAGCAATGTTGGGTTTTTTCTTTTTTTTTTCAGTAAAAAGACAAACAAAGCTATTTTCTGTTTCAGAATGCAAGATGGGATATCTCTTGAGAGATTAACCTTCTTTACAGACTTGTTTTTTGTGGTTGAAAGAAGAAATCTGTTATCACTAAAATAATACTAAAAAAATCTGCACCTCATTATTTCTTGAAATAAAGCTGCCACAATGAGATTTATTAAGAATTGACTTGGGGTGAACTGAAGAGAGCTCCATGACCAAAGAGTTTGTGTTTTAGAAAAAAAGCAGGGAGACAATAGGGTGGACACAGGGGGAGCAAGAAAAGGGAATTGCTCTGTAATGTTAGTAAGAAAATATGTTCTTTCTGGGAAGGACTCTGAGAAGTGGCTTGGCAGATGTGCAGGAGGATTTAACTCATCCCCTCTTCACGTGTTCAGTGCTTGGCTCAGTGAGCTCGGTCCCAGAAGGCACAAGGGTCGCGACTGGCACGGCCATGGGAAATGTAGAGGGCGAGAAGCATGAGCAGGAGAACGTGTGCTGTCCTTCCCCTGCCCTGCCCCTCCTCGGGTACCCTGGGGAGCTGCTGGACCCTGCCCTGCTCCCCGGGCGCCTTGGGAACAGCACTCGAACTCTCCCTCCACATATCCATGAGAAGAGCTGTGGTTTGGCACTTGGCAGTCTCCGGGGTGCAGACAGAGTGCTGAGGCAGCGGTTTTTGTGAGCAGGCTGCTGCCACCTGGGTGCCAGATCCCTCCGAGCTGTTCTGAGCCTCTGCCCCCTCCTGCACCTCTGGGCGGGGTCATTCTTTTTTTCTCCTTGGCTTTCCGTTTGCCTTCCTTTTTACCTTGGGGCTATCAACAGATTTGTTTCCCGATCTCCGAGTCTGCTTTGAAGGCAAATTCTCACCTTTTCGTTCCCGAAGGAATGTGAGGAATGAGGCCCCATGGCCACAGCCTCCCACCCGGCTGGGACCTGTTCCTGCACGCTGGGCAGGGGGAGAAGATGCTGCCCTGCCTGGGGCAGCACAGGGCAGATGGCACAGCGTGGGGATGGACTTCAGGGCAGGCCTGAGCATTTCACTCCCGAAATTCTCGTTTGTAGTGCCAGTCCTAGAGCTACATGTCCTGGGCCGCCATATAGGGTTTCAGTTTGTTTTAGAGGTTTTGACAATATTAACTTCAGAACCACGAGTAAGTCAGAGAGGAGAAGTTGCTGCACGGCTCTGGGGGCTCCGGGTGTGTGTTTGGGAGGAGATGGGGAGCTCCCACCCCGGAGCTGGTGTCACCCTCAGTGTCACTGTGTTTCCCCTGTGCCTCTCAGGGGTGGGCACGGCAGAGGGTGCATCCAGCTGTCACCCTGGGCACTGCCACCCCTGCCAGGGTGGGCACTGTGCCATGCTCTGGCCAGAGCTGGGGTTGGGGTTTAAACCACAGGCAGGGTGAGTTTGTGCTGGTGCCCCCAGGCTCTGCAGTGGGCCAAGGCATTCCCTTCCTCCAGGGAGCAGCTGAATGCTCTCCCTGTTTGCAGGTGTGAACCTGAGAGTGGGTTTGTCCCAAAGCAGTGATCCAGTTCTCACTTTCACAGGGCCTTTGAATAGACACAGAGGGAGGAACTCCTTTATGCAATCATGTTCACCCCAGCTGGATGTGGGACTCACACAGCACACTTCATCCAGCTGAATTCCAGTGCAGGATGACCCCACTGCCAGCCTGGGTCCACCCACAGCCGTGCCTGCCCCTGGGGGGTCCCAGAGCCCCAATCTCACAGCACTGGGGGCCTTTTCCTGGCTCTGAACACCACTCAGGAATGCTTTGCTGATGTTCCCTCCCTGCCATCTGTGGATGGCTGGCAATGCCAACAATCCAGCCAAATACTTCCAAGGATGGTGGACACCCCACATCTGCCCTAGAGAGACAGGGAATGTCTATCCTAAGCCGTCCCAAGAAGATGCTGCAGGGTCTAGAGCTGCTCTCCTCTGGACAGAGTAGAAGAGCTGGGGGTGCTCAGCCTGGAGAAGGCTCCAAGGAACCTTTCAGTACATAAAGGGGGTCAATAAAAAAGATGAGGACAGAGTTTTTAGCAGGACCTGTTGCAACAGAACAGCAGCTGACGGTTTTGAGCTAAAACAGGGGAGATTCAGACTAGATATAAGGAATAAGGTTTTTACAAGGAGGGTGCCTCTCGGGAGGGGGGAGAAGCCCCACAGTGGGAGTGTGACTGACAGCCTGCCTTGCCCTGGCCTTGCAGAGCACGGTGGGGGAGAACCGCTGGCTGCAGGCGCAGCTGGTGCAGGCGCTGCTGCGGCACTGCGGCGCGCGCGGGGCCGCGCGCTGGGCACGGCGCTGCCGCCTGCCCCCCGAGCTGCTGCAGGGCCTGCCTGAGGAGCTGCACGTCCAGGACAGGTAAATCCACGCCTTGGTGCCTCTTCCATGTCTGTCATACAAGCACTGTGTATATCCTTAAAGTTGCCTGCCGTGCTGCATCCCTGGGACAGGAGTTTGTGAAAGTTTCCTCCGTGTGCTTGGATCCTGTTGTGGCCCTGCACACACTGCACGTGTTTGTCACAAGCCTGGGAATGTCTGTAAAAGGGCATTTTAATGCCTCAGTACACAGAAACTCTGTGAGATGGCTTCATGCTGCTGGGGGTTCTTACACCTCCTCTGCCAGATCAACACTGCACATACGCCTCTCTTTTACTGAGATGACTGCAGATGTGTCAAAGTTTTGCTGATTTTTTTTTTTTAATGCTGATGATTTTGGGAAAGTCCCAGAGATGGCTTTGAACAGTTCATGTTCAGGGATCCTGGTTTTGTGGATCTGCTCTTTCTCCTCGTACAGATCTACACTTGTTCTAGCACTCTGTCACTTCAGGAAATACAACACAGATGTAATCACCCTCAAAACTCTTCTCCAGAGGGTCCATGGCTTTTCTTGAGCACAGAAAACTCTTGTCCGTCTTGGACATGCTCCTGCTTCTCTCCACAGTGCTCCTGGAGCTGCCCTCCTTGTCCTCCTCCTGAAGCCACAGCAGCCACCAGCTGGGACCCAGGAGGTTTTTCCATGAGGGATAAGCCCACAAAACACAAAGGGGTGATTACAGGTGTGTGGCTGAGCCACAGACTGTGCATCCAGAGATAAAACCCATCACTATATCTCTGTGCTGTGGGAATCCTGTGCTGTGGAGGGAAGGCAGGTGGGGTGTGCTCTGCCCTGTGTAAGGAGCTGGGATGGATGAATAAACCCCTTTGTACTGCAGTTTACTCATCCAGTCATGATACCTGCTGTGGTAGCTGCTATAAAGTCAGCAGAGCCATGGAACCCCATAAAACAGTCTGGCTGCCCTGTCTGTTGAGTAACACAGCCACAGGTTCCCACAGGGAGTTCACTCTGCACACAACAAGGTGGCACCAGAATATAAATGACATCATCTGGCTCTGGTCACACCACACGGGGCTCCTGAGCTTTGCAGAAGAGAATATTCCTGGAGACCTGAGGCTGCACACCTTCATTAAATATTTTACACAAATATTGACTTCCCCATGCACACAAACCCGAGAAAGAGTGTTTGTGCAGGGAGAGCTGCTCTGCTGCAAAACTGGGCACACAGCCTCCTAAACACGAGGTTACTAATAGCTTCCCAAATAATGAACCATTGCAAGTCTCTATCCAGAGACTATCCAGAAATGTGTGATCTGTCCAGGGGATCTTTTTGATTAGTTTATTTTCTCTGTGAAGGAGCTGAGTGTCATGGGGAAAGAGAGGGTTAGGATGAAATATGGGGAGAAAAACTTACCCTTCTTGCTCCAATCCAGGATTTCCTCCTGGCTTTGCATGGCTTCAAACTGCTGCATCTGATTCTGTGCAGGGTAGAAGAGGTCACAAAAGCAGACAATTATGAGGCCAGTAAGAAGAAGGACTATTACCAGATTCCTATTTCACGGGAAAAGATTCACTTTCTGCAGACATGGGAGGAGACCCTGCAGTGCTGGGAGAAGGTGCTGCAGGTGAGTGTTACCTGGGATCGGCCTGGCAGGGTCAGGGAGCTGGAACTCCATGTCAGGCTGAGACACAGAGCTGGATGTGGCCACTGCCATCCACTGCCTACTCCCCAAGGCAAGAACAGCTGCTGCTTCAGGCTGCTCTGGCTTGGGGAATGTGTTAAGAATTGTGCCAGGGAAGGTTCTCGTGGGTGATACAGGTGCTGTGGGAGTTCTCTGTGTCTGTGGCAGTTTGCACAAAGAGCTGCAGGTGCTAGGAAGGAAATGCTTATGTCCTGGAGACTCTCCAGGC
Source organism: Oenanthe melanoleuca (assembly GCF_029582105.1). NCBI lineage: Eukaryota > Metazoa > Chordata > Aves > Passeriformes > Muscicapidae > Oenanthe > Oenanthe melanoleuca. Next base: position 10,590,883 of record NC_079350.1, read on the forward strand.
TCCTCTCGAGCACAGGGAGGCTCTGGGTGCAGAAAGTGTCTGTGTTGCAGCCTGGACAGGTGGTTGGAGTGGACATGGAGTGGAAGCCTTCCTTTGGCATGGTGGGGAAGCCCCGTGTCGCCCTCCTGCAGCTTGCACTGAAGGATGAGGTGTTCCTGCTGGACCTGCCACAGCTCCTCGAGCAAGCTGAGGCTGAGGGAGAGAAGGAGAAGCTTCCCCGTTTCATCCAGATGCTCTATTCAGACTCAGCCATCACTAAACTAGGTAACACCCCTCTCTCCCCCCCACCCCGAGGTTTCACACAGCCTGTTCTGTCATCTTTGTCATTCCTAGGTCCTCTTTGTGTTGTCATTCCCTAAATGCACTTGCCATAGAACTGGCTTTTGTTTGAGTCTTTTTTCTTTTGTCTGAGTGTTCAGACACTGCCAGACCAGGAAGCAGTCACTGGTGTAACTGGGAATGATAGGAATACACAATTCTGTATTTCTATCTGTATTCTGAGAACCACAGAAAATCCTGAGCTGGAGGGACCCAGCAGGATCATCAATCCAGCCCCTGTCCCTGCCCAGACCCCCCAACAATCCCCCCTGTCCATCCCTGGTGCCCAAAGCCCCCTGGAGCTCTGGCAGCCTCGGGGCCGTGCCCATTCCCTGGGGAGCCTGGGCAGTGCCAGCACCTCTGGGGGAAGAGCCTTGCCCTGAGCTCCAGCCTGAGCCTGGGCAGTGCCAGCACCTCTGGGGGAAGAGCCTTGCCCTGAGCTCCAGCCTGAGCCTGGGCAGTGCCAGCACCTCTGGGGGAAGAGCCTTGCCCTGAGCTCCAGCCTGAGCCTGGGCAGTGCCAGCACCTCTGGGGGAAGGAAGGACCTTGCCCTGAGCTCCAGCCTGAGCTGCCCTGGCCCAGCTCCACACCATTCTATCTCCCCATTTCAGGTCAGATCCAAGTTCCCTGGTTTAACTTGCTCTCTCAGACTTGGGATTGTCCTAGCCCTGTACTAATCCCCAGCTGACACCCAGCCTTCAGTGGTTCTGGTAACTCTGGTGGGCAGAGTCTGGGTGTGCTGTCCCTGTCCCAGAGCTGCTGTGCTGGACACCATACACCTCTGAATTACCATACATGGTTTTTGGAGGCTTTTATCAGGAGCTGCTAAACCTGGATTTCAAGGGCAAATCCAAAAATGCCTTTCCCAGTTTTTAGGGAAGTTGATCCTAAACTCAGCATTTTTCATCCACCTCTCTTCTCCCTTTATACGCAGGAGTGTCTCTGTGGAACAGAAGAGACAGGAGCCATCATTCATTCCCCTGTTTGAACAGTCTTCCCACCAATGCTTATAAATATCTTGTCAACATTTTGACTCTGAACTAGAAGAAGCTGCAGTGCATTAACCATGATTTGAGTTTTCTTACCTGTGTGATTTGGGCTTTTTTTCTCTCCAGGTTATGGGATGTCTGGAGACCTCAGCAGCCTTGCAGCCACATGTTCTCCTCTGAAAGACATGGAGAAGCAAATGCAAGGTGTGGTGGATCTTCTTGCAGTGGACAAACAAGTAAGGATAAACCCATGGAGATGTGGGAAATGGTGTCTCCTGCATGTGGATAACTGTCCTGAATCCACAGCACTGTCTGTTTGCACCCTGGATTGGCAGGGAGATGGCTGCATGAGTAAAGAGACCATTTCCTCCTGAGGGTTTGAGGTGTTGGGATTCTGTAAAGGAAGACAGAAGAATTTTGTTTTCATCAACTAAAAAGTTAAAGCTTATGATACTGAAAGCTTTTTCATAGCCTTTATAAAAGCTGTGAAAAGCTCTTAGAGACCCAGCTCCATTCAGCCAAGACAAGGTTTCTGAGCACAAGTTGCACTTAGGAAGAGGAAGTTCTTGTGGAAATTCTGCTACTCCATGGCCATGCATTATTGAAGCACATATGATGGAGTTAATGATTTGCACAGAACCCTGATGTTCCTAGGAGGGCTGGAGTTCCTGGTGGGCTCAGCACAGGAATTTCTGGTCAGCTGAAGCACAGCTGTCCCTGGGTTTGCACGCAGGGGCTTTCAGCAGCCTGTGAAAATGTTCAGCACAACCATTTTAATGGGTAAAATGTACAGAGTGTGTCTGAGGCTGTGGGTTGAGGTGAAGCAGATCTTTGGGACTGATAGCTTAACCTGGGAAGTGCTGCAGGGGCTGACATAGCTGCCAACAGCCCACAGTTCAAGCTGAGAAATGGCAGCTGCAGGGAGGGCTGCCAGGCTGTCACAGGAATGCCTTTCCCACCAGGACTAGGAGGAGAAAAGTGCTGAACAGCCACTGCTGGTCCCTTACTGAGTGGATGCCCAGCAGCCTCCAGCATTGCTGAGCACCCTGCAGAGCCCAGGGAGCTTCATCCCAGCCCTGCTGCTCGGGCACAGGGCTGTACAAGAGTGCCCTGTTTGACTTCCCTTGGCTGTGGAAGAGATTTCTCTGCAGCAAGTGTGTTTGTTAAACAAATAACCTGACGCCATGTTTATCTCGTGCCACCCCAGTCCTTGTCTGGGGCTGGGTTCAATATGCCAGGCACCAGATGGATGTGATAGGGCTGTGCCTGGCCCCACCAGCTGGAGCTGGAGGTGCTTTGGGAGCTGCTTCTTAACCAGGTGGTTTCTGTCTCTTTGTTTCCATCAGCTGCAGTGGGGGAAGGACGGCCGGAAGGTCGATGGACTGTCCCCAGAGCACAGGCACCAGGAGAAGGGGCTCAGCCTGCTGGTGCAGCACGTGCTGGGGAAGCCTCTGGACAAAACAGAGCAGCTGTCAAACTGGGAGAAGCGGCCACTCCGGGAGGAGCAGATCCTCTATGCAGGTCTGGGTGCTGCAGGTGCCCAGGGCAGCCTGTGTTTGCCTGCTCTGTCCCCAGGAAAGTCATTAATAGCAGAGGAAGAAAATGGCTTTGCAGATTAGTTCCTGTTCAGAGGAGCCAGCACATGTTTTGTTTGTCCTTTTGAGGACATGAGTTTAATGGTTGAAGTTTAAACTGTCCAGTGATTCATTATTTCCCTTATGAAGGAATTCCTGTGCTTTGCAGATTTTGTGTGATGAAACATCACCTCAGTGGAAACTCCTCTCAGTAACTGATGAGAGGAAAGTCCACTTCCTTCTGCCTCATTTCACAGCCTTCCTGGGAAACAAATGCTGTGTTCATTTGTCACAGTGAGGTGCTTGTTAGAGCTGGGTTTGAAATGGGCAGATGTGGTGTCAGAAACTGCAGCACAGACTCAGGGCTATTGGAGGGACCCACAGAGTTTATTGCTGATTACCCCAGAGTCAGAAGTCTGTGTCTAAATCTTTTCCTGGTGCATCAAAGCACAGTCCTCTGATGCAAACCAGCCCTTTGTTAAATTGGACTATCCTTGGAGCTGACACAGTTCCCACAAAAGTTAATCACTGGGACTTGTCAGACTGGCTGGGAGAGTTCTGCAGTTGCCATTGCAGGGAGCAGGAGCACACAGCAGTGAGTGTGGGCAGGTGATTGCCAACAGCTGGGGCAGTACCTGCCCAGACATTGCATCTCTGGGGAAGTTCCCTTCCTGTCAGGAGGGGTGATAAGGAGCTGTGGGACAGTGGTGAGGAACAGGGGCTGGTTGCAGCTACCTGGTGGTGGTTGGAAAAGCCACACTGCAGTTTGCATTGGGTTATTGGCTTAGAGTGGAGCTGCCTCTTCTTAGGCACTGCTGCCTTGACCCCCTGTGACTGTGGGTTCAGCTGTGATGCTCAGGGAGCCAGTCCTGGAGCTGAGGGTATGACGTGAGGGAGTTGCAGCTTCACAGTTGTTCACAGTGGCTTTTCCAAAGGTGGGGGCTCTTCCTTGCCTCTGGTTTACTTTTGAATGATCTTGATATGAGCTGAGGCTCACATTCTCCCTGCAGCCTCAGATGCCTACTGCTTGCTGGAGATCTATGAGAGGCTCTGCAAGGACCCCGAGAGCTTCGGGCTGGGCTCCGACCTGACAGACAGTCTGATGGGAAAGCAGAGCAAAAAGCCCAGGGAAAAGAAGCAGCTGAATAAACAAGAAGCATCATCACCTTCTGGACAGGTTTGTAAACATCTTCAAAGAGCTGCTTGTTGCTCAGGACCCCTGCAAATCACACATTGCTGCTCTCAGTCACACCATTCACTGTGCACAGCTTGCTCAGGACACTTGCAGCTCACATCCTCCTCAGCCCTCCCTCCCAGGACCCTGTGCTCCCTCCTTGGCCTGCCTGGCTCCAGCTTGCCCTGCACTTCGAGGTTCACTTGTCTTTGCACAGTGTGGTGCAGAGCTGTGTGCAAGCCCAGTGAGCCTTGCTTGTGGAAATGCTCCTTCCACATTTTGGGTCTGGATTCTATGGCCAAGGTTTCAAAACTCTGACTTCCTTACTTTTGCTTTTTATTAAGTTTCCACACCTTGCTTTCACACTGGGAATATCTCCTTTATTGTGTCTGGAGTAGAAGTCTGCAAAGTTAAAAGCAAATGATCCATCAAAAATGCCTTTCTGCTGAAGGCTTGTCTCTGCCTCCCTGCCCACCACCACATTCCATTAGAGGCCTCTCCCAGAAGTTTGTGTTGTGGCAGAGCCTTAGAACTCCACCAGGGCTCTGTGACTCTGATTAAGTATCTTGGAATGTGACTGGTGCCTCTCAGTAATAAAGTTTTACATTTAAAATGGAACCAGTCAGTGGTTTATGCACCTTTGGAAACCTTGGCACGATCTCATTTTGTTATTGCCTGAGAAGACTCACCATGTGTGTCTGTGTATTCTGGGGCTCAGAAGTCAGTGGCCCTTCCATGGCTGGGCTGAGATGCTGCTGTGTCCACCTGTGTGTAAATGTGCAGCCTCCCTTGGCATTCAGCAGGCAGGAAAACATGGAGCTTCTCCCTGAGCACTGCATTCATGGGAATGTTGTGTGCTACAGCAGAGCTGGTGGCTGCTGCAGAGGAGGGGAGAGTGAGCACCTCAGGCTTCAACCACCTTGGAAACCCACAGGCCATCTTTGTGTTCTGCACAGTCAGATTCATCAGCCAAGAGGCAGTTGGTAAAACCTGGACTGGGACACCAAAAGAAGCAGAGTTCTGGCTGCATCCTGCAGGAGTCCAAGCTCTCTTTCCCACTGTTTCCTGGTCCACTATCTGAAGTGAGGCTAATGACTATTCTCCTTTTTAAGCTTTTTGCTGTCTTCTGGCATGAAAGATGAGAAAAAAGCTCTGTATGACTGTGCTGAGAGCCAGTTGCAGCTCCTGCACATCTGTTTGAACAGCAGCAGCAGCCAGGGGTAGTGTCTCCAACTGCCTCAGGTTCTGGGGGCAGCTCCATCCCTTGTCACTGTGCTTTGGTGTCACAGCTGCATCCCCCAGGATCCTGCAGGAGCTGGTGACAGCCCAGTCTGCCTCAGAGCCCTGGGTGCAGGGAGCAGCAGTTGGCAGCTGCAGCATCACACCAGTGTTGCTCCTGGATCTGAGCTGGCTCCCATGGACAGCCCAGGTGGAGCTGCCTGGTGTGCCACAGCATTCCCAGCTTGGGGCCAGCTCCTGCAGAGCTGATCTGCAGTGCTGGCTGCCTGCATAGCTGCTGGCAGGTCCTTCAGTCATCCCAGCTGATTCAAGTTCCTGGAGTCAAAAGCTGGACATTGGAGGTTCCTTAATAACTTCCCTTCTCCATGAATTTAGCTATTGTACTTCTGGGAGCCTCCCAAAGCCAAAGTCCTCCAAGTGCAGGAACTCCCTCAGCAGCAGACATTTGAAATAAAACAAACAGAATTCAGGCACTGCCTATTTTTAACCTGCCAAGGATAACAGAGTTGACATGGTTGCTTTGTCTACCTGTTTCTCCCTCTGTCTGTCCCGAATCACAGCTTTGTCCCATGTTTATTAATTGCAGACTAATTTCAGGGAACAGCAGCCTTGACTGTATTTCTGTGACTGCTTGAAGATGAATGTCTGTGCAGAGCACTGGAGGCCAGGCTGGCACTTCTCCAGGGAAAGGCTGCAGGTCCCTGGATCAGGTAGCCAGCTGGTCAGGGAGAAAATGGCAAATTCAGAATTAGACCCATCATGTCCTGCCCCCTGGCCAGGTGGTGATGGCAGTGTGGACAGGATGGGAAGGAGGGTCTGCAGAGCATGGGGAAGTGATGGCACAGGGGAAGGAGGCAGGTGGATGTGCTGTGGTGGGTGAAACAGACACAGGGAGGAAAAACACAAGTGTGCTGGGAATCAGCCTTCTGCTCCTTAAGGATCTCCTGCCTTTCTCTAGGAGTGCCAAGGACCCAGAAGAGAGCCCTCAGGCCCCCCTGCCCCCCTCTCCCCCCGGGAGTTCAGCGTGGTGTGTGACAACATGCTGCAGGGCCTGGGGCGCTACCTGCGCTGCCTGGGCGTGGATGTCCGGCTGCTGGGCTCTGAGGATGACCACAGGAAAGCTGCTGAGGTGAGCTCACCCTTCCCATCTCCAGGGGGACATGATGGGGCTCACTAGGAAGTGCTCAGGCTGCAGGAGCTGCCCTGTGGGTCCCTCCTTCCATCCCTGTGCTGAGTCCCAGCTCTTTGGGTCACCCCGAGCTCTGGCAGCTGCAGCCAGCTGGTCTTGTGGCCTTGGTTCTCCACTTCCAGGAGAGAGGAGGAGAGCAGAGACTGCTGTGATCTCACTCTTACATGTCTGTGTTTTTGGCAGCTGGGGCAGCTCGAGTCATGACAACACAAGTGGAGGGTAAAGATCATAGAATCACAAAATGGTTTGGCTTGGCTTGGCTTGGAAAGGACCTTAAAGATCATCTCCAACCCCCAAAAATGTGACCAAATGTCTTTGGGGACACTGTGTTTGCAAAAAGGCAAAAGTCAGTAAAAGGAACAAACATTCACTTAGATTTCTAATGCACTCCGGTCTGGGCTTACAGGGAAGGTATTTGTCTGCCTTGTGTACAGGTGAGTTGGGCAAAGCCATAATCTGAAGATGGCTCTTCAATACAGAAGGGAGAATGTCCTTAATCAATGGCAATGTAGCATCCTGGCTGGCCTTGTGAGATAACCCAAAGGTGATCAGCCACACCTTGCAGTGATATTTGGGAAAGAGGGGACCATGAGTATTGCTCTGGGTTCCCATAACAACTCTGCCCCTCTGCCTGTCGGGTGAGAGATAAACGCTGCTTCATTTCAGGCACATTTCTGTCCCAGGAGTGCAGATCACAGAATCCCCTGAGCTGGAAAGGACCCACAGGGATCACCCAGTGCAGCCCCTGTCCCTGCCCAGACCCCCCAACACTCCCCCCTGTCCATCCCTGGTGTCCAAACGCTCCTGGAGCTCTGGCAGCCTCGGGGCCGTGCCCATTCCCTGGGGAGCCTGGGCAGTGCCAGCACCTCTGGGGGAAGAGCCTTGCCCTGAGCTCCAGCCTGAGCCTGGGCAGTGCCAGCACCTCTGGGGGAAGAGCCTTGCCCTGAGCTCCAGCCTGAGCCTGGGCAGTGCCAGCACCTCTGGGGGAAGAGCCTTGCCCTGAGCTCCAGCCTGAGCCTGGGCAGTGCCAGCACCTCTGGGGGAAGAGCCTTGCCCTGAGCTCCAGCCTGAGCCTGGGCAGTGCCAGCACCTCTGGGGGAAGGAAGAGCCTTGCCCTGAGCTCCAGCCTGATCCTCCCCTGACACAACTTCTGGCCATTCCCTCAGGTCCTGTCCCTGGTCACCTCAGAGGAGTGATCAGTGTCTGTCCCCCCTCTTCCCCTCAGGAGGAGATAGTAGACTGTGATGGGTCTCCACTCAGTCTCCTTTTCTCCAGGCTGAACATACCAAGTGTCCTCAGCCATTTCTCATACAGCTTCCCCTCAAGGCCCTTCACCATCATTGCCCTCCTTTGGACACTCTCTAATGGCCTAATGTCTTTCTTATATTGTGGTATCTAAAACTGCACTCAGGGCTCAAGGTGAGGCCATCCTGGCCCACAGCAGAGCAGGACTATCCCCTCCCTTTACCAGGCCAGCCCAGGATGCTGGGCCTGATGCTCCCAGGACACAGATGTCCCTCCCTGCTGGTTCCAGGGCACTGCTGACTCACATTCAACTTTCTGTCAACCAGCATCCCCAGGTCCCCTCCCATGGTGCTGCTCTCCAGCATCTTCTTCCCCAGTCTGTTTGTATATCAGGGTTGCCCCATCCCAAGTGCAGAATCTGGCATTTTCCATTGTTGAACTTTGTCTGGTTGGTAATTGCCAAGTTCTCTAAATTGTCCAGGTCTCCCAGAGGGCCTCCCTGCCTTCCAGGGAGTCAGCAGAGATATCCAGCCCACATGGTGTGTGCTGTCCAGTGTGCATGGGTCACCCAGCCTGGTGTGCAGGATGTTTCCTCTTCAGATGTCTGCTTGGCCAGAATCCGGGGCAGGCTCTAACTTCTGCAGAAATAATTAATATCTCCTCCCTGCCAAACTTGCACAAGTTATTTAAACAAACTGGTTCTCAGTGCCTCCCCCCAGAGCCCTGTCTCCACTTCTCATCCCCATCCCTTATCGTGCTAGGGACAGGATGTTTGACATTGCTGTCTCCATGGTGACCAGACAAACATCCTTTCACTATCAAAAGCCCTTGGAGTGTTACTGGATTGCAGAGCCTTTGATCTGGGTTTGGATAATCAAAGATAAAAATAGACTCCTCCCACCCTGTTTTATAGCTGGCTGGTCCTGATTGAATCAAAGTTGAATGTTGACCCCACTACACCCAAAAACTTGGGGATGTTATTGCAAAGGCAGCAGAGGGTTTGGATCCTGGTCACTGAGTACAAGACAGGTTTGGGTGTTGTCCCAGCACAGTCTCAAACTGGTGTCACTAGGAACACCTAAGAGTGTACAGCATTAGTGTTTACTCTTCAGTAAAGTCTTTTCACTCAAATGATTTATCAGTCATCCTACACTTTCCTTGTTCCAAGAACTCCTGCAACACCTGGCATTTACTCTTTATTGTTCTCCTTCCTTTTCTTTGTTACAGTGGCTTCAGGTATTGGTGGGCACATGGGTCTGGTCCTTCATCCTCTGTTATTTGGGATCAGGCTTAAAAACCTGAGAACTTCCTCCACTGTGCTTTGGCAGTTATGGATTTTATTAATTTTTTTGCTTAGGCTAGCACATGTGGCAGGAATTGGTTTGGCAACCCCCATTCCCATGGATGTGAAACCTGTGTTCTGCTTCGTGTTGTGCTGTTGCCATTGACTAAATATTTTATCTTGGACTTGTCAGGGTGAGTTTCTTGTGCCAGATCTGCAGAGGTGTGAGAGCAGGGCCTCTGGCACCACCATCCCCTGGATCCCCTCTGGCTGACCAGACTTAATGCTGGAGTTGGCAGTGCTGCGTTAATGGTTGGACTCAATGACCTGGGAGGTCTTCCCCAGCCTTAATGATTCTGTGCTTCTGTTTATCTGCTGTAAGATGCTACCAGCTTGCAGTCTGTGCTTTAATGATGCCATTTAATTAGGATTTGACTGGAGAAGTGACTGATTAAAGTTGCCTGTCATAAGTGCAGATATGGAAAATCTTTAAAAATGGAAAAACAGTGGAAATTCATACTGAAAATGTCTCTGGTTAAATCTGTCTTTGTGTGAAAGGCAAAGAAGTCACAGGCTGTTCTTACAGAAGCATTTTAGCTCCTGTCCAGGAGCAGCAGCCTCTCAGAAGGGCAGTGGTTTCATTAAACCCTCTGACTTGGGGCAGTGGCTCAGACTGCCCAAGCCTGTGTGCATCCAGCCATTCCTCCCCAGGGATTCTGACTCCAGCTCCAGGCAATCCATGGGGTAAAGAATGTAGAGATTCCACCTCTGGGATGCAGCAGGTTCTGTGGATGCAGGTGCTGGGTTTGGGTAATCTACCCTTTGCCTTTGCACTTACTCCTATAAGCAACATGTTATTTGCAATTAATACAAATTTCTTTACATAAAATTGTGCCCCTTGCCTGTTGTGTTCTTACCCAGGTCTTTCATGCCCCATCCCTGGAAAATTCCAGGTCAATTTGAATGGAGGCTCTGAGCAGCCTGACCCAGTTGAAGATGTCCCTGCTCACTGCAGGGGAGCTGGAACAGGATGACCTTTTAAAAATCCCTTCTAAGCCAAACTATTCTATGATTTCATCTTGTGTTCTGCAGACTTCTCTATGCAGAGAATCTTAAACCTATCATTTGAATTTTCCAGATGATTGGAAGGGGATGGGAAAGTGGATGTCCCTATTATCTCTGCAGTTCTGCAGAATCAAAGCAGTGGGATCCTTCTCACACCAACCTTATAGGATCACCCAGCAGCCTAAGTGACTGCAGTAGATCCTGCAATGTTGTACCTCAGGGACAGTGCAGAAGTTTTTAAGAAAATGTTGGTAGTCTCTTAGGTTTCTAGTAAGAGACTCAGTGGAATCTTAAAGCTGCTTCAGTTGAGTTCTGGGTAGGTTACTTTATTTTTTTTAATGGACTTTGCTGTTGGTCTTCAAAATGATCCTCATCTCTAAGGATAATCTGATGCTAAGGCAAACCTTGTATCTTTTGAAGTACATAATCACCAGAAGGCAGGTAAAACTGGCTTCCTGAGGCTCCCATGCTGGGGAAGGTTCCCTTGCAAGGTTCCACCTCCCTGCAAACCTCTGGTGAAGCAGCGAGTTGCAGAGGAGGCCAGGCTGGGTGGATCTCAGCAGGGAGAGCAATGTGCACCCAGATCTAAATTGCCCTAGACTGATTTGGAGCCAGGTGACACAAAAGGGATTTTAATGCTGCAGTGAGGAGATCTTCACCTAATGGGGGAATCTAATCTTGGATCTTGTCTCAGCTTTGACTTTTTTCCATATTTTTTATGTAGATGACATTCTCCAGGTTTGCTGGTCCTTTTAGTCTGGTGGGGAGCTAAATTCACAGAGGGCAGATGAAGAGCTGTATTGCTTTTAAGATCAAGACTAGGCTTTTGATGTTTGGTCAGCAGGAGGAGAAGATCTTTCATTGGAGACCTTGATACAAATGGGTCTGCACAGAGAAACAAAATTGGGTAGATGGTTTTGGTGTGACACTTAAGGCCATGTTACAAAACCCTGTGATAACTCTGTGCAATTAATTTTTCAGGAGTGCTGAAGAGAAGATTAGGGTTGCAGTATTGGGAAGGCTGGACTGAAGAGTTCTCAGAGCTGTTAAGTTCTTGGTTTACTGTCTCTTTTAAAAGAGCCTGGGATTACAGGGAGGGGCTCTGGGTTTGGGCTGGGCTTTTTGATCCCCTTCTCTAGCAGATCCTTGTCTGGGTGCTTTCCCAGCACATATTTGGGGCAGACACTTTCTGTCCACTCCCTTTTGGTCTGAAGTGGGGACTTGCTGGCCCAGGCTCAGGATCACTGCAAGGGGGACACAGCTCTTCCTGTACTGCAGTTTGGCTCTTTAAGGACATGTGGCATTGCCCAATGTGTCTTGCACAGACTTGGCAAAGTTTAACTTCCAAATCCACAGCCTTGTGCTGCTGGTTTTCAGAACCTCCTTTGGCCCTGGTTCAGGACGTTTGGGTTGTCACGAATCATCCTGCTGCTGGTGCTGGCTTGGAAACAGAGGGGCTCTGTCTGCCCTCTGTCCTCAGGCATTGTCCTTCCAGGTCTCTCTGACACTAATTCCTGTGGGTTCATTCATTTCTGCAGGATGGAAGTTGGCTGAACAGACAGGCACGTTAAGGGCTAATCAGTAGTACCAACAGATCAGGGAGTGCTTTCTCTCCAGAAGGTCTGAGCCTTTTCCAGAGGAAGTTGATATTATCTTTGCAATAGATTGTGAAACTGAGGCCAATGCCCTCTCTGCACTTGGGCTGGGGCACAGGTTCCTGACACCCACGCCAAATTGCTGCCCTGGGTGCTCTTTTCCTCTCCTTTGCATCCCTGACCAAACATCCCCCCATGGTCCCAGTGCTGCCTTCCCTTGTTGCTTTTGGAGGAAAAGAAGGAATTGTGTCCTTTTCACCAGCACATACCTTCTGTGCTCTCAGTCAGATGTGCTATCACGTGGCTTTTCTAGCTCTGCATACTTCTCCCAGTCGTTGTTCCAGAGGCAGAAAAACATGCTGGAAGAGTTATTGCTTTTCTCTTTTTTATTTGATGTTCTTTGCCTGTCTCTGCAGAGCCATTTAGATAAGGGGATTTATCAAGCTTGAACTAATTAACCCTGGATGCAGAAAGTCAGAATGGAGTGCTCCAGCTGTGAAATCCTCAGACTTACCCTGAAGCAAACATGGGTCTGGAGGAATTCCACATCCCTTTTCCTTTGTTGGCAAATCCCTGGGTGACCTTTTGCTGCTGACCTACCAGACCTCCCTCACTAACGTGCCACAAGGGTGCTGTGCTGGCTGCTCAGTAGCAGAACTGCATGGGGAGTCTGTGCTGCCCCTTCAAGGCTCCTGCTCTTAGAGACTTTTTCCTTTACTGAGAGAGAGAGGGTTGATTTTGAAAGAAATCCAGTAATTTTGCCTCTAGAAAGATGCTTTAGAAGTTGCTGCCAATTGCTTTCTCAGTGCAGAACTTTGTGCCAAAGAGTGACTTCACAACTAAAGGAGCAAAGCAGATACCTGAAAGCTCAGGAAGAGGAAAAAATGAAAAAACAGGTTGTTTAGCTGCCTGCATGGGGCCCTCAGAGCCTTCTCCCCCTTGTTTCCTGTTGCTATAAGTCCAGTGAGTGTTAAAAGAATGACTACCCAAGACAGAGCTTAAAAGCCAGGGTTGGTTTGTCTGGTGCTCCCTGGCTGTGCTCGTGGTGTCTCTCTGGGAAGTGCAGCAGGACTCTGATCCCAAATATGTCTTCCTGCCAAGGGTAGAGAGGGATCCAGAGAGAGCTGCTGCACTCTGAACCAGATGAGAGACCTCCATGACACACATCTGGAGTCAGTGAAAAACACAACAGAATCCAAGCCAGAGGAGAGAAATAACCTCGTGCCTACTTCAAAGCAGATGTCTTGTCAGCAGGATCAGAGCTGAGCCCTGGTTCCCATGCAGATCCTTGGGAATCCTCCTGCTGCTGCAGCCATGAGGCTCTGTCCCTCCTGCAGAGGGCTGAGGGTGGGAGGCATGGGTGCCATTCAGTCATGTCACACTTCCACTCTTGCAGCTCCAGGTTGTGTCTCCCTTTGGCACTGACCCCCTGCAGTGTCCCCAGCCCCGTGTGAAGGTCAGCAGGGCAGGTGAGGAGGTGATAAACTCCATGGGAGATGTTCCCTGCAGCCTGGAAAGGTGCATAATTCCTGTGTGTTGGGTTTCCAGGATAATAACACCCTCCTTCTCTAAGGAGCATTTTTTGTTAAGGGTATGAAGTATGCAGACACATTTCATAGTACTTTTTTTTTTTTTTTTCTGGAATTACGTGCTTAGGTTTTTATTTTTACCTTTTTCCCCTGTGCAGCAGAAGTGTTTTCTTCTTTGTGACCCAGATTGTGGAAATAGAAGTAGTCTGGGTTAAGGGAAAAAAAGGAAAGATTGTTTTGGATAGGATTGTTTCAAGGTGGAATGGTTCCCTGGGCCATCTGTGGTACAGGTGCACCAGCAGCTGGTTCCAGCACGTGGCAGGGATTGGCAGGGGTGAGCCATACACTGAGCTGCTGCTGCTCTCAGGAACTCTTGGCCAGGCGTGGACTGACACCGAGAGAAACACTTGATCTCTCCAATTCTCTTTTCTGTGACTGCAAGTAAACTTGAACTCAGTGGAACTTCAGCCCCTGTTCACTTGGATTTTTACCATTTTTTCCAGATTGCCCGACAGGAAGGAAGAGTCATTTTGACCTCTGGACTCCCATATCAGACTGTGAGTTCCGAGCTGCTGGCGTGTTTCTGGCTCTGATCATTGGTCTGGGGTGTGCAGGGGAGAAAAGAGGGAAGGGCAGCTGTGAATGCAACAGCTGGCTTGGCTCTTTCAGGTTTTCTCCATTAAAAGCTACATTGAGGGTCTTCAGAGGTTTGCTGTTCTCAGCTACCAAGACTCAGGGTGAACTGCCTTTTTATACTTACTCTCAGTCCTTCATCAGGGGAGTGATTGCTCTCCATTGGGGGCGGGGGTGGAAGTCAAGCCAAGCAATCCAGAACAGTGTTTCTGTCTGGTCTCACTGGCAGGTGAAAGGCAGCTCAATTCCTGTGCTTTTTATGCCAGAGATTCTTGCTTGCTGGCTGGCTCCACACTGAGGGAGTTTCAGCTCTCAGGAATAATTCTTCAGGCTTGGAAGGCCCAAGCATGGGTCTGGTGGAAGCTGGAGAGTTTTTGTGTTGCTCTAGATAAACAGAAAAGCTAAAGCAAAGCCCAGCCTTGCCCTCAGCACCAGCTGTTCAGAGTTGTTCACAGACACATTTCAAAATGCAGTGCTGAACCTGCCAAGCAGTGCTTGCAATGCTGTGACGTCCTACTGCAGGTCCTTTGCAATTTTTTACTGCCCAAAAATCCATTTGGAAGAGTGAAAAGATTCTGGATGAGCTAGAGTTCTGTTCACATGAGCCAGGGAGCAGGACTCCTTTGTCACAAACTGTCAGTATAAAGTCTCCCAGCTACTCAGGCCGTCAGTCAGAATATTTGCAGAATAGGGATGGCTGATTTCCTATGAAAAATCTGAGTGTGGAATAAAACTCCCCCTATAATGAGACATGTGAGGCAGTTGTGGCCACCCTGCAGGTTCCTTGAGCCTACAGCAGGTGGAATAGGGAATTCAGCATCCAGCATCATCCTGTTTGGCAGAGCTCTAATTTCAAAGTACTGTTTAGGAACTGCAAAAGAGAAATAGCTGCTCCCAGGGTACAATACTCTTGGGAAATGTCTGGTTCCCTTGGCTCCCTGGCCTTTGGATGCCCTCCACAAGGATGGGATGGCCCTGCCAGGCTCCTTTACTGGTGTGTGGCTGATCCCACTGCTGTGAGTCCCTGGCATGGTCATGAAGATATGTCTGGGACTTCCCAGTACTCATTCCCAGATGCATTCTTCTCTACAGAGTGTGGAACAAACACTTAGGGACTGCCCACATAACCCCTTCAAATTTCTTGGCCCTCAGGGAACTCCAGGTGAAACATTTGTGTGAATCAGAGGCTCACTGGACATAGTTTCCATCATTGTGCTTTGACACACTCTGTGGCATCTGGCCAAGTTTCATTAGAAAACTGGGATTGAATTCAGTATCCTTTTGCTGCCCCTGTCAGCACCACCTCACCAAATTCTGAATTGATGGGACTTGGATATATTCTATAGAACAGAATCATGGAACTGTTAAGGTTGGAAAAGACCTTTAGGATGATCAAGTCCAGCTGTTAACCCAGCACCACCACCACAGTCCCCACCAAACCATGTCTCCAAGTGCCACATCCAGATGACTCTTGAGCACTTCCAGAGAGGACTCCAGAACGTCCCCAGACAACTCATTCCAATGCCTGACACCTTTCTGTGAAGAAATGGTCCCTGAAATCCAATCTCAGCCTCCCTTGGAGCATCTTGAGGCCATTTCCTCTTGTTCTGCCACTTGTTAGCTGGGAGAACAGACCAACCCCCCCAGCTGCATCCTCCTGTCAGGGAGCTGTAGAGAGTGAGAAGGTCCCCCCTGGGCCTCCCTTTCTCCAGCCCAAATCATGTTTCACACACATAAACCATGCACTGCTTCAGGAGGCAGAGCCCTGGCAGGGGTGGCTGTTAGGTTGCCAGTTGTGGTGCTGAGATCAGAATTCAGACTGTGAACACACACTGACTCCAGGCATTTTCAGAATTCAAACCAGGATATCAGAACAGCCCCACGTGCCCTGACGCTCAGCTCACCGGTGTCTCTGTTGCAGCTGCGCTCCCAGGTGGGAGAAGGAAGGTGTTTCTCTGTCAACTGCTGCCAGAAGGCAAAGGAGCAGGCGCTGCAGGTGCTGAAGCACTTCAACGTGCAGGTGTCCCCGGGTGACATCTTCAGCCGCTGCCAGGTAGGACGGGGCTGGCCGGGGCCGCGCTTCCCGCGCGCCCGCCGCCCCCTGCGCTGCCTCGCGCTGCTGGGCCTCGCTCTCGGGCTCCTCCTGCTCCCCAGGGGCTCTCCTTGAACCTTGGCAGCACCTGGCAAGGCCGTGAGGAGCTGTGAGTGCAGTCACACCTGTGACATCTCCGTGCTGAGGGCTCAGTCAGAGGCTCTGCATCTGCAGCTTTGCTTGAATCTCGCCTGGTTTTCTGATCTTTGGTACTTGGCGTGTGTTTTGGCATCAACTGTCATGGTTGGACTTTCTTTGTTGCTGTGTTCTCTGTCTAGGACACATGCTGTTTTAATTGTAAACCGTGTTTAATTATGGCTCTGTGATTCTGTTAACACTTAATTACTTTAATAGGAAGATTTTTTCATAGGACTTCTTTTTTTTTTTTTTTTTCAGAAGCTATTAGGTTAATTCATGTCCATGCTAGTTGATGACTTCAGATTGTGTTTGGCACTGGATATCTGTGGATTGCTGTTAAGAATAAATTTTAATTGTGTTAGCTCAAATCACCATCTCTTCCAATTTCACTCTTGTATTTGTTACAGCAACACACCGAAATCTATCCCTTCCCAAACTACAATATAAACCAAGAGGGAACTTCAACATCTTTCACCTTACCAGTGTTTAAAGAGAGAAAAAGAAGCAAGTTGGTTAGAAAGTTAGCTTTTTCTTGGGGTAAATAAGGCAGTGAGTCTGGCTGGATGCCTCGTGGTGGAGATCTGGGATTGCTGGCCCAGTGGAATTGCACAAGTGGTGTAGGAGCAGAGACACCAGAGAGCCTGTCCTGCACCTCTGTTTATATCTGCTGTCAGATGTTGAAACTGGATCTGTAACTTACAGAGCAAATGAGAGTTGTCCAGCTCGGCAGGTTGGCTGTGAGAGGAGACTGATGAAACTCCCTGCAGGTCAGATCCACAGAACAGGAGTTCATCTTACTGCAGGATAAACAGACATATTCAGCTATGGGATACTGCCTTTAGTCCTGTGCTTTTATTGTCCCAGAACAGATTGCAGTTGTTATACACACATATATTTATAGTGGCACGCTGGCTTCTTGGCTGTTTTAAATAAACCTTTAAAAAACCTCATGGATTCTCCAATTCCCTGACATCCCATAAAATAGCAGTGTTCGTCCTGATGGTTGTTGAAATACCACAAAAATAAGCACACATACACAAAAACCCCATGCTGCAGGAAACTCTGTGCTCTCTAATAAATGCACGAGACTGTGCAGTAGACGATGGAAAACTGACCCCTCACCCAGGATCTGGGGTCTGGAACTGGTTAACTCTACAGGTTTAGTACATGCTGTCTTAGTTTACAATATAAATAGAGGTAATCAATCTGGCTAGGAATATATACTAAGTGTTCTCTTACTTCCAGGAGAAATGCCTTCCCTGTAAATTGTGGTGGTGGAACAGCTGCATGTTTTATACCCTTCAGCATGGGAAGATGCTGATTTGTCAAACCTCTCCCTGTTCTCAATCATATTTACCTTCATTTAAGGCCTTGGCATTTTGGAGCTGATTTTGCTCAGCTGTCTCTGCAGACAGCACAGGTCTGGCTGATGTGCTGCTGGTGCTCTGGAGGAGAATCCCAGCTCTCCCAGCTGCATTTCCTGGGGCTGTGGGAGCTGTGGGCAGCACAGGGAGCAGGATCATCCTCCAGCACTGTGGAAAACTGTCAGCCCACATCAACAGTGGCAATTTCTGCCTTCAGGAGGGTGCTCCAGGCCTCCATGGCCTACAGAGACCTCAGCAGTTCTTTTGTATGTCCTTCCTAAAATGTCCTCATTCTTTGCAAACCTAATTTGGTTTAATTAGGATGGAGCCTGAAACTGCTGAGCTATGCTTGCCAGCCTGTCTGTGCTGCTCCAGCACTGAGGGCTCCCATCTGCTCTGATCTCTGCCCTACCTTGCAGAGCACTTTGCTGAGGGGTGACAGGGTGGTGACAGAGGGTTTTGGCTGCCCCAAAAGCAGGGCCCCAGAAAGAGCCCAGTGCTGCTGTGCCTGTGCTGGGCACGAGGAGGAGGATGAGCAGTGCTGATCCAAGAGCTGGGCACCTCTCCTGCACGGAGCTGGGCCTGAGCTGCCAGCACAGGGTGGGTTATCTGTGTCCTCAACCATGGCTGTGTGTCACAGGAAGCAATGGGCACCCTGCCTGCTCCTCTGTCTCACGGAGCAGGGGCTTGTTTCGTCTCCTGGGGTCTGTTCTGTAAATGATGGAGTGAATATGGCAGCAAATGTTGTTGTAACAATTAATGTGTGTAGTGCAGAGAATGTGGTAAAAATAGGTCCTGATTCAATGTTGTACCCAAGACTGCTGGAAAATATGTTTCCTCTGTCAGCTCCCTCAGCAGGGATGGACTGGTTCTCTTTGCAGATGCAAAGAACAGGCTTGCTTTGCAACCCTGCCAAAATACTGTTGTTTCTTCTGTTCAAACAATGGCCAATATTGGCTACCTCTGACCTAGAGCAGCAAGTGCACAGGGAGTGTCATCCAGGGGCTGCTCAGCATTTCTGCTCCCACTTGTGCTGGGCTTCAGCTTGGTCATTCCAGTTAAAGACTCCAGGAGTGGGGACTGCTGCCAAAGGTGTCAGTAATGGTGCAGGAATGACCTTTTCATTACATGTGTTTGTCAAGTGCTTGTCTTGGCTTGAAAGACAGGTGTCTGCTAAGGAAGGCAGGAGCCTCTCTTGAAATAGAAAATGTAAACCCCCTCCCTCCAAATTACTATAATTTTGAAATTAAGGAGCTCTCAGGCAAAGTTATGGGAATAGGAATAACAGTTCTTTACTATGAAAATTTAAATAAAAATACAGTAATACAAAACAAAAAACCCTGCCAGAGTCAGAATCCAAGCTGACACCCGTCAGTCAGTCAGGGTGTTGGCACAGTCCCATTCAATGGTGGCTGCATCCTCCTGCAGGGGCAGATGTGGTTCAGCTGGAGCAGTGCTCCTGGAGAAGGTGCAGTTTCCTCTGAAGCTCCAGGGATGATGTGCAAAGGTCTGGTTTTCCTCTGGAATCCAGTGGGGGGAAAAAAGGCTGCTCTGGTGTTCTAAATCTCAGTTTTTATCTGGGTAGGAAATGTTTGGCTCCTCCCCTGGCTGGAGCATCTCCCATGGGATGATGGAATTTTATCAGTCATGCCCTGGGACTCACTGGCCATTAACAGGAGATATCTCCTGGAGGGAGGATGGGCTGTGGAAAGATAAAGATGATTGCCCAGCTGGTTTAAAGGTGGCCCATTAGCAGAGGATATCTCCCACAGAGATAAGAAAGCAAGCTTTACATCTTTAAATCACAAGAGTTTGTCACTGTGGCTTGAAGGGACAACTGTGTTCAGTGTTGTTTGGGCTCACCAAGAAATTCCTCCTGGAATCTGAAAGAGCCTTGTGGCTAAAGGTTTCTAAGTGCTGTAAAACCCTCACTGGTGTGAGGCTCTGCAGCAGGTTTGGAGCCAGGAGGGCCTGTCCATCTGCAGAAAAGCTGTGCTGGGCTTTACTCAGGAGTGGAGCTGCTGCTCAGCTTAGTCCTGGGTCTGAGGCTTCGCTGAGGCTGCAGGGTATGAGGGGGGAGTAGGCTGGGGGACCCAGGTCCTGAAGAGCTGCTGTGCCACCCCCACCTCCCCCGGGCCTCTCTTTCCTTTCCCACCCTCTCTTTGACTTGACCCTTCAGCCTTTAAGCTGGCCGGGGCAGGGACCCCTCCTGAACAATGCCTAACGCAACAGGAGGCTGATCCCAGGTGAGGTTTCAAGGCTTTCCTGCAAGGAAAAATGATTGCTGTTATATCCCCTGCAAAAATAAATGTGTGGGGAAAAAAATCCAGGCTCCAGCTGCAGTTTGTGCATCTGAGCAGCCCCACATTGATGGCAGGATTATCTGCACATTCAAATAGGTTGTCCCTTGCACTCTACTGAATGCTCTGATCCTAAATAAGCAAATTACATCACCTATTCTGATGTCCTGTTTAACTTATGACCTCAGCCTGAGCACTGCAGGATGTGAGAGATAGCTGCTCTATTTCATTGTCTGGAGATCTGATATATTTTTCTACTTTTTTTGCCCCCCCTTCCCTGCTCTTTCAGGTTCTAAACTGCTCACCCCAGCCTTTACAAAGGTGTTAGCATGGGATTAGGAGTAGGCAGGGAGGAGGGGGGAGTGAGAGGAAACTGCCTTTTTTTTTTTTTTTTAAATTAGGTGCAAAAGCATTCTAGCAGTTGCAGCAAATGTTTCTGGTTTTTTGTGGTTAAGGTAACGAATTTCATTGCTGCAAAGCTCATCATGTGCAAGCTGATTTACACAGAGGGAGCCCAGGATGGAGCAATCCATTTAGCAGGGACAAAGAAAAAGGCCTCATGATGAGATGGAAACCCTGTACTTGGGGCACTTTGCAAGAACCTTTGAAGCCAGCCTGGGAACTCTGGCAATATTAGTTGATAATTAGTAATATAGATCCCTCAAGCTGTCGTTTAGATTGAAAATGTGCATGTCTCTCATGAGCTTCTGTCACACCAATCTGATCAGCAGGCTTTTTTCTTCCTTTTATGTGGGTTGCTCTGTCGGTCCAGACGATGATGAGAACTGCCAGGCATCGTCTTTCTCACTCACTTGTGAGCTCAGCAGCTATCTCCTGCTCCAGTGTGGCATGGAAGTGGAACCAGGGCAATTTTGCTTTGTGGTCACCTTTCCTGGCCTGAACAACAGTCATTTTATTCATCTTAAAATGCCACTCGTCCTTCCCCATGCGCAGAGAAAAACCAGTGAGATTGAAAGGTTGTGTATTTTGTGAGATGTTTCTGCCCCAGCAGACAGTAAGGGCTTGGCCTTGGGAGTCACTGAGGACAAAAAGCATCTTCAGCTCCAATGGGGCTGAGACATCATCAAAGAATTTGAAAATGTCAGTTCTCATAGCCCCTGGTTCAGCTTCTGAGCTGCCTTCCACTGATGCAGCATCACGTCTCCATTTACTTCCTTTCAGCCCTGAAATCTCTTTGGAAAGCCCTGTGTCACTCTCTAAATGAAGAATTCATAAAGGGTCACGTGTGTTGGATTGCAACTACTTGGGAATTCTGAGAAAGAGAGTATCATTTGGAAACCCTCTGTGGTTTAATAAAAGGTTCATCCATAGGATGCAATTTGTCAGCACCTACAGGTCAGGAAAACCTGTGATTAAGAGCATCTGTGGTTTCCCCAGATGTGTCAGTGAGCTGCTTACTCCTCCCCAGTCACCCAAAGCAGGGCTCAGCCCAGTGCCTGCCCACAAACGTGGGCTGTGATTTCTTGCTCCAGAGTGTGATTGTTCAACACAAAGGGTGAGGCCCTCTTAATCCTTTTGTTTATCCTGCTTTCGGCAATTCCGATGGAATCTGCAGCCTGTGCTGCAGAGCTCCATCCAGGAAGCACAGCTGGTATTATTCTGCCTCCACAGACACTGCTGAGGGAGTGGATTGCCCTGCAGAGGTACTTGGCCAGGGCTGGCTGAGAGGCTGAGTGGCCACTGGCCCTGGCACCGCCTCGCTGAGAGACCGAGCTCGTTGTGTGGAGTGGCTCCACACAGCACTCATGAAACAACATCAGACTCTGGGATCATTTGTCATGGCAAATTCTGCTTCTTTTGAGTCTCTGGTTGAGATTTTTATTTGCTAACCTCTAATGGTTTATAAACGATAGTGAGAGCTCCTAGTGAGTGGTGACTGTTCCCTGCAGGGGGTGGGGACACCCCAAAGCAGCACAAAGACCAGGGAATGCTGTGGGTTGGAAGAGACCCTAAAGCTCATCCAGTTCCAACGCCCCTGCCATATGCAGGGACACCCTCTACTATCCCAGGCTGCTCCAAGCCCTGTCCAGCCTGGCCTTGGGCACTGCCAGGGATCCAGGGGCAGCCACATCCCGTGCCAGGGCGACCTGCGCCAGGGCCTCACCACACACACAAGGAGGAATCTTTTCCCAATATCCCATCTAATCCCGCCCTCTGGCAGTGGGAAGCCATTCCCTGTGTCTTGTCACCCAAGGTCCTTGTCCCAAGTTCCTCTCCAGCTCTCCTGGAACCCCTTTAGGCCCTGGAGATTCCAGCAGACACCGAGCAAGCCCCAGCCCGTGGTTGGCAGGCAGGGGGGCAGCACTCTGTCCGTGATGGCTCTGCAACATGAGTGCACACAGCACCAATTCTGTAAAACTCCCAGCCTGGAGTTGGCTTAGCCCTGTGCTGTTGGCCACATAAAACTCAGAGTTCCCCAAAAAGAGCTCAACTGGGCCTAATTCTCAGCAGTGAGCCCGGCCGGCGCTGCCTGGTTCCCACAGACTGCACACTTCCCTGCCAAGATTTCAGTATCTTCAGAAATTCAGTGGAGCATGAAGGTCACAGCAAGGGGAGAATGACAGCCTGAGAGGTTTTTTTCCTCTTTCAGCAGCTCGGAGCAGACTGTTGTCTCTCTCTCATGTTGACTGTTTTCATAGGGTTAGCGTGAAGTTTATGTTTTACACAGCCCAGTGGCAGTGGGAGCTGGGATCAGCTGTGTTTCTTCAAGGAAGACAGTCTCATGTTGCAGACTTTCTTTCTCAGTGTCTGCTAAAGCTCGGTTTTCAGTGAAATTTCCCTTACAGATCTTTGTCTTGAAGGTCTCTTTGTGGATGTATGTGAGAGACTGTACCTAAGGTTTCGGTTTGAGTGTTTATTTCAGTTCTTTTATTTT
This sequence comes from Oenanthe melanoleuca, assembly GCF_029582105.1. Taxonomy (NCBI): domain Eukaryota; kingdom Metazoa; phylum Chordata; class Aves; order Passeriformes; family Muscicapidae; genus Oenanthe; species Oenanthe melanoleuca. The sequence continues at coordinate 10,613,505 of NC_079350.1, forward strand.
CACTTGCAAAGCTGCAGGAGGAAACTAAACTTCAGCAGGGAAAGTTTTTTCAGTGTTATGTATTCCAGTGCTCAAAATGATGATGCCAAATTAGCCATTAGAGGTCAAACCTCAGCTGACAGCAAATGTTTTCTTTTGAGGAAGCCATCCTTATTCCTGAGAACCAGTTTTGTTGTCCTGTGCTAAATGCAAGAAAGGTATGAATGTGTGGTTTTTCCTGGAGGGCAACACTAGCTGGAAAAATGCTGGTTTTAGCCAGTGGAAACAGCACAAGCAAACAACGATTGGCAGTGAAAACAGCACTTGTATTTAGACTAGCATAGAAAAGAAGACACAATTTAGTACAGAGTAAATGTCCTTTTCTGCAGCCTGTACAAGACTTTTTCTTCCTCTCACGGGTTTGGACAGACTATGAAGTATGTTGCTCAGCAGAGATGCTGGTGCACTGGGAGAAAGTAATGAAGGGTCAGCAAGTGACAGTGATGGAGTGACTGTAAGGAAAACGAGGAACTCTCTGGAGAAGGCAGTGACACAGCTCTAACTCCCATGTGTCCTGAGCAAACTGTCCCCATGGTTTCTCTCAAATGTCATGAGAAGAGATTTTCAACCAGTTTAAGTTCTGTTGGTTTCCAGTCCCCTGTGCCTCCTGAGGTCATAGTTCAGTGTATTGACTATGTCAAGAAGTCAAAATTCCCATGTTTTATGCACTGTGTAGTTTCTCCTCCTTTTTGACATTGGTGCCCTTATAATGTTCTTTGTTTGTATGTCATGGTGAGGGTGGCTTGGCCAGCTCCCAGTGTTTGAATGGGGGTGGGGACTCACCAGAGCAGCACAAAGATTATGGAATGCTTTGGGTGGAAGGACCTTAAAAGATCATTCAGTCCCAACCCCTGCCATGGCAGGGACCCCTCCCACTGTCCCAGGCTGCTCCAGCCCCAGTGTCCAGCCTGGCCTTGGGCACTGCCAGGGATCCAGGGGCAGCCAGAGCTGCTCTGGGCACCTGTGCCAGCCCTGCCCACCCTGCCAGGGAACAATTCCTGCCCAATATCCCATCCAGCCCTGCCCCTGGCAGTGGGAGCCGTTCCCTGTGTCCTATCCCTGCATCCCGTGTCCCCAGTCCCTCTGCAGCTCTCCTGGAGCCCCTTTAGGCCCTGGAAGAGGCTCTGAGCTTTCCCTGGAGCCTTCTCCAGACTGAACACCTTCAGCTCTCCCAGCCTGGCTCCAGAGTAGAGGGGCTCCAGTGCTGTGATAATTCAGTATCAGGGCAATGGTTTCCCAAGTCCTGGTGAGAATTCTGCACAAAACCATTGTCCCATGGTTGCAAATGCCACTAACTCATGCTACATGCTTCATGGGGACTGCACAGCTCTGCAGCCATCCCAGGTCCACAGCAGTGCCAGCAGCAGACCTTTGTTTCTTTAGAGGAGGAATGTGGGATCTCTAGGCATGTTTGGAACCTTCCTTGGAAGCACCATAGGCTGAGCTGCACTTGGCTTCTGTGTAGAGTTTGCCAAATCTGTAATTGCTCAGCACCATTTATCTGAAGACCTTTAGGCATTAAACTGTGACACTTCCTATGGCATAAACCAGCCTGTGTCTGTTATTCACTGTATTAATTGGACAAAGTGACTCCCTGTGCCAAAACTGTGTCCATAGGTCCTGGTGAGATGTGGTGCAGGACTGTCTTCAGTACCTACTGCTGCAAAGGCATTTCCAGCTGGTGATGATGGTCAGCAACATCTGTGGGGTTCCTTGGCCTTTCCAGGAATGCTCAAGTTGCATCTGGTGTGAATGAGTGGCTGGATGGAAGAGACCATTGTGTGTTTGTGCAAACCCTCTCAGCCAAGGACTACACAAAACCAAGGACACAGAAACAGGAACAGCCACAGCAGTATCCTAGTGAAAACAGAGACAGAAAGCCTTTAAATGAGTTTCTCAATTCATGTGTTGTGTCAGTCTTGATGAAAAGCATATTTTGCAGCTATTGTGATGAAATGCAGCTAAGCCCAAGGTAGGATCTGGCTGAGCAAGCTTAGAGGGAGAAATGGCAGTGTAGAAGTTTTGGCAAAGGTGGAAAATGTAACATTCAGGGCATGCTCCTTTATCTTTACTTGTCCTAATTTAAGACACACAGTGTGAGTTGATCACCCTTTTATTCATGGAAGTGTTGGGACAGGATGCAGTTGAAAGCCTGGTATTGTCTCATCCCCAAAAGCTTCTTTATTTCTATTCCCACCTGAGATTTTCTCTTGATGGTTTCTGGGAGAGCTGCCCCTGCTGAGGCATTTTAGTGAAGTGGAGAGTGCATTGCAGGGGTGTTCCCCTTGTGATGACCTTACCAGCTTACCCGGGTATAGTGTGGCTATAAACATAACAACAGGAGGGGTGTGATGGTGTGCCAGAGATATCCTTTAATGCACGTGCTCCGAGGAGCAGTGTCCAAAAGCCACGTTGTTCCAAAGGCAGGCAGTGACCAAAGACAGGGGTGGGGTCGAGTTCACATAAATAGTGAATACCTGAATGCAGAGGGCCAATCCCAAAGGCAGGACAAGGACTTGACCTTATGTCAGAGGCCTTGAACCAACAGAGAACAGGGCCAGGAATAAGATTTACTTTGGAATGAGCTAATTAGCATCTTCGCAGTGCCCGGTTTCCCAGGGTCTTAGGTTTGTGTCTCCCATCTCAGTTGGTTCAATTCCCACACCTACAAACAAGGTCATACGGACAGTGACAGCATGGAGTGATCAATGTTCAGGGATAATAGGTCACTGGGGAGTCAGCCTGAAAGCTGAAGCCTCTCAAAATATCTGGAAATTGTGGAACAGAAAGTTAAGCAGAATCAAGTACAGCCAGAGAGCTCTTTCCCTGGCCTGCCGCGCTGTCCGCTCCCCTCAGCGCGGTCCGGCCGGAGGAGCTGGCACTGCGAGGTTTGTGCTGCCCCGAGCAGACAGACAGTGCCCTGGGGCGAGGGCTGAGCCTCAGGCGGGCCGAGGCAGGAGCAGCTTCCCTCGGCCGGGCCGGGCCGGGCCTGCTCCGGCTGCCCGCGGCTGTGGGGCCGCTCCTCCCCCGCGGGGCCTGCCCTGGATCCGCCGCATTTACTAACATTTACTGCCGGCTCACATTACCCCAGTGAAAATAATCGGTTATGCAAAGTTACGCTGTTTAGATTGGGTTTCTTCTATGTGGCCAGCGAGGTGTGAAAGTCAATCTGCACCACAGCCCCTGTGGGCACTTTCTCGCTGCTGGCTGGATGTCAGAGCTCTGGGCTTGGGCTCCTGGGGGAAAAACTCGGCTGAAAGGTGGTTACAGTGGGACACACGGGGTTCCTAAACCCGGCCTGGCAAAGCCAACAGGCCACCTGAGAGGAACGGTGACCTCACCTGAGGTCAAGCTCCGGGGAGCCCTCTGGTCACCTCAGCCAGGCTGCTGAGGACAGGCCAGCTGCTGACAGAACATGCTTGTTTATGCATGTCCTATGGAATCACAGAATAAAGTTGGAAAAGTCCTTCAAGATCATCAAATCGAACCATTCCCCCAGCACTGCCAAGGCCATCGTGTCCCCAAGTGCCACATCCACACAGCTCTCAAATCCCTCTAGGCTGGGCAGCCTGTTCCATTCGGTTTGAGATCTAATCTGAAACTCCCCGGCACAACTCGAGGCTGTTATCAGTGCACTCCTGCTCTCAGGCCATCATCGTGGTCCCTGCAGAAACTGCAGAGTAATCAGTTAATTCTCACCATTAGGAGAAGGACTTGCTGTCACAGGGAGTCTTTCATGGTATCCCTGTGATGCTTTTCCTTGTGATCATCTTCCTTTGCCCAAGGAATCCTCAAGGAATCCCAGATTTGGAGCTTAAATGCAGAAAGTCCCTGTGGACCAGCAGCCCCTCTGCTGTCCTGCCTGCAGCCCTGCTGTGCCCGTGATTCCTGCCTGCAGAGAGCCGGGCTGGCTCCCAGTTTGAGCTGGGAGGGGCTGTGGGAGGCTGTGGGAGGCTGGGGCTCAGGCTGGAGCCCTGACTGGCCCCAGAGTGGGACCAGTGTGTGCTCACACAGTGGCACCTCCAGGCACTGCCGCGGGCCTTGCTGGCTGCTCCTGGGTGTTCGTGAGCATCGGAGGATCCCAGGTCGGTGGGGGAAGGTCCAAGAGCTGCTGGTCTGCCCATGTTCTGCAGGCCCGATAGAATGGAAGAAACACAGAAAGGCAGCTCATGCATATTTAAATCAGTGCCAATTTATGCTGTCGCTGATCTGTGACTTGCCGCAGTAACATTCATATTCAGCTTTAACGCCAAAAGCTGCTTTCTTACTCCTTAATGAAAAATACCTCTTTAGGGCTTCTTTGAAGTCGCCACCGCTGAAAATGCCGGCGATATTGTCACCATTGTTAGTGTCGGCAGCCCTGGCAGGCCCGGAGCCGCTCCTGGCGGAGGCTGGCGGGGCTTTGTCCCGCAGCAGTGTGCGATGGCTAATGACGGCCGCCCGGGGCTCTGCCAGGCGCTCAAAGACCTCCCAGCCTTGCGAGTGGCAGGGTGTCCTTCTCCTGGGGCCAGCCGCAGAAGGAATGCCACACTCAGATTCTCCTACCTAAGCTGCATCAGCAAAGTTATTTTTTTCAGTTGCAAAGAGTCATCCATGCGTACAGAGCCGTTTGCTTAGCAGGAGAGAGATAGCTGTGTCAGTAGAGGACATGGAATAAATAGAGGGAAAAGGTTAGGTGGGAAGACCCCACTAGTTTGAGGCATTATTGTGTTGTAATGTTGAAAACATCCTTTTGGAAAAATATGAAAGGCTTTGAAAACTGAAGCCAGGGTCTGTGTCGGACACAGGACGAGATTCACCCATCCCCAGGGTGCAGTGATGTTTATGGGTGCAATTAGGAGCGTGAACGGCCTCGGCGGGCCCAGCTCACACAAGCCATTTGCAAAGGAGAGCCAGAAGAACGCTGGATGGTCCCTGAGAGTCTGCTGGAAATGGGACCGGGATGTTTCTGCCAGGATTTCATGAGTTTTAAGTCAGTGCAGGCAGCCAATGCAGCCGCATGGAGCCGGAGCTCTGCTTCCTGCCCCAGCCCCTCTTTCACTCCCCTCGTCCCAGCACAAGTGCTCGTTTAACTGCAGACCCACAGGACGAGGGAATTGATCCCACTTGAAACGGGCCTGTCAAAACCAGATGGTTAATTTTATCCCAGCTCAGCTCCCCAGTCTGGCTCGCTCCGCAGCTGCCCAGATGTGTGGGGAGGGGAGGGGGCAGGAGGACTGTGTCTGCGCTGGGTCAGCACAAGCTTGGCCGGAGCCCTGCGAGCCCAGAGCTCAGGGCACTCTGCCCGGCGTGCCCAGCCTGCGGTGCCCGCGGGGCTCTCCGGGCCCCCCGCCCAGCACTGCCCGCTCCCGGCGCAGGGGATGCAGCCCCTGCCTTGGGGCTGGGGATCAGCCCGACCCTGGTGATGATACACATTCAGTTCGGACCCTCCTGGCCGTTCAAAATCCGATTAGCTGAAATTTGAGCTTCAGCTCAGTTCGGTGGGTGCCTCTCCGTGTCCAGACACCCCAGCGTGTGAGCGGTGCGGAGCTCGAGTGCCCCTGGCCACAGCTCTGCCGTGCCTGAGCACAACGCGCAGCTCCCAGGGCTGTTTCTCCATTATTCCGAGTGAAAAGGGCTCTTTGTGCTTCGCAAATGAATTTCCCAGAGAATATGTAAGAATTGGTTCATTGCTTGCGCTTGTGCTGCCAAATGCAACTAAATCTTTCTCCCCACTAATGGAGTCCAAATTAATATATTTTCTTGTTAAATTTTTTTTCAAGTGATGCTGTACCTTTAACTGGGCTGCTGCTGTACGGAGCAGTTGAAGCTTCATTTAGCCTGAATGAAAAACTCATGCATGTTGCTGAAGAGAGGAAACTGGTGGTGGATGATTTACTTGGAATGCCCTACAGCAATGGGGCTATAAGTGAGGAGGGGAAACACCAAGAGCACTGAGATCTGAACCGGAGGAAATGAATGAAGCCTTGGAGTGACCTTATGCAAATTCCTAATGATGAGACTTAATTGAACTCATTTTTTCCAGAGGTTGTAAAGATCAAAATAACAACAGCCTTGAAATGCAAAGGTCTCTGGATAATGCATGTGAATGTGTGTTGCATACAGCTGAAAACTGCCCCGGTGGGTGTGATCAGTCTCCCTGGCAGCAGGGTACCAGACCCAGATCCCAGACCCAGGCTTGCTCTGGAGCATCAGGGCTGCTGATTCCTAGGGTTTCATCCTCCCTCCCACCCCGTGGCACACTGTGTCTGCAAAAATGCTTATTTAAAGTTCTGTGTTTCTATGCTGGGCCCCAGGAGGTCTGGGTGTCCTGGCAAGCCTGGTGCCCCTGGGAGCATGACTGGCAAGCCCTGGGAAGCAAGTGTGGTGCTGGGAGAGCCACTTGTGAAATGAGCTGCTGTCTGCAGCCTAGTCCACGGGCTTGGTGCCCCATCCTACAGACACAGCAACCCCAGTGAGGAGAAGCAGAGCCACCCCCAGGGGTTGCTGGGCTGTGCCCTGCTCACAGGATTGGTTCCTGATGGGAAATAATGTGGGCATGTGTTCAGTGTGACAGTGTCAGAAACTGATCCGGAGACTGTCAAGACCAAATTCCTGTGCTGTTCCTAGAGCTTCAGATTTTTTTTCTCTGTGTTTGCATTCAGCTGTAGGATTCATTCCCTGGATGGAGACTTTTCACAAGTGCATGTAGTGTAGAACAGTGGGAAATGGCCTTAGGCTGCCAGAGGGCAGGGTTGGGTAGGATATCAAGATGAAATTCTTCTCTGGGAGGGTGGGCAGGCCTTGGCACAGGGTGCCCAGAGCAGCTGTGGCTGCCCCTGGATCCCTGGAAGTGTCCCAGGCCAGGCTGGACAGGGCTGGGAGCAATCTGGAATAGTTGGCAGTGTCCCTGCCCATGGCAGGGGTGGAATGTGAGATGAGCTTTAAGGTCCCTTCCAACCCAAACCAGTCTGGGATTCTGTGGTTCTCCTCCTTCATATTAATGCATACATGAGGAAGTATTGATCTGGGGAGAAAAAGCAAATTAGGTACTGCTGTGAAAAATTCTCATCCCTGATTCTAGTGCCTAAATTCTCTGAGGTCCTGTTTCCAAAGACTCACAGAGTGAGGCACACACATGCACTTCTTGTTTGTGAAACTCTGGCTGCCAAATTCTTCTGAATTTCATTCAAAGTCCCAGATTAATTGATTTATTTAGATTCATAAGCAGCAGTAGAGAGCAGGAGGCTCTGACCCAGTGAATAATGGCGGATGTGGCTGTGAACAGCAGCTAATGAAGATGAAAAACTCCCCTGTCTGCAGGAATCCAAACATAGCCTTACAGATGAGGCTGCTGGCCCAAGTGCAGCTGTTTGTCTTTCCAGTAATCTGAGGCCGTTGCAGAGTCCTGAGCAGAGGAGGGGACAGTGGCTGTGTGAGCAGGGTCAGTGGTGTGTGCAGCAGGGCAGAGGTGACTCCTGGCACGGCGGTGCCACCCTGGCCACGTGGCCAGGCCCTGCAGCCCCAGCAGAGCCAGATACTCGTGCCTTCCCTTCCAAGGGGAGCTGGAAAATCTCCTCTGTATTTAAAGTTCCCATGGCTGCAGTTTGAATTTGGCACACAGTTGGCCATGGGGTTATCTGAGGTCATGTACTCAAATAGCTGTAGATAAAACAAGGGCCTGTTTGGATTGGAAATCTCCAGAGGGCTTTTCCTCTGTGCACGGGTAGTGATATTGCAGAAGGACAGCAGCCAAAATAAAGATTCAGCTCCATATGCAGTAGCTCAGTAAAGTAAAATGAGCAATGGGAAAAAAAAAAAAAAAACGTTAAAAAAAGCCTGTTTTCATTACGTTATTTTGTGAACTTGCTGTTGGGATGGAGGAGCTCCAGCCAAGGAAAGGGAGTCCTGCAGCGAGGCGCCCTCCAGGACTGGGCTTGTTGTGCTGCTCTCCCAGGAATCTCCCTGTGGCTGCAGGAAGGCACCTCTCTGTGCCTGGGCTCAGCTGCCAGGAGCAGCCACCACGGCAGGGTGCTCACTGCAGAGCTGGCAGGGCATGGGGGCACTGCCCAGGGCTGCCCCAGCACCTCTCCCCTGCTCCTGAGCTCAGCTCCCAAGTCCTTCCCAGCTGGGCAGCTAAAAGAGAGAGAAGTTAATGGGTTTTGGAAGTTAAAGAGGGAATAAGGCTCTTCCACAGGCCCCTGGGCTTTTATGGAAACTATTTCTTCGAGGCTAAGGCAGACTGAGAGCACACTGGGACAAGAGCTGTGAGTCTGGACCTTTCCAAGCTGCTGTTGGAGAACTGCAGATGTGAGCAAGTAACAGCAGCTCTGCTCCTTGCTCACTGCCTGCTCCAGCCAGCTTCAGCCTCCCCAGCCTGTTGTGAGGAAAATTATTGAAATGCAAAAGCAAAATGACAAAGTTGGGAAGGAAATTTGGCCTTTGGGAGCTTTCTGTCTTCCTTGGATGCTGTGGTAATGGATGCTGCTGTAAACACATCACCTAATGGGTAGTGAGGAAGGAAAGATGAGACAGGAATGAGGCAGAAAAGCCAGAGGTGTTCTCCACAGGTCAGAGCATGCTCAGGGCACCAGGGACACAGAGCAGCCTGAACTTGTGAGGTGCCCACTCCACTGGGAGCTGGGGCTGATGTGTTGAGAGCAGCTCCACACCTTCATGCCCTGCCTCCTGCATGGGGACAGTGTGAGCACTTCTGCCTGCACTGGGTGCCCAGTGGGGCACAGCTGGGCACTTCCAGAAGTGCATTCCAGGTGGCAGATTGGCAGTGCCTCCTCTGGGCTGCCCCTGGAACTGTCCCCACAGCAGGCAGGGTCACCCAGGCATTGCAGGCAGCTGCTAAATGTCCTTTAGAGCTTTCCTCTGAGAGTGAAGAATGCACAAACCTCTTACCAATAGGGATTTTGCTTTATGTGGATATTTTGGTGGTATCTTGGACATGAGGAACCCAGCTCCCACTGAGTTCAGTGGGATTCATGTATCCCTCTCCTCTGGGCAACTGAGAATAATTCAGCCTCAGTCAACAAACCTTTATTTGCATCTTTGTTAAACTTCATGAAGGTGCTCACTGGAGATTTTCAGAGTTTGAAAGGTTGAATTCATAGAATCCCAGACTGGCTTGGGTTGGAACTGACCTTAAAGCTCATCCAGTCCCACCCCCTGCAAGTGCAAGAAGAGCTTTGTCATCAGGACAGCCTTGGAGCTCATTTGCTGAGATACTCAATTGCCTTTACATCTCCACTGGAGAATTTTTGCCTTTCTGGTTGTGGGTCACTTGTGCTAATTTGGCATTTCTTAAAGCAATTTACATTTTTCTTTCAGCACAAACACTTATCCTCTCAGTAATGAGAATGCTCCTGTGCTTGGTTTTGGGGGTGGTGGTGAAAGTAGTTTAGCTCTGAAGGGAGGCAGCTGTTCCCCTTGGCTTGCCAGCAGCTTTCAGGCATTTGTTGTGCCTACAGAGGAAACACATTCTTAAAGTCTGTGTCAGGAGCCAGCCTGGAAGGCAAAGAAGCCACATGAATTGTCAGGGCTGCTGTAAGACCTGTCACTTGTCACAGCACTGGGGGCCTGCAGGGCTTTCGTGGTGTCTGTCTGTGAAACCCTCACGGGACCTGCAACACAACACATGGAACAGATTTTATCTCACATTAGAGAGCTGAGTCAGGAGCTGCTGAATGAGAAGGGAGAGTGGCCATGTAGTCATTAGGGCCCAGACTGCTAACATGGGCTCAGGCCCATGGATTGAGTGTAAACTGCCCAAGAAAAGAGCTGGGAGCAGTGTGATACAAGTAAGGCTGTTCCTAAAATAATGGAATAATAAGTGCATGGAAAAAACCTCTGATCCTGCCCTATCCTGTGCATCCCAGAACTGGAGGGACAGTGAGACAGTTGTGCCTGAGCTGCTCAATGCTGGTGTCAGAAGTGATTTAGGCTGGAGCTCAGGGCAAGGCTCTTCCCCCAGAGGTGCTGGCACTGCCCAGGCTCAGGCTGGAGCTCAGGGCAAGGCTCTTCCCCCAGAGGTGCTGGCACTGCCCAGGCTCAGGCTGGAGCTCAGGGCAAGGCTCTTCCCCCAGAGGTGCTGGCACTGCCCAGGCTCCCCAGGGAATGGGCACGGCCCCGAGGCTGCCAGAGCTCCAGGAGCGTTTGGACACCAGGGATGGACAGGGGGGAGTGTTGGGGGGTCTGGGCAGGGACAGGGGCTGCACTGGGTCATCCTGGGGGGTCCCTTTCTGCTCAGGGGATTCTGTGACTCTGTGGTGAGTTTGAAGGCTCTGGAGAAGCATTTCCTGGTGAGACGATAAGTTTGAAAATTAAAGAGGGAACAGGCTTTAGATAAGGATGACTTATTGGTGTGGAATACAAGGTGCCAGGACCAGCTGGAAGAGGACAATGGCCCATGAGGGAACTCTGAAGCCCATGAGAGCTCTTGCAGAAGCTAAATGCAGTGCAGGGACTGGAGCAGAAGTGTCAGAGGAAAAGCAAGCCCTGGTGATCAGAAGGTGTCACAGTGTAGATGAGTGGGAGAAGAGGGATAGCTGTGACAAAAAGAGATGGTGGCTGAACCTGTGCAGTTGAACAGACTTTGCAGATTCACTTCTGTTGCCAGCAAGCCCTGAATTCAGGCTTAGAGCAAAAAACCACATTCAGATCAGCCCTTCAAGCCTAGGTAACATTTTTTTCCAAATCATAAGAGTGTCAATCAGCTACTTCCCAGGAGAAGGAGACTCTAAACAGGAGATTGTTTGTTGTTTGTTCAAGCAACAATGATTAAAGGTTTCTCAGGAGCCTGGTTTCCTCCTTAGGGATTCAAGCCTCTGCTTTGAAGTTCCATCTCCAGCTGGAAACTCACACAAACCTTTAAGCCAAGAGCATTTTTTCTGTGAAATATTTGATATCAGTGCTTTGGTACAAGTCTCTTATTTGTGTGTGGGCTCTACTTTGTGACTCATCTTCCTTGGCAGGAGACCTCCAGCCAGTGTCAAACTGGATTACTGAATGAGGGAAAAATCCATATTCCCTGGAAAGATACTTGGGGACCTCAAAAGTCCTGCCTTGAGATAAAAGCTCATCATCAGATGGGGAAATGGGTTTATTTTGCATCACTCCTCTCTGAGTGTGGAAACTGTCCTCTATAACCTGATGGATCATTTGGAAATATGGAGCAGAATAATTTGTCTTTTTGGGACCAGGACCCACTCAGGTCATCAGTAGTTTTTTCCCTGTGCTTGGGGCAGTCATGTGAGTCACATCTATTTCTCCTTTTCTTCATGCATTCCTGAGGAGCCACAGGAGAAATGAGTGGTCTTCAGACAAGATCCCCACTGGTCCTGTGCTCCAGTGCCTGCTGAGGCACATGCTGCTGGTGCCCAGGGGCCACCCAGCCCAGGACACACTCCCAGTCTCCCTCCTCACTCCTGGAATTAAGGCAATTCATGTGGGACCTGAAACCAAACATGCTCTTGTTGCAGCCCCACAGTCTGGGGCTGGTGCTGGAGAGCTGCATCCTGCTTGCAGCTGCTTGGTGAAGGTTTCCAGAGAGCATTTCCATGGAGGAGAGTCCCATCTCCTGGGCTCCCCCCCAGCTGCAGTCACAAGCATCTTTTTGTAGCCCTTCCCCATCTCTGTTTTCCCATGGCAAGAAGTGCCTAGTTCAGAAAGCATCAGCCCCCAAGCCCTTTGATCTTTACTTTCTCAAGAGAAAAAAGATTAAAAAGAGACAAGAAGTTAAGGATTTGTGAGGGGTAAGGAACATGAATAGCAAATTGGGCGGCGGAGGTCACTCCCCCCAGCTCTCTTCCTGTGTGATCGGGAGGAGAGCGGCCTGGGGGGGATCCAGGAGGAAGGGAGTGAATTGGGGGCAGAGGAGTGGGGGTGGAGTGGTGCAGCCCTTCAAAAGGAACAATGCTGCCAGCGCTGCCATTGTCGGGCGGCCCTTTACAGAGGGCCATGAATACAGGTTATAAATTCTTTGGCCATTGAGAGAACTCTCCAAACCTGACTCCATCCTGCACTAAACCAGGCCTGAGCCCTATCAGTTGCATAGCAATGAATTCATTTACATCTGGATAGTTAATCTCCAATTCCCTTGGCAGTTTATCTCCTTTAGGAAGGGCAGCAGTGCCTGCTCTATTGTGTTGGAGCCAGTGGAGGCTCATCAGCCAGGCCAGTGCCTCTGCTTTGTGCTCAGCAAAGATAAGCAGGGGAGGTGTTGATATGAAACATGAAATTATTGCCCCAAGCTGCTTGATTCTGGTGTCCTTTCACTCAGCATCCTCCCCCCTTCACCCTCTGGGTCTCCAGGGTGGGAATGCCATGTCCCTCCCTCTGACTGTCACAGTACAACTTGAGTGTGACTTTTCTGATGGAACTGGCATTGAATGAACAATTGACAATCCAGAATTATTTTGTTTGTTCTCGTTTATGCAGTCTCCTAATTCTGCACTGATTTTTATCTCTGAATATTTTCATGGAATCATTACTGTAGGAAAAGAGCTCTGAGATCATCGAGTCCAACACCTCCCCCAGCACTGCCAAGCCCAGCACTAAACCATGTCCCCAAGTGCCACATCTAGACATTTTTTGAACACTGCCAGGGCCTGTGATTCCAGCACTTCCCTGCACAGATCCCCCAAGAGGAATCAATGCTCTTGTTCAGCATGGCTCAGAGAGCAGCTCCCCAGAGAGCTGGGAGCAGCCTGGGATGTCTTCAAGGGTGGGAGAGTCACTTACCCAAATTCCTAACGAGGGGAGGGCAGAATTGTGAGCCAAGGCTCAACTGCCTGTGCCTGGAGAAATGCTGAGCCCTGCACATCAAGGGGCAGTGATGAGGAGAGGCAGCCTGTTCTGCTGGGCTCTGTGGACATGCAGAGGTGAGCACAGGCCCTGATTTGGCAGATCAACTCTGTTATGAAAGTGGATCAGGAAAGAAGATCTTGAGAGTCAGGGGACAAAGTTAAGTGTGAGAATTCCTTGATTTATTCATGGTTTTAAGTCTCCAATTTTAATTTCCTGCAGTCAGTATTTTATGTATTTGATGTGGTTTGGACATGATCTGGAAAAGGGCCACTCTAATTAAATATCCCTCTTCTTTTATCTGGAGTGGCTGCAAGTCTTCAACTGGGCCTTTTGTTTCCTCTAATACACAGTGCACTCTGCTCTGGTCATGAGAACCATGGCTGAAAGGTTTCTGTGGGTAACACCAAACAGTTAAAAATGGTGAGGTAAAATAAAAACTGATGGGAATTATACTGAGTTGAGGCAAAGCAACTTTGTCTTTTACTACTAAAGAATCTTTCATTTTCAATCAGGAAAAGATAGAATTGTTTTCTTTCCCCATGAAAGCTCAAACTTTCCCTGAGTCCCAGCAGTCCAGCAGCTGAGACTGGAAGTGGAGCTCCAAAAACTGGGAACAGCCCTGAATCTGCAGAGCTGTTCCTGCTCTTCTCTCCCTCCCACCTTGTCTTTCCATGGGAGCAACTGGAGCCAGGAGGTCACAGAAGTCCTTGAGGAAGAGCAGCATCAGGCTGGGGAGCAGTCTGCCCCAGCAGCACTGGGACTGGATTTTTACAGTGACCTGGAATTGGAATTGGTTTAAATATGGAAGATTTGACTCAGCAATGTGGCCATCACCCACTGATCTTTCTTCAGCATGAGGCTCCAGCCTCTGCTGAGTCTGCCTGGGTGACACTAGCTGGGTGTATCCTTGAGTCACTTTTACTTTCCCTAGAAATCCAGTGAGCACCCAGCAAACAGGGGCCTGGCCCAGCCTGCAGGGGCTGATGGAGTCAGTCCTCACTCCTGGAACCACTGCTGGGAGCAGGGTAGCAGCAATGTGGAGAGAGAAGCACAAGCACAGAGCAAGGAGGCAGATAAATTCCCTGTGGGATTTATTCTGTAAGGATAAGTCAGAGGGAGAGCATGAGGAGAAGAGTCCTGACCTTGCTGAGAGGATGAGAACACAGAAGTGCTTCTGTGGCAGTGAGGCAGTGGAATGGCAGGATATGACTGAGCAGAAGTGAAACTGCCCCAGGTTTCCCAGTCACCCCCTGCTTTACCTGCCTGGCAGGGCTGTGGAGCTGCTGCTGTTTCCCCTTGGAGCCCAGGAGGCCCCTGCAGGGTTTAAGCTATTGCTGTTAGCAGCCTCTGGCATTTCTTTTTGTCTGCTCCATCTGAGACTGGCCCTTTTTCCAGAAGGGAAGAGGTTGGGCTGGCTGTTCCTGGGGATGGCACTCTGTGAAATCCTGTGATCACTCACTGGGACAGCCCAGGCACCAGCATGGTGCATCCTCCCACCCCTTTTTGGGGGATTTAATGGCACTTCTGGCTGTGACAGCAGAACAAGGACTGATGTGATTAACCCTTAAAATCTGTGGGGAGATGCCATGTTTGGTAAATAAATTAAAGGATCTGAAAAAACAACATCCTGTTTCAAATCATGAAAAAGACTTCTTCCTACAGAACTGAGACAGGTTATGGGTTTTAATGTTTCTTTTGTGTGTTTTTTTTTGTGCTTAGTTGGAAGAGTGAGGAATCATTCCTTCCCATGGAGTTCACCCCCCACTCTACCTTCACAACTTCTTGTCAAAATGTTTAAAGGCCTTTTTATTGTTCCTTGGTGTAGAAACAAATTTCTGTTTCTTGTGTCAGTGCCTGGTGACCCCCAGCCATCTCTCCACAGGAAAGATGTCATCTATCTTCCTTTTCTGCTCTGTGGTTTTTCTTTTTAAAATGGCCTAACATGATTTGATTTTATTTTACTCTTATGCATATATTTAAATGAAAATAAATTAGAATAAATTGCATTAATATGAATATGATGGTTAAGATTTAAACCAAACAAAATTGGGATGTTCAGAGCTGTATTTTCCATGGATGCAGATGAAACCCCTTTCATGGCAGCCTGGGAAGTGCACAGGGAAGTCTGAGCCATGGGATGCAGGTGGGACAGAGTGGGGCTCATTTTGCACATTTGACATTTGTTCATTTGAAATTTCAGTCATAACACATCAGTTGTTTGCAGCTACATTCCTTGCTTGTTTTGTTTTGTTTTGTTTTGTTTTGTTTAATCAAAAAAGCAAAGTTATTTCATGTTTTCTGCTGCTGGCAAGGAGCAGTGTTGGAGTGCCCAGGGAGTTTGTATCAGCACAGCCAACAGAGCTGGCTCTGGTTATGAGTTATGGACTCCCAGGCTGGCTTGGGTCATCAGAGGACTTAAATCCCATCCAGTGCCACTCCTGCCATGGCAGGGACCCCTCCCACTGTCCCCAGTGTCCAGCCTGGCCTTGGGCACTGCCAGGGATCCAGGGGCAGCCACAGCTGCTCTGGGCACCTGTGCCAGCCCTGCCCACCCTGCCAGGGAACAATTCCTGCCCAATATCCCATCTAACCCTGGAAAAGCCATTCCCTGTGTCCTGTCCCTCCATCCCTTGTCCCCAGTCCCTCTGCAGCTCTCCTGGATCCCTTCAGGCCCTGGCAGGGGCTCTGAGCTCTCCCTGATCCTTCTCCTCTGCAGTGAGCACCCCCAGCTCCCAGCCTGGCTCAGAGCAGAGGGCTCCAGCCCTGGGAGCAGCTCGTGGCCTCCTCTGGATCTCTCCAGCAGCTCCAGCTCTTTCCTGTGCTGGGCCCCAGGCGGGGTCTCACCTGACTGGGCAGAGGGGCAGAATCCCCCTGTCCTGCTGGGATCAGCCCAGGGTGGGCAGTTTCTGGGTCCCAGCTGAGGAATGTGGAGCTTTTCATCCACAATACCCCACCTTCACCCTTAAGCCATTTCCCTGTGCCTGTGCAGGAATTGGTGCCTTGCAGGTTTGGAATTCCCACCTGAACCCAGGATGCACCTGGAGGATGTCTGAGTGAGCTGCTGCTGCTCCCACCCCGTGCTCAGCCAGCTGCAGACGAGCCCTGTGGGCTGCAGTTAATGCTCATGTTTGGGGGTGTTTGTGTCTGAGTGTGGGAATTGCTGCTGGATTTACCCCGGAACAGCCTGGGACATGTGGGATTGGCTTGTGCCAGGCTGGGGCAGAAGTTCTCCTTGCTGCTGCCTCCCTCACAGAGCAGAGTTTCTGTGCATGTCTGTTATCTTCCATGATGAAAGCCAGAGGAGGAATTGCTGCTGCTTGTACCATCGAACTTTCTTAAAGAAATTCTGCCCTTGGTTAAGAACAAGCATGACAAATCCCAACCCAAAGGAATGGAGGCAGGGAATGGGAGTTTATAAGCCATGAGAAACAAGAGCTTTATATGGAAAATGGCTTCACAGCCTAACTCTTGGCAGTCAGCCTCCAGCCTGCACAGCCAGGAGAAAATGGGGGCGAGTTTGTGTCCTCAGGAGCTGCAGCAGAGAGAGAGAGAGAGAGAGCCCTTGGCTGTGCCAGCACAGCCCTGAGTGCAGGTGGCAGCTCAGAGAGACCATCAGAAACCAGCCCTCTGCTCTGTGGGCAGAGAGCACCAGCCCTGGTGGGAATTAACCTCTCAGGCATTTTTGGGGAGCACTGGGGGCTGGTAAAGAGCAGAACTTCATGTGAGAGTCTTCAGCAGGTCTGAGAAAAGTTCTTGATGCTCGTTGACAGAACCTCAGGCTGGTTTGGTTTGGTCTGGAAGGGACTTTAAGGATCAGCCAGTTCCATCCCTGCCATGGACCTTCCCCTGGGCCTTGTTGCTCCAAGCCCCTGGACTCCATTCCCATGTCCTTGCTGGTGCTCAGGGGGTCATTACCCCACAAAGCTCCTGCTTCACCCAAGCTCCCTGAGACTGATATTTCTGTGTTTTCAGAGACTGGGGGGACAAGGCTCACACCCCTGAGGCAGAGGGAGGTGTCCCCAGGAGAGGTGTGGGGGCCACTGTGCCAGGACTGAAATGCTGGATGGTGGACCCTGCAGGAGGGGGTGAGGGTGGGAAGATCCCCATTCAGGCTGGAAAGGATTGAGGAGAGGGGCTGTGGGCCAGGGATGAGAGCACTACCTGTGACCTGCTCCCAGCCTGCCCAAAGTGGGGGCTAGAGGCAGTATCAGAACCTCAAAGGAATTATTTTTTAGAGTATTTTCTTCTTGAACTAATGCAAAAAACAAAGCGCTTGTTTCAGTATTCGCCTCCTCTTTCAAGCTGGATGGGATCCTGGATTTCTTAAAAGAAAACAAAGCATATTTCAAATACAGGCTTTCTTTTAGTCTTTTTTTTTCCCTTCCAGTTGCTTTCTGTTTGCTGACAGAGATTTTGGAGCCCTGGGGAAGGTACATCTGCCAGTGATGATCTCGGCCCTGCATGGATCTGAGCCCTGTGTCAGGGAGCTCTGCCCCTCTCTGCTCCTTGCCAAGCAAGAGTGGGCTGAGCCCTGCAGCAGGTCCTGGTTCTGCTTCCCCAGGATGGCATCATTGGGCCACTGGAGGGAGAAGAGCTTTAGGTTGTCTGTGCAAGCCCAAATCTGCTGCCCAAAATCCTCCTGTGGCAGCTCCAGGTGCTCTGGGATGTGATGCTGTGTTGGGTTAAGTCCTCACACAATTCCTGACAGTGGTGGAGTCCCACCTTTCATCCTTTTGACTGCTTAGCTGGAATATCTCACTTTTACTCCTGGAGAAGCCAAGGCAGTGAGCTGATCCTTCCCATGTACTGTGGGAACATGGGTGGCACAGCCCCAGCTTCCAGACAGACCCCCAGGACTCGGGGGCTGAGGGACAGGCCAGAGCCCTGTTCTGTTGGCAGCTTGACATTCACCTCCAGAAAGGAGCCTGACAACTGGCAGGAGCCAGACCCTTCACCGAGCCCTCCTGAGCCTTATCAGAGGGAAATAAATCCTGCCTGATTCGTTTTTCTAAACGAGAATTCTCAGCAAATAAATGACCTGCCTGCACAGTGATAATGGGCTGTTTGGGAAGTGAGTCTGCAGAGTGGATGTGCAGCTGGAAGTCATCAAAACCATCTTATCCCACGGAGTCTCCTGTGCTGTACTCGTGTTTACAAAATCAGACAGGAAGAGGAATTTTTCAATGGGTATTTTGTGATAATTTTTCAGCCCAGCAGCAGTGTCAGAGAGGGGCTGTGCACAGAGCCACTGGATCTCTGCTGCACGCTGGGCTCCACCTCCTCCTCCCCATCCCTTCTGACCCATTGTGACACATCCTGCTCCAGCCTAAATCCTGTGTTGAGGTTTGATGGGCACTGCCAAGGGCAGGGGTTTCACAGGAATATCAGTGAGGGGGCAGCTGAGATGAGCACCACTGCTGCCCCATCCCTGCTGTAGCCCCGTGGTGTGCAAGGACACCACACAAAGCTGATTTAGAAACATTGTCAGTTTTACCTACTAAATATCTTCTGGTTATTTTGACAAGTTCTACTAAATAATCTCTGCATTCAGTCAGTAGGTGTAAGCTGGGCTAGGAACTACTTTTCAGAAGGTGGTCATAAATACTCATAGTTCACCACACTTTTGTTTTCCCTGATGGTTGCCTCTCCCTCCTTTTCTGTGATCTTCTCATCCATAAAGATCCCTTTGTATGGTCTCTGCTAAGATTCAGAGCTGGATAATTGGCCCATTTCCTGCACTCTGGCAGTTTTGTGGATTCATTGTGCTCATGCTTCTCTTCCTCCCCATGTGCTGAGGTCGTGTCTCCCAGCACACATGGGGCCAGACCAGCCATGGCTGTGGCTCAGCTCTGGAAAGGCACCACTTTGGAGTGTGGTGTTCTGGGTGGAGATCCTGCCATGAGAATCACCTGAGGCAGGGAAGTGTGGGCTCTGCTGAGGGCTGGGAGACACTGCTTGGGGGGAACCATTGGATAAAACCCTTGAGGTGATTCAGCTCAAATTACTGGGTCCAGCCTTGGGTAACCACTGAAAAAGTGCAAATGGAGCTTGAAGTCCAACCTCACCATCCTCTCTGTGTGAAATGCCTTGGCACCTCACATCTCCTCTCTGTAAAGCTGGTATTTTTAGATTTACCACAGATTATTTTTGTTGCTGGAGGCCTTGGATTCTGACAGGAACCCAAGCTATTCTGCTGTCTTCAAATATGAAGTCTTAAATGAGAACTGAAATTTATTGAGCTGTATTTGAATTACAGTAGAGCAGAGCACTTCAGCATGTGCATGGAAAGAAACCTGCAAGCAAGGGGAACCAGACTGAAGGGGTCAGAAAGTGGAGCTGTTCAGAGGCACTGCAGGGGTTACCCCTCTCCAGAGCTGCACCCTGGAGAAATCAGCTTTGCACGTGCAGCCATCCCTGTCCAGCTGGGAAACCCAGCTGAAATGTAAACTTCCCTGAAGCCTTCACGGGTGGTTTTCATCTGTCTGTGTGTCTGATTAGCCAGAGTTGTGCTCCTTTCCTTGACCCACACTTTCACTCTTTCACACTTTTTTTGTCTTTGGCTCAGACCAGCCTCCACTGGGCAAGCTCAGCCTTGCTTTGTGGGTCTCCAGAAAGACAGGCAGCCTTGCCTGATTGCTGGTTCTGATTGCTGGGGGCATGGACACAGCTCACCTGAGCAGGGGCTGGAGGTGGCCATGAGCCCAGGCTCTCTCTAATAGGATTTTCACCATGATTTGCTTCCCCTGTCATGTTGTTTCAAATTCCTCTCAAGCCATACTTTTCACAGTCTGGATTTTCTCTCATGAATTTCTCAAGGGGCTATCTGGAGGGAAAACTACTTCTCACCATAGCAAACAACCAAAGCCTTCATCATTAAAAAATAAAGCACTAACATGGCCCTACAATGGAGCCCTTTGTCAAGTCACATCTGTTTAGATCACCAGAAATTATAAGCTTTTACTTTTGAAAGTAACTTTCTTTTATCAAAATAGGAAAGAGGACTGCAAAACATTCAGGAAAAAAATCTGCATGAAAGCACAGGCATGTGGTAGTAGTACTCTGTGTTACACAGAAACCCCAAATTGCCTGTGTATACAAATAGTGGATTTAAGCTCTTCTCACTGAATGAACAGCCAAGTCTACAGCATGGGGAACTGCTGTGCTTGTGTAAAACCAGTGTGAAAAAGAATCTGGCCTGATGGACAGAAAAATCTAATTTCAGGGCTAATGTACTTTACTTTGGGTTTAGCCCCAAAGTTTAATATCTGTCTCCCAGAAATTGTCTGCCAGTAATTGCTAAATGGCAGAGTAAAGAGATTCATGTGGGGCATGATGGAAAATACTGTGTGAAGTATATTTGATCATTTGAGTTAAATAATCCACAGACATTTGTCCCCAAATAAATACCAGTTCCTGCCCAGCCAGGGAAGCTCTGAGTGCTGCTGCACCAGTACAGGCCAGTGCACCATTCCCAGAGGCTTGCAGGTGGGAGTGCTGCCCCAAACCCACCATAGGAGGCCCTGCTCTCTTGGCCAGCTATTTTCTCTCTCCCTTTCAAATGCCTTTCTGCAAGAGAGGAGCTGGGAACCACCATCACAACAACATCTGATCTCCATCCTTGGCATGGCCCAGCTCCAGCCTGTCTTTGGGAAGGGGCCACCTTCCTCTGGAACAAGGATGAGATTAGGCAGGCAGCCAGCCTTAGGACAGTGGGTGTAAGTCAGCTCTCCCTGGATCACAAAGGTTTTCTGGTTGCTTTTGAAAATTCACAGTATTTGAAATGGAGTTTGAATTCCAGCAGGGCTCTGGAGCAGGGCTGTGGGGGAAGCCCAGGGCTCTGAGCTTTGGGGGATGCAGATGAGCTCAGTGTGAGCTGTGGTGCTTGGGAAGGTGAGACACGTGGACCTGAGATCTTTAGACAGAGGTATTTTGTGAAAATTCCTGCCCACCACTGTGGTCACATCAGGCTCATTGCTGGCCACAGAGCTGGGACATAACCTGGGCTCATCCTGTGCTGCTGACAGCTCTCCAGCTGCCTCTGCTGGGCCACCACAGAGACTTTCACTGGCAGTGTCCAAAAGGTCCCCAGCCTTTGTCTGACACAGAGCTGGAAATACACCCCAAATTCCCCCGCCCTCGACTGAAGACCCAGTGTTTGTGTTCAGTGCTTTCCCTAGATAAAAGAAGGAAAAAAAAGGAAGCAAATTTGTCTTGATGGAATTTCTTTCCCTTGTAGAAAGTCTTTCACATCCTTTTCAGGGGTACCACCAGTGGTGATGAATTATAGATCATTCCTGTGCACCCCATAAAGGGAATGGTTGTAGAAATTCCTCAAATTCCGTTTAATTGGTTTGAAATTAAGTGATCTGTAATTTCAGTGAGTGGCTCTGAGAAGGACTGCTGGCTGAGAAGGTGAAGCAGTCTGCTGGAACAAGCTGGATACATGGAAGTAATGCTGGCAATAGTAGCTTTTAGAATTATGCTACTAGAATTAGTTAGGCCAGTTTAGGTGAGTGCGTGCAGTGCATGCCATGGAACTCTCATGCTGCAGGTACTGTGTTCTGGCAGCTCTTCCATTCAGCATCCAGAGGAGAAAATGCTGAACAGAGTGTGCTGAGGAGAGGCTGGAAGAGCCAATCCTCTGTATTTTTAATGCTGAGTGATACAAAGCACAGCTGCTTCTTGCCTGTCCTTTCCCCAAGCATTTGATTCTGTTAAGCGATTTAATTCATTCATAAACACTCTCTGGACTGCACAGTCATGCCAAATATGCAACTGTCTGGGCAAGGGTGTACAAACAAGGTGTGCCTGATCCCTGCAGGGAGTTACTGTGGCAAGTTCAAGCACGCACTGGGAATGTGAATCCAGCCATGAACAGACACCCGGTTAGCAAAGAATTTCTGAATGCAGAGACCTGATTGGAGCAGCAAGTCGTGGCATTGGTCCATGTAAATGATGTGTGCCATTGCACATGCATTTCAAAACTCTGTTCCTAAGGAATATAGGTATTTCTATGTATTAGACCTCAAAGCTTCTCTGAGTTTCCCCTTTTTAACCAAAGGGATGAGGTCACTGGAAAAAGAGTGACTGACTGTTCATTCCCCTTCCTTGTTCTGCCTGCCATGTGTCACACATCAGTGCTTGTTCCAAGCTTGGACATCCAGGGAAAACAAGAGCCAGTGATGGAGAGGACAGAATGAGGGAACTCACAACCTGTGGAGCCATTCCTTACAAGCCAGGAAAAATACAGCATCCAGTTCCCCAAGCTCCAGGAGCCTCCAGCCCAAAGGGATGAGCACAGGGCTGGAAAGGACACTTGTTCCTGTTTGTGTCATCAGCCTGTGACCAGCAGCAACAGGGGGCAGCCTGAAAGGATGAACTGCTGAAATCTGTGTGAGAACTGTCTGACAATGTCTGTGCTCACCAGCCAGGGTCTGACCCATAGTGCTTCAGATCATATCAGAACATTCATCTTTCCTTGGGCTCCTTCCTTTCAGATGGGAAGAGGGAGACCAAAAGCTGTGGGCCTCCAGAGCCTGAGCCCATGCTGGTGGCCAGCCTTGAGCTGTCTGGCTTCAAACTTATCACAGGGCACACCAGCACTTACTGCTTTCAGTTGCAGCTTGAAATATCTGTGAAGCCACAGTGGCCCCAGAAGTCACAGGGATGGATGTGCCAAGGCCACAGAGAGTCCTTGCCATGCCTTTCCCATTCTGCTGTTACTCAGTCCCCAGGTAGCTGCACCCAGCAACAGTGCTGTCTGTGCTCCTCTTCTCTAGCAGGAGTCACCTTTTCACTTAACACTGTGCTTTTCTGAAGAGGAAATCCTATTGCTTTTTTTGGAGCTTTGAAAGACTCTTATTTTTCAATACCACTTCTAGAAACATACCTTGGAAGGTGGTGTGTGCTGAGCAGGTGCTTACTCACTGCTGAAGCAATGAGAAAAAGGCAAACTGCATTTAGCTACTTAAGGTATGAAAAGAAAAGCTTTAAAATAATGGCCAAACAATTTGTCTTTTTGCAGCGTTGCATGCAACACAAACAATTCACAGCCAACAAAGTGCTGTGTCAGCAGAAACGTGGGAGCAAGGGTGTGCTGGACTGGGGGGAAGAGCACCCTGAGAGGACAAGGACTGACATGTGCTCGGGCCTTCAGAGAGCAAAGCCCCTTCAGAGAATCACTGCACCCACGAAAAACCACCAGTTGCTTCACTATTCCCTTTTCTGAAGTGCCACTGTCACTTTGCCCATGTGGAAGCAGCCTGGGGTGTGAACGTGGCTGAAACACAGGGGAGCTGAACTGTGTGAAGTGTCTGAAACTGATGGATTTCTGATTTGAAATCTTGTTACTTTTTCATACATTTATGGATGTCCTTGCTGTCTTTTAAGTGCCCCTCCACTTGCAGTGTGCTGTGAGTGCAAGTGTCCTGTGCAAGTGGCACCATGACAGAGTGCCAGGACTGCCATTCCCCTGCTGCAGGCACACCCAGTTTGTGGTGTCACACTCACTGGTGTGTGTGGAGCACTCCTGCTCCTGTGGCATGCAGGACATGGGAGCAGGGCCACATGCACAGTGAGTTTTGGTGACTCGCTCCTTCCACCCCCCCAGCACCCAGCTGGTGCTTCTCGAGGTTTCCTGTGCCTCTGTTGTGCCCACAGGGGATCTGGAGAGGGACTTTGGACCAGAGCCTGGAGGGACAGGACACAGGGAATGGCTCACACTGCCAGAGGACCTAAAGGGAATGGATGGGATACTGGGCAGGAATTGTTCCCTGGCAGGGTGGGCAGGGCTGGCACAGGTGCCCAGAGCAGCTGTGGCTGCCCCTGGATCCCTGGCAGTGCCCAAGGCCAGGCTGGACACTGAGGCTGGAGCAGCCTGGGACAGTGGGAGGTGTCCCTGCCATGGCAGAGGGGGCAAACAAGATGATCTTTAAGGTGCTTCCAGCCATTCTGCAATTCTATAATTCTGGCAGCAAGTGCAGGGGCTGAGCAGCCCAGCTAGTTTGTGCAGGTATTTGGGATATTTGTTTTTAGGAGATTTTCCATCTTTTCTTTGGCAGTGACTGCTGTTTGCTGCAGCCTGTGCCTGGCCTGCCACAGGTGTGGCTCTGGTTTGGCACAAGCTGCCTTCCTGCTGGTGGCTGAGCTGCCAGCTCCACGCACAGGGGACACGGAGCCGGTGCCACCACGATCAAGGGCTGTGCCTGGCAAGGTCCTGCTTCCCACAGCTGTGCCTGATGCTCTGCTGGGCTTCGTCCACGTGGGACATTGGTGAGCTCCAGTCATGCAGGAATAAGAGTTCTGTGGGTTGGAAATGTGTGCTGTGAGCTCAGCACCAGGACAGAGAGACACACAGCACTCCCCAAGGCATTGGGCTGTTCTCAGACAGGTCACACACTGCTCCAGCAGCACAGGCAATTCTGCAAAAAAATCTAGTTTGTTCTCATTATTATCCCCATCAGAACTCATTAAAAAAATCATGCCCTCAGAACCAATAGCCAAATTTTTGCCTGTTTACGTCTCCCGTTGGAGCCTGAGTAATGTGGGGAGATGAGGGCAGTAAACAGAGTTGTAAACAGAACAAACCTGGAGAGCACAGCAAAGGGCAGCCGTGCAGTGCTGTTCTCAGTGCCAGTATAATTTGTGTGCGGTCTCACTGAGTTTACAAAGGGTTGGATAGGCTGGATGAGGTAGTTGGGAAATGCCTCGCTCACCGGGCTGCTGCAGCCCCGGAGCTGGAGCTCTGTCGGATCGCAGGGGCTGGAGGCTCGGGCTGCCCGGCCATGGGAGCCGGGGCTGGCCCCGCCTGGCTGCGCTCCCCGGAGCTGCCCGCCTCCGAAGGCAGGCTTTGCTTCTCAGGCTATTTTTGAAGCCAGAAATGTGAGTGTAAGCAACGCTTCAGCACTTTCCCACACCTTTCATGTGACACAGGACTGTGCCCAGTCATAGGACTCTGTCCCCAGGACTTAAAAATTGTCACAATTTCACTTCCCTCGTGGTTTTTTTCCCTTCCTTTCTGGAGCTAGAGGAGTAGGTTCCCCGTGCTGCCTGGGGAGCTGCCTCATATGGCTCCTTCCTGAAAAACTACCTTCTTTGGGATGCTCTCACCAACTCTGAACTGTTTTTGCAGGCAGGCAGTGCCCTTTTCAGTCTCTCTATTTGTGTTTCACACCAGCTGTTCCATATCTTGAAGCACAAAACCAACTCTTGTGGCAGAAAAAGGAACTTTTCAAATTGATTTATACATAGTTTCCACCTTATTGTGGTTTGGATTAACATTTAAAAATAATTAAATGTACAGCAATTCACATCTTTCTAGTGTGCAATATCCCAGCTATTACACATCCACAGCCTTCAGATGGATCATGGATTTCTGCCTGGTCCTTTTCTCCTGCTGCTCTGGGAAGGGTAGAACTACCTGGCCAAGGCACATGGGGAAATTTGCTGGACAGAAAATGCTGCAGTTATCAATATAAACCCCAAACCATCCAGGGAGTTGCTGGTTTCCTGATGTGCCTCAATTACAGCCAGTCCAGAGAGTGCTGGGGCACCAGGCCCTAAAAATGCTCACTCAGTGAGTTTTTTGCTGGTGGTGTTCCTTTAATTCTAATGTACTGGGAGAATGTTAATTAAAAAAGCATTCCAAAATGAAGTGCTCCTTTGAGAACCAAGAACCTGTCATTTGCATGAAAACCCTGGATTATAAACTGCTTCTTCTACTTTTGCTGCCAAATATGCAAAGTAAATTGCACAATTTTGGGGATGCAGTTGAGCCGTTTTGTGTTTTTCTTTCTCCAGCTGAGAAGGAGCATTCTCTCCCATCCGACAGGGAGTGTTTGTTTTCCTTGCTGTGTAACACTTACAGCTCCCACCACAGCAGGACAATAACTGCTCCACCATGTCTTATCTCCCCTCAGTCTGACGCTGGGGTTTTTCTAAGATAAGGATAGTTTGTTTGCTTTATTTGCTTGCTTTAATTTCATGGTTGTTTTTACAACTAAAAGAAAGTGAAGTTTAGGAAGCAAAGCAGTGATGGCAGTTGTGAGCTGTGCTGAGCCTCATTCCCATCCCTGCTCAGGCGTGAGAATGTTCTCAGCCAGTGG
The DNA here is from genome assembly GCF_029582105.1 of Oenanthe melanoleuca. NCBI lineage: Eukaryota > Metazoa > Chordata > Aves > Passeriformes > Muscicapidae > Oenanthe > Oenanthe melanoleuca. The sequence continues at coordinate 10,639,442 of NC_079350.1, forward strand.
GATTGTTCACATCCAAACTTTTCTCTTCCATGCTTGTCACATACCCAAGTCATTTACCCAGGCTTCATCCATCGATTGCACAATCAATTATTGTTTTATGACAGATAGTGGGAAGCTTCCTTAGTTTCTGAGTGCTTTTTTTAAACTGGAAGATGATCTGGTGCTGGATGATGTTTCAGCAGAGCTCCCCAGGAGATGGAGCAGAGCCCTCCCTAGGACAGGGAGGCCTCAGTACATCCTTACATTTATCTGCTGGCCCCTGCATTGCTGAGAGTGGGTTTGTGAGTGGGATCTCCTCAGTGGGAGAGCAAATGGGACAGTCTGGTTTCAGGGTGGGACAGCAGAGATCAGGTTGGCTCTGACAATGGGTGTTTCCTGGGGAGAGATTAAACTATGACAGAAAGCTTTAAAATACTTCTAGAGCATTTAAAATTTGATGAGCTTTTGATAGCTTTTTTCTATGTTTACATAAATCAGAACATTCAGGGTGTTCAGTCAGGGCCCCTCTATGGCAGATTGTGCTCTAAAATCCCTGTAAGTGTCCAAGCTTTGTTTGCCACGTGGGACAACCAGCTCCCCATTTGTTACTTCTCCAGAGTTGGGTATTTTTTCAATTATCTATCTCTTTGCTGTCCCTTTGGGTTACTCTGGTTGTGTCACACCAGGTGCCTCAGCACTGTGAACTGGCAGATGAAACAAAGAGCTCCTATTGCCCATGGCAGGCTCCTGGCACTGCTGCCACCAGCCAAGCACAGCTCCTCCAGGGTGCAGTCATCCCTGCAGGATGTCCCATCCTACCAGGAGGGTGCCCCATCCCAGCAGGGTGTCCCATCAGAGCAAGGCAGTCCAGCCCACATAAAGGTGTAAAACATTTGCCTGTTTGGCTGGGGACCTCACTGTATTTTTCCTCAAAAGGCTTGAATAACTAAAAGAGGAAAATTAGTTGGAATCCTTTAATGATAGAGATGAGAAAGGACCTCAGGATATCCCTGGCATTGCTATAGGATTGATAGGAGCTTGATCTGTACAGGAAAAGGGCTGTGAGTGCTTACATGAAATGTTCCTTGAGTTCAGCTGAGATCCTTTGGAAGTGATGCAGAGGCTGCCTTTGCCATTGAGGATCCTTGTGGTGACATTTACGTCCCCAAAGTTTGGACTCCTCACAATTTGACAACTTCCATGAGTTCTGAGGCTCACAGGGGGATGTGAGTGACTGCTACAGGTCCATGTCTTGCTCCACCAAGTTTTGGAACAGCTTCTGTGACCCACTCACTACTTTGAGATGTTTGGGTAAGAGGCAGAAAAGAGGGTGCTTTCCCTTGGTGAGAAGGTCCAGGTGCACTGAAATCAGTCTGTATGTTCTTACATATAGAAAGTATACAGAAGAGGTATTTGTTTAGACTAAAATCTGTGATAGAACACTTTTGAGTCCAGCACAACGCCTCAGGAGTGCTGAGCTCGCTGTCAGTCTCACTGGGAGGGTTTTCCTGCTGTTAGGCTGTTACTGCACTGCTCCAGTGTGAGCAGTGAGCTCAGCCAGCAGGACTGAAGCCCAGAAGTTGAAAGCATTAGGCTGTTACCATAACATGGACTTATGTGCTCTCAAAATGTGTTTATAGACAAGAATTTGGGAGTTTCCGGGGAATCCACAAAGACAATGGAAGGGCAACATCTGTGACACAGCATGAAGGGAGCCCACAGCAGTGGAGATCAGCTGGGTTCAACTTTCTGAGACTCCTTTCTACTGCAAAGAAGACCAGGGGTGAGAAGCTGTACCCCTATCCAGCCCTCACCACAAATGTTATGATGTTGAAAAGAAAATTCAGTACAGAATGAATCATAGTAAAAGTAATCAAAGAATTCCTACTTTGGATTGGAAGGGACAGTAAATCCCATCCAGTGCCACCCCTGCCATGGCAGGGACCCCTCCCACTGTCCCCAGTGTCCAGCCTGGCCTTGGGCACTGTCAGGGATCCAGGGGCAGCCACAGCTGCTCTGGGCACCCTGTGCCAGCCCTGCCCGCCCTGCCAGGGAACAATTCCTGCCCAATATCCCATCTAACCCTGGAAAAGCCATTCCCTGTGTCCTGTCCCTCCATCCCTTGTCCCCAGTCCCTCTCCAGCTCTCCTGGAGCCCCTTTAGGCCCTCAAGGGGCTCTAAGGTCTCCGTGGATCCTTCTGTTCTCCAGGTGAGCAGCCCCAGCTCTCCCAGCAGAGGGGCTCCAGCCCTTGGAGCATCTCCATGAGCTCCTCTGGATTCACTCCAGCAGCTCCACATCCTTGTTTTGTGGGGTCCCAGTGCACTTGGCTGCCTCAGTATTACTTTCCTACAGCCCTCTATCTTGCATGGTGAAAGGTGGGGCTCAGGTACCCATCTGTGGGTGAAGGGTTTATTTTTAAATCCTCTTCCTCCAAAAACACTGGGACAGCACCAAACCTAATAGTGTTTGTATATCTAGACCAACAAATTCAGAAAGTGTTAAAGCCATTAGAGCAGTGCCAAAATCTGTCCTTGAGTATTGCAGGATGGCAATGACCCCATTACCCCAGACACAGATGGATCTGGCTGGAGCAGAGGCAGTCTGGCACCTCATAGGCCAAGTAGGGAGATCACATCCCTGAGCTTTGCTGGATGCTGCACTTGAAAACCTGCCCTGGTCTGCAGCCAAATCTGACATCTCAGCTGGGGTTGGTTTTTGAGAACCTTCAGTGGAGAAACAAGAAAGAATGTGTTGGAGGAGGATGGCAGCTGGTCTGGGACTGCAGTGCCTGCGATGGGGCTTCTGGTGCCCAGACCCACAGCAGCCCTGTCACATGTAATCACCCTGTAAATCTGGTGTCTGACTCCTGACAGCCTCCTAATCCCTCCTGACATGCACCCAGACTCAGTGTCATTTCCTGCTCCAAGGAGCCCAGATTATTCCTGACTGGACCTTGGGTATGAACAATCACTTTAGTTCTTCTCCCTCATTTATTTCCTTGGCCTGAGGGAACCGGGCTTCATCCCCTTTTGTAAATCTCCCCGATGGTGCAGAGTGTGAAACGCTCTGCAGAGAGAGATTCTGCACTGGGCTGGGCTGTGTTTAGCAGTGCTGCAGCACAGGAGCTTTGGCAGGGATTTGCTGCTGCTCGGAGGGAGCTCAGCTGGGCACAGCTCCTGCCAGTGCTCCATGTGCTGCTGCTGGGAGCACAGGGAGAGGGTCTCTGGTGGGGGCACCAAAGGCTCCAGCCTGTCCTTGTTGAACCCAGACAGGGCTTGGTCTGAGGGAAGAACGAGTGCTGCTCCTTTTCAGATTGCTGACTCCTGCTCTCACACCCAGGACAGCTCAGTCTTCCTGAGAGGAAAACAGCCCCAGGAGCTGCAGTGTGGCAGCAGAGCAGGGCTGTGGCAGCAGATGTGCTGGGACACCCTGTGTGCACTCCTTCCAGAGGGACTCTGCACTTGGAGTCCTTTCCGAGGCAATCTGAGGTTATTTAGCAATGTTTCCTTCACTATCTCGCTGGTCTGTTTATCTTTAGTCTGAGCGAGTTCTCCTCTCCTCCTGCTGTCCCTCCTTCCCGAGGGGAGCAGGGGCTGTTTGGACACCCTGCCCTGTGCTCAGGGAATCCTGCTGCCACCCTCTCCCCACTCCCACACAGGCAGGTTGCTCCCTGCCTTCAGAAATGTCTCTCCTTGCCAATCACACCTTTCATTTACTCTCATAAAGGGGATCCTTTGTGATGTGAGGTGCAGGAGGCCAGATGGTGATGGGTGCAGCAGGTAGGAGAGAGCAGGGGAACCACAGCCTGCTGGCTCAGAGATCTTGTGCTGGCAATGGCAGCCCCATCCTGGTGGGAGCAGCCCTTCCCTCTCCCAGTGCTGGAGGGAGCCCGTGGGTGGCTGCTGGAGCTCAGACACGACATCTGAGCTGCCCTTGGCCACTGTGCAGAGCCCAGCTGTTGATTCTGATGGAAGCCATCCAAAAAACAGCACAAGGGCTCCAGCTCAGCCTGGAGGTCACCCTTACTCTGCAGTGGCCATGCACCAGCCATAAATACAAGCCACTGTGTTATTAATGCACCCACTGTAAATGTTTTATGTAACCTCATAAGCTCTGAGTAACTGTAATCTCAGAGAGCTCATGGCCTCTGCTGGGCTGGCATTCAAGGCAAGAGCCCTGGAAGAGCCAGGCCATCTGCAGGGGTAATGAGTTTCTCATTCTTCCAGAAAGAGAATAGTCCCTTGGTGCCTGCCCTGTGGGGTCTCATGTGCTGGAGACTGCATGGGATTTTCCTAACTTGCATGTCAGCAAGGATCTAGTGGTGCAGCAGGGAAAACCCAGAGTGAACTGCTCCATATGACCCTCACATTCATCCATCAAGCTGCTGCCATGGCAAGACAAGTGAAACAACAGATCCTGAGCAAGGAAAGGTCATTGTCTCCAGAGCAACTAAGTGGAGCATAAATGAAGCCCAGACCCAGGCACAGTGCAAGGTGCTGCTGACTGCACCTGTCTGGTTTAGGTTGAATTAAGCTTTTCTCTCCCTTCTCTGCTGCCTGGAGGTTCCTGCAGGCTGGAGTGCAGGAGCCCACTGCACCCACAGCTCACTGTTTGTACAGGGACTGTGTCTTAACACCTCAATTTCACTCTCTTGATCCTTCTGAACACTCTTCACAGAGAACTTGACCCCTCCTTCCATCTCCCTGTCCTCTGCCACAGGGTAACCCAGCCCTGCAGTGATGGTTATCACAGGAGGACCTCCCCCAGACTCAGCTCTTCCATCTCATGAGTGACCCTGCTTCCCTCTCAGCCTCTCATCCTGGAAATCCTTCCTGCTCTGCTCCCGCCCTCCAGCCCAGCTGGTTCCTGTTGCAGCTGCAGCTGCAGCACCGAGCCCCGGCAGGACAGGAGCTCTGCCCTCATCCTGCTCCCTCAGCACATCCCCAGCCCTCCCTGCTGCCCTGCAGGGGACAGGCCACTGCCAGGGGGACCAGGACAGGTCACTGCCAGGGGGACCAGGACAGCCTGGGCTCTTCACCCTCACACCAGGAGTTTGCACAGCAGCTCTGCCTGCACAGGCAAGCTGAGCAGCAAAAGCATTCCTTGTATTTCACCCAGCTCCAGGCTTAACCTGAAACATCCAGCTTAAATTCTGGGTGTTTCAGAGCTCCTGAGTTCTTGCCTCTCAGTGACCACAGCAACACAGGGGCATGGCCCCTGTAGAAAAACTAGCTGTTCCTCTTGGCTCTTGAAGCACATGCCCAGGGTCTGCTTTCCCAAGCCCCTAAAATGTCCTTGGGGTGATACCACCACAGTAAGAACATAGCAAGGGAAGAGCAGTGCCGGTGGAATGGACCCTCCCTCCACACAGGGACTGGGCAGTAAGCAGGTTTGGAAATACCCAAAGGGGAATGTGTGTGGACATGCATCTCCCAGTATGGGATGGTTTGTTCCTGGTCACATAGGAGAGAAGGCATCTGCCTGGAAATCTCATTTTATCACTCCCACTGTCTGGGTTTTCAATTCAAAACCTATCCCAAACATGCATCTGCTTTTCCTTCTATTTTTTGGCTGTCACTTCTTGCTTCTCCTTCCCCTAGCCCCATGTGAAGCATTTTTCTAGATGAAAGTGTTCGGGCAGGAGTAGCTGGGGTTCCTTGGCTCCTGAAATGCCTGCCTGACCCTGGGCTGCTCTGCCAGCCATCACTCCCTTACCCACAGCCCTCCCCACTGGCTCAGCCTCGCCACTTCTGCTTCAAGGGAGCCCAAACCATCCAAGATCCCTTTTGCAGGATGAGCCCAGGGCTTGAGTTTCAGCCTGTTGGTCCTAGCCAAGCCACTTTTCTTAGAAATTGAGGTCATGAGAAATGTGTAAATTCTTTCCAGTCTCCTACTTTGTCCCTTAACCTCAGGCTTTCAGCAGCCAGCAGTGCCCTTCTCTGTTCATCCTTTATTTCCTGGGCTCTCCTGAGAGCCTCTTCTTGGGGAAGGCCACTGAGCAGTGTTTTGTGTGTGTTTGGCTCTCCCAGCCTTAAGAATTCTGTGATTCTAAGATCCTGTGTTGTACTGCAGATGCCCAGGCTGGTACAGGACTCTAGGTGTCTGATGGCAGGTGTCCTTACTTGTCTGAAATGACTGAAATGGGCCTGGGTCACTGTGTGTGCTGCTCAGTGCAGGTTTTCCTCCACACCACAGCCCCTGCCCACAAGGGATGAGTGCAGGAGCAGACAGATTGGTTTCCATTGCCATGCTGCTGCTGGAGTTATGCCAGGTGGGGGAGAAGGCACAAGGCCATGATTTGCAAAAAGGCTGATGACTCGACATGCTGTTCACATTGGAGAGTGATGCCCAAGCAGAGATGTGAGGAAAATAAACAGGGCCAGCCGAGATGGGCAAATACAGGCAGGCATCCAAGATGTCCAGTCCTCATCCTGGGGCTGCATCCAGCAACTGTTACCTATGATTAAGAGTCTATATCAATCTTGATGTCATGAAAGTCACCCAGACCATGAAATCCCCATGTTCAGTGTGGAAATACAGCATTTGATGCATTTTTGTTTGAAATGCGTTAAATCTGCCTTAGAGGGGCCACAGAGAGGGGTTGGGTCCCTCGACCATGAGGAGCTGTTCTGTCTCACTCCCGCTCAGAGCAGGACGTGGATCCAGCGGTGCCTGACGGCTCATCCATGACAAACTCCGAAAATCGCAGAGATGTGTGCCAGTCGGGCTGTGAAATCAGCCTTCTCTCTAGGAATGAGAAACCTCCATAGCTGCAGTCCAGGGCTGCCAGCTGGCCGTGTCTTCCTTGCCAGAGAACACCTCCCAGAAGGGTCAGGCAGGCAGGGAGGCAGAAGGGAAGCAGGCAGGGAAACAGAAAGGAAGCAGGCAGGAAGGCAGGCAGGGAGGCAGAAGGGAAGCAGGCAGGGAAATAGAAGGGAAGCAGGCAGGGAAACAGAAAGGAAGCAGGCAGGGAGGCAGAAGGGAAGCAGGCAGGGAAATAGAAGGGAAGCAGGCAGGGAAATAGAAGGGAAGCAGGCAGGAAGGCAGGCAGGGAGGCAGGGTTACCCAGCCTCCAGCATGCCAGAGGGACGGGAAAGCAAAGGGTGCTGTGGTTTGTCACCCCACTCCATTTGACCTGGCACGTGCATCCACGGTATGAAGGGGCTTTGAGCACCCATGGCCTTTCGTTCACAGGCTCTGTGCAGGGCAGGCTGTCAAGCCACTCTTTGGGCGAGAAACTCTGCTGGCAAGTACAGTGTGTTCTAGCAGCCAGATGGCCCTGGGGATGTCCCCAACTGTTCCAGCTGTCCCTCGGGATCCCTCGTGCACCTGAAGCCAGAGGGGAAGCGGTGGAGCCTGAGCTGCTGCTGGTGGCTGTGTCAGGGCTCACGCTCTGCCCCGTGTTTCCTACAGCTCTGCAGCCACAACTTCACAGATGTGCTGATTGATAACTCTCTGGAGTGCCTTTTCCCTTTCTTTTCACACAAATCCCAAACTCAGCTGTCCGTTTGGCAGCTCCCACTTGCGGGGTGAGCTGGTCCCGCAGAGGGGCAGGTCTGAGGGGCCAGCAGTGGCTCCCTGCCGGAGCACGGGGCTTGGCAGCAGCTGGTGGTGCGAGGTAGAGTTCTCACGCTCTAAATATACAATCTGTGATAAGGGAAGGGAAAGAGCCCAGCATGGAAATATTCCTTCTGTAAGAGAAATAATTCGCTGCTGCTAAAAATATACGTCCATATTATTCCTGCCTGGCCCGCAGTTGGATGGGAGGGAGTGCCTGCGGGCCGCCTCAGGGGACAGGCCGCGCCCCGGGGCTGCGGCGGCCGGGGAGGGACGGGCTGCTCGCCTCGCCGTGGGTTATCGTCCCCATCGCTTTCTCAGGGCAGTAAAACCGTGATACGGCGTTACCCTGAAGGTCGTAGGAACTAACCTCTAAGCAGGTGCTGACAGTGGGAAAGTGATCCGCAGCATTCCCAGAGCAGCTGGGAGCCCGTTCCCAGCCCCGGCTGTGCACAGAGGCAGGAACGGCTTTGTTGGAGGGGGATGCGTGTTTGGAGCTGTGGGATGTGTGTAATCCCTTCCTGTCTCAGCTGCAAGTGTCCCGGGCCCGGTGCTTCCTTCCCCGGTTGCTGCTGCCGGGTCCCCGGTCCCCATTCCCAAGCGCTTCTGGGCCCAGGGTGAGCGGAGCCGAGCGGAGCCGAGCCGAGCAGGCAGGTTTTCCAGAGGCAGCCCTGAGCCAGGAGACACAGCTTGCCCAGGGTCCCTGCCCTGGGTCCTTGTCCTGCCCAGGGTTCCTGCCCTGCCCAGGGTTCCTGCCCTGCCCAGGGTTCCTGTCCTGGGTCCTTGTCCTGCCCAGGGTTCCTGCCCTGCCCAGGGTCCCTGTCCTGCCCAGGGCTCCTGCCCTGCCCTGGGTTCCTGTCCTGGGTCTCTGCCCTGCCCAGGGTTCCTGCCCTGCCCAGGGTCCCTGCCCTGCCCAGGGTCCCTCCCTTATGCCATGGTACCAGTGAGGAATGGATGATGTTTGCTGCTTCCACAACCTCGGCCAGCAGAGCCAGGCATGCCTGACCTGAAGCCTGTCAGGACCATCTCTGTGAAGCCAATCCTGTTAAAAATAGGTGGAATCTTGTGCAGCTTCTTGCAGATCTGTCTCTGGAGCATGGTAGAGGGACACTGTGCAGGTTGTACCTCCTGTCTTGAGAATCGCCAAATGCCAGACTGGCTTGGGTTGGAAGGAACCTTTAAAACTCATCTCATTCCAACCCTTCTACCACAGGCACTAGACCACGTTGCTCCAAGCCCCATCCAGCCTGGCCTTGGACAAGTCCAGGGATGGAGTAGCCACAGCTTCTTTGTCCAGCCTGTGCCAGGGCCTCACCACTCCTCATTGTAAAAACTTCTTTATAAGTAATCTAAATCAACCCTCCTTCAGTTTAAAACCATTGCCCAAGAATTACACAGATTATGGTCAACAAGAGGGCCAATATGGCAGAAGATGGTCTTGCTGCAGCAGAGCCATCAGCAGTTGGAGTCCTTAAACCCTAGCAGACCTTGCTACAGTTTTTGTAAATCATGTATGGCCTTGGCATTGCTTTTTTTTTTATTCTCAAGGGACTTCTGCCCCATTTGAAGCCAGACATTTGTTCCCAGAGAATCCTCTGACCATTATTTAGGAAAAAAATTCTTTATGGAAAGAGCTATCTTTATGGAACAGGCTGCTCAGAGGCACTGGTGGAGTCACCATCCTGGGTGGATGTGGCAGTTTGGGTTAGTGGGCTTGGCAGTGCTCAGGGAACAGTTGGATTTGATGATCTCAGATGTGTTTTTCCATGATGATTCTATGATTCTGTGTCCCCATAACTCCTTACCATCCCCCAGCTGTGAGGGTGATGGGGAGGGGCATGGTGGGGCAGCAAGCAAGAGGGTTTGGAGGGAGCTTGGAGAGGAAATGCACATCCCTGAGGTGTGGGCTGGACGCTTTGGTCCCTGCAGCTGGAGCTGCAGCTCAGCACAGTTCAGTGCTGGGGACTGGGAGAGATGCAAAGCTGCAGCCCCCGAGCAGAGCTGGCACTGAGCTGCTCCCGACGCGGCTCCTGATGGACTCCAGGGCTGGTTCTGGGAGGGCTGGCCGTGGCTGGGTCGGTGTGTGCTGCCTGGCCAGCTGGCTCCCAGGCCTGTGTAGCCCTTCTCAGGCAGCTGCAGTTTCCTCCCGGCCGCCGCGGAGCCTCCGGGCCGGCGTTGGCTCCTCCGGGGCTGCCACTGTCCACCCTGGCAGCGAGTCAGGAATGTGTGTGCTGCCGGGGATCGCCACCCAAAGAAAGGGAAAAGCTGCCTCCTTGCTTTTCCTGCTCCAGCCCCTCTCCCACTTCAGTGGCTGGGAACAGCAAGGTCCAGCCTGGCTCAAGGTTACGTCCTTCTGCTGCTGGCCCCAGGCCAGCGAGCGTGAGACCGAGCAAGACACAATAACACGGATGTCAAGCACAGGATCCTTTCCCTGCAGACCCAGGCTGGTGTGCAGGAGCACTGGGAGGAATTAGCAGAGCAGGACTAACAGTCAGAAAAAAGCATAGCTAAGCTGCTAAATAGATTATTTTTTTTCAAGTATTTGTCTAGAAAAGAGAACCTCCTACCTCTGCCCAGACAGGTTGGTGTGCAGAAGTTCTGCTGCATCAGTAACTGTGCTGCTCGCTGGGCTGGGGTGAACCTGCAGAGCCTGGGTACAGCTTGCTTTAAGCCAAGGAGACAGGAGGGGTGACCAGGGCTGCACTCAGCCCTTGATTTTGGCAACCAAATACTGGCAATGGCCCTTCTCCTGCCCCAGTCCTCAAGGCCGGGCAGGATTTGTGTGTTGGATGTGTTGGCTTAATGCAATGGTTGGTCCTTTTAAAAGTCAAGAGCAGGTTGAGGTGAACTGCTGCCCCAGCCAGTACAGCAATAGGGGCCTGTGAGATGGGAGGGCACTGGAAAATACTTTTATCCTGCTGGAAACACAGGGAAGGCAAAGAGCATCTGAACGTGGGCAGACATGGCCAGAATGAGCTATTGGTGGCTGCTTGTCACTGTCTGCTCAGCCAGCTGTGACTCCACCAAATTCTTTGGTGGGAATTCAGGTTTGCTTTTTTGCATAATGGAAACATTGGAGTTTCTCACTACAGATGGAGTTTGGTTTGAGAATGGAGTTGAGGAAGAGCAGAGGTTCTCTTCCCTCCATTTGCCTTCTGATCACCACCGTGCTGGGACCAGGGAGAAGAATGCCTCAGCAGGGAAAAGGAGACATGATAATTGTGGGTTAAGGAAATACACACACACACAAATATATATATAAATACATATATATCATATATATTATACTGGAACATTTGGAATAACTAAAAAAAGATGGTAAATTAGCTGGGGAGAAGGGATTGCTCAGAGATTTCTTTCCAAGCTCTATTAGGCTGTCACTTCAGTACAACCTTACTCACCAGGTTATTTCTCACCTGCCTCTCTACAGCTCCCTGACAGGAGGTTGTAGCCAGATGGAGTCGGTGTCTTCTCCCAGGTAGCAAGCAATGGGACAAGAGGAAATACCTCAACCAGGGGAGGTTTAGATCAGATGTTAGGAAAAGTTTCTTCACAGAAAGAATGCTCAGGCATTGGAACACGCTGCCCAGGGCAGGGGTGGATCCAACATCCCTGGAAATGTTCAAAAAATATGTGGATGTGGCACTGGGGCACATGGGTCTTGGCAGTGCTGGGTTAGTGGTTGGACTCATGGTTTCCATGGTCTTCCAGCCTTAATGATCCCATGTTCCTATGATCTTCTGCAGAGAATGGAAAAAGAAACATTTTTTGACAGTTAAATAGATTTTTTTATTTAATTGCTATTTGCTTCCCTGCCTGCCCTCTCCAGCCAAGTGGAGCCCATCAATCCACAGCCTGTTTCTCGTGTGGGCAGTCCCACCACATTTGCTCCTTGAAAGCATTCTCAGAGCAGTGACCAAAGACCCTGGTGAAGCTGGTCTGGCTGCACTGCAGTTGCCACAGGCACAGCTCCATCTCCCATGTCCCCGTCACCCTGCTGTGACAGAGGCACTGCAGCCGACACACAGGTCTGAGCCCAGAGCCACAGCACACGTGGCAGGTCCATCCTCCCTCCCTGCAGACATCAGTGCCACAGGGCAGGATTCCAGCTGCTGTCACACTGAGGAGTGTCACAGCAGCTGGAATCAGCCCCAGGGACAACAGCTTGTATGAGCAGGGCTGGCTGTGCTGCACGGGGCTGGAGCAGCTCGAGCAGGGTTAATGCCACAGTGTCTCTGAGCAAGGGCCCTTTATCTGATGCAGCCCAGCGCGTTTCCTGGTGCAGCACTGTGTGTCCGGTCAGCAAGCCTGCTTGGCAGCACAGCAGAGAGGAAGGCTGCAAGTAAACACAGGCACTCTTGGATCAGTAGCTGGGAAAAGCAGTGAGAAGCACAGGGGACTGCCTCTCCAAAAGCTCCTTGTTTCCTCGCCTCGCAGACAAACGGCTTCCTGCCAGGGACAGCACTCGCTGCCAGGCCCCTTCTCTAGCACAGCACAGCTGCAGCACTGCCTCATGGGCATTTCCAGCAGCTCACCTGAATCAGGGACTTGAAGTGCTTTGGATCTTTGTGAGGTTTGGGTGCCCAACTCCATAAAATCCCAGCCATGTTAACTGAAAGCAGCACCAGCCACATCCACTGGATGGGGACAGAACCAGGGACAGGAAGAGCTACTATGATGGACACTGCCATCAAGTCTCATCATGGCTGGAGATCTTGTTTGCTAAAGTTCTAATATCTGTACTTTCAAATTTCTTCTTTGAACCAGACAAACTTCTGCTTTGAACATGGCCTGGGGCTTCCTGGAATGGCTGAAAGAAGCATTAGGAAGAAATCCTTCCCTGTGAGGGTGGGCAGGGCTGGCACAGGTTGCCCAGAGAAGCTGTGGCTGCCCCTGGATCCCTGGAAGTGTTCAAGGCCAGACTGGACAGGACTTGGAGGAACATGGAATAGTGGAAGGTGTCCCTGCCCACAGCAGAGCATGGAATGGGATGAGTTTACAGTCCCTGCTAGCCCAAACCAGACTTGCTTCAATGAAACCTTGGTGGGGTGAGATAGGGAAACATCATTTTGAGCAACTCAGAGCTGAGTCATTAGACAAGGTTGACTCTCCAACAGGAGACCAGGCAGGGAAAACAAGACCTTATCCCCAGAGGTTCTTGTGAGCAGAAGCAACTGAGCAGCCTGAGTGGAGATGGAAGGTTTAGGTGGAGAGATGATGATGTGGTCATGCTGCTGTGGAATCACTCTCCATTCCCTTATCTTTTCAAGCTTTTCCTTCCTTCTCCTTGCATTTGGGAGAATGTAAACATACAAACTCCAAGGCTGACAGGAAAACAAAGATTTTTCTTCCAGATACAAGACAGCTACAGAAATGTCCAACATAGAGTAAGGAATGAGAGGTCACTTGAGTCCACCCTGCTGAGTGTGTTTGCAAAGAAGGTTTCCCAAATGAGAAACCATTCTCCTGTTGCTGCTGTCCTGTACACTTAAAAAAAAAGTGAAGAAAGGTGAATAAAGAGAGAGTGTTTGAGGCTCATCCAAATGTCTCTGTATGAGTGATGTATCTAGTATTCAGGTACAGAAATAAATAATCCATTCCATGGAGCCACAGCTGAGGCTTAGACTCTAGACATGGCTCTGGGCCTCACTCCACTCTAGGCAGGAAAGAAAGCAGCCTAATTCAGCAGAAATAACCAGCATTTCTTATGGAGACATGGAATAAAGGAGCTTATTTCCTCAGGCTGGGCTTCCCTCTGTAAGGCCAATAATCACAGAATGCACCCAACAGGAGAGCACTGGGATCCCAGGGGCAGCATTTTCCATGGCATGGGCTCTCTGGAGCTGTGACCTCATGGGTTTGCAATTTACCCTGGAGTGAGCTCGCCTCTCATTCCCACTGGGGCCTCCTTTGGATTCCATATCTCAGGACAGAGGGGCACTTAGTGGATTTCACGTTCCCACTATCTCTTCTCAGCTCTTTACATCCATGGATTTTCTGGATTTTCCCTGGAAAGAGACTCTGGGCTGCTGTTTTCCCTTTTCGTACATCCCGTTTCTGGTTCACCCAACCCCTGGATGTATGAACAGCCAGTTCCCATTTTTGTGTGCCTGTGCTGACAGCCTGGATTCAAAGGTGCTGTGCTCAGCAGAGTTATTGCAGGGCACTCCAGGTACCAGGGATTGTCTCAATGGTCACCAGTGTCATGCACAGACTGTCACTTGAGCAAACAAGCCTGTCTTGAATCCATGTCCCACACAGGTGATGTTCTGAGGTGCTGAGCTGAGAAATGTCTCTCCAGTTATCACTCAAAGAATCACAGAATTACAGACTTGTTTGCTTTGGAAGGGACTTGAAAGATCATCTTGTTTTACCCCCTGCTGTGGGCAGGGACACCCTCCACTATCCCAGGTTCCTCCAAGCTCTATCCAACCTGGCCTTGAATACTTCCAGGGATGGGGAATTCTGTGGTTCTCTGAAGTTTTGTAGCCAAAACTGGATGTGTCTTGTTCCATTCCATCTTACCAGCTGGTACCTCTTGCCCTGCTCTGATCTGTGGGACAGATCTTGTTACTGACCCCCAGTTCTTCAGTTAGGCTGGCAGATGTCCAAGAAAATTTTGCTCAAACACACAAACCAAGAACCACAGTAGAAAAGCTTTTTGTCCTTAAACATCAAGGTTTATTTAGAAAGAGTGAAAGTCCTCCCAAACCCAAGCCCAAGCTCAAGTCTGTCTCTGACTTCCTACCGCTCCCCCTTCTTCCTCCGAGACCCATGTAGTCCTAATCAAGTGGATGTTCACAGAAGATCTTGCCAGGCTCATGGATCAAAATAAAATATTTGGAGACTTAGGTTTTTCATGAGCCTGTTCACAAGAGGAGCCAAGTCCCTGGGCTGAGCAGGCTGCTCCATGTTGCAACATGCACACGCTTGCCTGTGGATTTGCATGTCTGAGTCCTTACTCACCCCCCCGAGAGCACAGCACCGCTGGGAACGGGACAGGCGTGGGGCAGCCTGGGATTTAGGGAGCAGCATGACTGTGTATCTGCATCTCTGGGTGAAGGGAGGATGTTGTGCTTCCTTTGATGGGAAAATAAGTGTCCAAGCCTTTTCCAGCCTGTGGGGTCATGTTCCTGCCTTGCCACGGATCTCTGTCTCTGTGTTCTGGTGCTGGAAGAGCCTCCTGGCTGGAAAAGAGTTCTTGATAGGAGCAGTGAAGAGAGCTGGAAGCTTCCCACGGCAGTGCCAGGGGAATCTGCTGCACTTGAAGCCTCTCTCCTTCCTTTCACAGTTGTGTTTGTGGGAGCTGGGGGAGGTCCAAGGCAGCACAGCTGGGCTGAGCAGCCTCAGCCAGTGCTCCCTCAGTCTGCCAAGTGCTGGCAGCAGGGACTGAACTTTCCCTCTTGGCCGAGTGCTTAGCTGGTTAGTGCAGCTCAGGCTGCATGCAGTAACCTCTGGTGTTGCTCAAGCCCTTGAGGCTCTCAAGCCACTTTCTTGCCACTGGTGATGATGTCTCTCCATGCCTCTGGAAGATAACCAGCTTCCTATAGCTGCTGGTAGAAACAGGGAACTGAAGCCTGTGAAGTTAAAGCAGTGGCTCTGGGCCCTGTCAGGTGCCAGGGAGGCTGTGTGTGTCTCTTGGCTGCCCTCAGACCAAGTTATTTAGTCAGTGTGTGACCTTTACTGCTTTGTGTAAACATCTCAGTGACTATAATATATCATCAGGCTCCAGTTATTCCCTGAGCTTGTGTCTGACTTCTCCTGAGGAATCTGATTCTGTTTTTCTGTCCAACATGGACATAGCCCAAAGGCCCTGGGACTTTGTGAATGGAGGGATTTTGCTGCCTACAAGATGCAGTGTGAGGTTCAAATCAGGAGGAAATGTCACTAGGGAGCAGGCTCTGTGCAAGCATCCCAGGTCCCTAAGCTGTTCTGGGGGTTTTGCTTGGATTTCTCCATGCAAGAGCTCTTACTGGGATCCCCCAGCATTTTGCAGAGCAGAGTGTTGCTCTGGTCATGAAGCACAGGGCAGGCACAGCCACCTGCATCCTGCTGTTGTTTAATTCCTCTGCTGCTGGGTATGGGAGTTCTACATTAGATTTACTCCATTTGCTGGGAGTTGCAGGAGACTGTGAGACATGTTTGGAGTTTCTTATTCAGTTAAGGTAGTGAATGGAAATGTAAGGAGAGGGAGGGATGTCCCCCAGGCATGCATGGAGCTGTTAACTCTGGCTGTTAAATTCTCTCCCTCGGGAATATCCCTGCAGTGCAGTTTGCCTGTTTCAGGATCACAGGGGAAGCCATAGAGAAGCAGCTGGGATCACATGTCTTATTCAGAGAGGAGAGGGGGACTGAGACCACAGTCTGCAGCTTTAGGCCTGGGGAATGACTGGAACTGTGTCAAGCTGATGTTAGGAAAAGGTTCTTCCCTCCCCAGAGGTGCTGGCACTGCCCAGGCTCCCCAGGGAATGGGCACGGCCCCGAGGCTGCCAGAGCTGCAAGGATGGACAGGGGGGATTGTTGGGGGGTCTGGGCAGGGACAGGGGTTCACTGATCCCAGTGGGACCCTTCCAGCTCAGTTCAAAGAATTGTGTGATTGTTTGAACTGTAGAACAGCCAGTGTGCACAGCCAGTGGTTCTGGGTGTGGGACTTGTGTGGCACTGCAGGGGCTGCTGACATGGGCACATCACTGTGCTGGGACAGACCCAGTGCAAGGCTGAGGGGGGAATTGCCAGGCAGTTGCCCACCCATGGGCCATCTCTGAGCACACCATGGGCAGCTCTGGCTGAGCAGATGTCAGAGTGGTCTTTCCTCATGCTACAAGGGCTCCATGGCCCCAGGATCCTGCATGCCCATGGGATGTGTGCTCTGTGGTGGGGACAAGCCCTTAGGAAGGCAGATCTCTGCACCTCACTGCCCTGCTCTTGGCCACAGTAGGGCTTTGGAACTCCCCTGCAGCACAGCTCTGCTTCCCCCACAGTGGTTTCCAAAGGCTGCCTGGAGCGTCCCATCAAGGTGTTCCTCAGTCCTGACATGAGCAGAGCCTGTTGTATATGGGCTGGGGGGGGAGAACCAACTTTCTGGTTTCCCTAACTTTGTAAACAGGAGGAAGTAGGAGAGACTCAAAATCTCTGATTATCTTCCAAGGGGACTCTCATCCCCTCCAAGGCATGTCTCAACTTCCCAGCCAAGGCTGGAGCCATTCCAAGAGCTGCAGTGTTTCTCTTTTGAAGCACTTTCATTTGCTGCTCTCTGGTGAAAGCCTGGTCAGGTAGCAAAGCCCCAAGCCTTGTGCACCAGGAGCCTGTGGCTGAAGCATGCAACCAGCTGAGGCTCCTGTGTCTCCTCCTGCCAGAGAGGAGAGCTGTGCAGAAAAGGAGCTCCAGAGAAATGACTTTATGCAAAGTTCAGGTTTGGAGTCCTGCTCCCAGGGTATTTGCTCCCTGCCTGGGGAGACCCGGGGCACCCACGAGGTGTGGGCGGGACCCTCTGGCAGCTCGGAAAGCCTTTGCTGGTGACCGGGGCACCCGTCCTGCAGCGAGGAAATCTGGCACAGAGCTGTTTCCCAGGGCGAGTTCCTGGGGTTTCCCTCCTCCCGCCCACCTCTTTCCTCCAATTTTGTGGATATTTGTGGGTTTGCACTGCAGGCACTCTGTGCTGCACAGCTCACACAGCCTCAGCCTGCTTTGGAGAGAGGCTGAAAGGAAAGAACTAAAAATAATAGTGATGGTTATCAAGTTCTGTGAGATTCCAGGAATCTGCCCCAGCCCCTGGAGCTGCACAGGATGGACAAAGCACCCACCCAAGCAGCTGCTCTGATAGCCAGGTGTGGGATGGGGGACTTGGAGCAGGTTTTGAGGCTCACTGTTCCCTCTGGCAGGACTGCTCTGCCCACCTGCCAGCTCCCAGGAGGGAGTAAACCTCTCCTGCAGAGGCTCCCACTCCCCTGGCTCCACACAAACAGGATGGCCATGGCCTTGCAGCCAGGAAGGCTCTGAGTCACCAGCAGCTCCCTCCTGCCGACAGCAAGCCCCGCCTGCTTCCCCTGCAGGTCTGCAGGGACAAGGAACAGGCTCTGGCACAGTGGTGGGGAAGGGAAGATGCTGCTGAGAGAGGTCTGGAAGTCCATAGGCAACAGAGAAAGAAACAGTACTAAAAATGAATTTCTGTGAAACAGGCAAGTCTAAAAGTATGGCAAAATCCAACCTTGCCCGGATTATTGAAGGAAATAGCAAAGGATGGGTTGCACAACTCTTGGGAACTGTCCAGACATATAAATGAAAAGGGAAGCAGGAAAGGAGAAGTGGGGCTGGTATGTGCAGAGGATGGGACACAGACATAGGATAATCTATGTATAGCTCCAAAAATACCAAGGTGAAAACTTTCCCTGGGTTTTTGATGGCACTGGGAATACTGGCCAAAGGGGAGAGAGGAGGGTGACCAGTGCCTGGGAATGGGAAGTGCCACAAGCAACAAGGCAAGGCAAGGAACTCTGAGCATGGAAACAGGTAGGAACAGCTAGCTTCTCCTTCAGGAATGAGAGACTTGCACAAAGCTTCAGTCATGGAAGAAGGGTTTGCAATAAATCTGTCAAAGCTCAGGGGTTGGCTCTTTTTGCAGGAGAGCAAACAAGCCCTATGGATTTGGGAGGGAAAAGGTGTTCCTGGCACGTAGGTGTCTGTTAGTCTGAATCTGTGAGTATGCAAAGCTTCAGAATAAAGATTAAAACAGAGAATAATTAAGGACATGGAAAATGGATGAGATACAGATTTTCTGAAAGTAAATGATGCCAGAGTAGATAAAAAACCTGAACTTCTCGACCAAGCAGACAGGATACATCTAAGTTGTCTGGTCTGCAGTAAAGGAGATTATTAAATACATTGGGAAAGGAAGATGCTGGGCTGTAAGGACTGTGCTAGATGGGCTTCTCAAAAATTGGCCTTGTTGTTTGACATTTTTAATAGTCTTGGCACAAAACATACAAATTGCTCATGAAATTTGGTGATTACCTGTAATTGGAAATCATCAAAACAAAGGAGTTGGGGGATATTGCACACAAAGAACAGAAGTCCCTTCAGAAAAGCAAAACAAGGAATGTAATGAAATGAGAGAGTCAGGGAGTGATGCACAGGGGTGTGGATTTCTGCTCTGGTGTGGAGGTGGCAGTCACCCAGAGTCCAACAAATTCAGAACCATGAAGGGCTCCAGAGCACAAGTCAGCCCTGGAGTCCCTGAAGTGGGCAGAGAGAGGAGAGGAGAGGAGAGGAGAGGAGAGGAGAGGAGAGGAGAGGAGAGGAGAGGAGAGGAGAGGAGAGGAGAGGAGAGGAGAGGAGAGGAGAGGAGAGGAGAGGAGAGGAGAGGAGAGGAGAGGAGAGGAGAGGAGAGGAGAGGAGAGGAGAGGAGAGGAGAGGAGAGGAGAGGAGAGGAGAGGAGAGGAGAGGAGAGGAGAGGAGAGGAGGAGAGGAGAGGAGAGGAAGCAGTGCTGCTGTTCCTGGGTGATGGGTGGCTGCATCCAGAGCCTGTGTAGGATGATGGTGCAGAACCAAAGGAGAGGCAGAGGCCCTGCTTTTGCTGTGGGATGTTGTGACACGGCCTCTGGCCCCCATGTGCTGAGCATGTTCTTTCTTGAAGCCTAGGGAGGATTCATTGATTCATTCTGCTGTGCCCTGCTGTCCTTTCCATCCCAGGAGAGCAGGATGTGATCTCATGGGATTACCTGACTCACTTTGACTCGCTCCTGCTGCTCCACCTCAGCTCTCCCAGGTGTGCTGTGCTGAGCCTGTGCTCTCCAGAGGCTCCTCTGACCAGCCAGGAATCTGCTTCAGTGCTCTGCAACACCAGAAAAAGAGGGAATATTTCCATGTTTGTAAGGGGAATGGCTCCTGTGGGATCTGAGGTTGTGGCAGGACCAGTCCAAGGATGTGAGCAAGCACTAGGGAGGGGTCCAGGGAAGGAGGAGCTCCTGAAATGTCTCTCCTTGGCAGCAGGGAGCTGGGAGGCTGCTCTGCTGTGCCCTGAGCAGCAGTGCAGGGGTGTCCTTCCCAGCCCTTCCCTGGGCTGGAAGGGTCTTTGCTCTGATTTATCCTATGTGATTAGAGTGCCCAGTGCTGGTCCCAAACAGACAGATGGGAGCTGCAGGCAGATCAGGAAAATTAAGACACTGTCACACAGGATGGGGAGAGGGGCTGGCAGCCAGGGGCTATTCCTGCTATTCCCACGAGCAAAGCCAGCCTGCAAACTAGAAGAAGGCTCTAAATCCCCCAGAAAACAGTTTTCCACACCTCGTCCTGGTGGAAAAAAATCCCACCTCAGTTCCTTGTCCTAGGGGACAAGCCAGTGTGGGAGCAACGCCCAGCCTGGGTAACACAGTCCCTTGCATCCCGTGCTCAGGGCTTCTGAGAAGTGGGACCTGTCCCCAGGGTGTGCCTGCACAGAGCACGGGTTTGCAGGGTTTCTTTTGCCTTCACCAGTTACTGAAGGGAAGTGCTCCCACTGCAGGGCTGCACCCTCGAGGTGTCCTGGCCGTGCTCCCCACTGCCGTGTGGGCTCCAGCCTCAGTCCCTGTGCCCTGCTGCACTGGTATCTCTCCTGGCCACAGGGAGTGAGAAATGCTTCAGCCCTAAGAGAATCCCTGCTGGCTGTGAGTTCTGCCCTTTGCATCATTCGCTGTGTGCACCCGGTGCCTGTGTCCCTGCCAGATACTGGCACTGGCAGAGGATGACAGAAGGAAATGATGGCTTGAGCACGGCCCTTTCTTTTCTTCAATAATCCCATGATATTGTATTTTGTGCTGCAACACAAAGGATCACCTGAGGCAGTAGAATGGTGAGAAAATAAGCCTATTAAACTGCTCAAGCTTACTTAACTCTCTGACAACATCAGAGGATAACCAGGCAGTTTTCAGCCAAGAAAGGCTGTGAGTCATCTTGTCCTGCACCATTGTCACAGCTCAGCTCATCTGTTTGCTGTAATTGAGGGAGAACCACTTGAGCCAAACCCCATCGTCCTGCCCAGCACAGCCAGGACATGGCGAGCTCCGGGTCAGCGTTTCAGTCACTGGAGCCCAACACCTGAAATTAAATAACACCTAGACCCCCCCTTGAACAGTTACAATGGGAACCCATCAGGAAACAAACCCTCTACGTGAAGCTTTTAAAAAAGAAACATTGATGATTATTTTATGTAAATCAAATTAGCTTTCAGCACTATCTGGATCATCTCCTGTCTCAGGTATTGGCATAAAGCCTCCAGCCTTCCCTTGGAAAATGCTGGGAAAGTGGCCCATTCACTGCCTGCCACTGTCAAGTGTTTTTTCAGCCTGCTCCTGATTAAGCAGCGTGGTATCAAGGGGATAATTGCTCCTTGGAATTGATCCCAGAAGAAAATCATTCACTTCTTTCTTATCAAGTCCTTTCTTGCCGGGCAAGATACCCACAAGACTTATCTCCCTCTTCAGTGCCGGCCTCTAATTACTGTTTAACAGCTCATTAGAAAACCTTCATTAAGGAGGAAAGCTGGAAATGACTGAGGGCTGGTGCAGTGGCGAGCGTGTCCAGCCGGGACACGGCCCCACAGCCCCAGGGTGGCCCCACTGCCCTGCCCTGCCTCCTCCCAACAGCTGAGCTCTGTGCCCAGCCCATTGCCATGCCTAGCACAGGATTTCAGCAGCTGCAGGCATTGCAAAGCTGTGACTGCAGCCTGGAGAAATTTGGACACCATGGCTATCCTGTTTGAAAGAAAAAGGAAAAAAAAAAAAAAACAACATACCTGGGAAAAGGTTTTATATTAATTTATTTGCTGGTGAGATGTTCACAAATGAGAGCCTGAAGTTTTCTTGTGTCCCCAGAGCATGGTCAGCATTACCCAAATGCCCCCTGACCCTGCTGCAGTCCTGGCCAGGCTGGGGCTGATCTCTCTGGCTGTAAAACACTTGGGAAGGAATAGACAGGCAGGCTCCGTCCTTCCCTGTGTCCTGGCTCCCTGACAGTTTCAGCCCCAGAGGAGTCATTTTTTGGCATTAATCTTCCACTGGGTTCTTCAGCAGGAAAACCACAAATGTTTAATAAAACTGATTGCCCTGAGCGTGCCAGGCAGCACCAGGCAAGGTCTGCCCTTGGGGCTGGTGGCTCAGCTCAGCACAAGTGGGCTCTGTAAATATTTTCTTGACATTTAGGAAGTTTAGAGAAGTGTTTAGTAATTCTCTGCCAACTTGACAACCCCCGTGTGAAGAAGGAAGGAGATGTCCAGGACTCCCTTCCCTGCCCCAGAAGATCAAGAGTGTACAGTTTGAGCTGGTTTGAGTTAGGAAAACAAAATATTGCAGCTGATGTGGGATTGGGGTGCTGCCCCCTTCCTTCTGCTATTGCAGTCTGGGGTGACAGCATTACCTGTGGTTTGTTCAGCTCCTGTGCTGAGCTGCACCTAGAGCTGCAGATGTGGGGATCTTGCCACGGGGGGAAATGTGGCTCAGGGAACACCTTCACACACACCTGGGCTGACATCCAGTCAGGCACCTGACAGTGGGAAAACCATGTCCTCTGGGGATGGATTCAAACCCAGAGAAGGGCTGAGGCTGTTCATGGTTCCAGGCACCATCAGCTTTACAAGCTGTGAGTCCTTGTGCCCCTCAATCCCGCTGCACTCACCAGCACACTTGCTTTTTGTTTCCACTTCATGAATCTTGTGGAGTCACTGAAAATTCTGAAGTCTGCTAAGAATGGCAACATTCCCTCTGGCTTTGCATCACTTCAGCTCCTGTGAGGTGCAGTCCACAAGCAGCTGCAGCCGGGTCAGAGCTCTCAGAACCAAGGGGCTCAAGAAGCAGCCAGCTGCAGGGATGCACCCACAGCCATCCCCAAAGTCTTGTTCAGGAAGTACAGGATGATTTGGGGTGGCACCTGTGCAGCAGTGAGTGATAGGAGTTGCACCTCATCTAGTGGGAGATGTCCCTGCCCGTGGAATGAGAGGATCTTCCAGGTCCCTCCCGACCCAAATCAGTCTGTGGTGATCTGAGTTGTGGGCTGTGTCTGCTGGCAGTGACCAGCATGCTCAGGGAACCTCTGTCATGGAAAAAACTTGTTACAGACTGAGGGAAGACTGAGACAGCTCAGCAAGTATTCGTTTAAATGTCTTTAGCAGCCTGGGGAGGAATTCACAAGTTTGTCCGTTTCTGGTTCAGCTTAAATTCTGCATTGGGGGTCCTTTGAGGCTGTAAGTGAGAATCTGGATGTGAGCTGACACTGAAATGTTGTCAGCACTCATTATCACTCTCCCAGCTTCTCAGAAAGCTCATTTGGGAGTCACTGGGTCTCTGGTTTGGATCCAGCCATCCCAGCTCATCAGCTCCTGTTTCCATAGCAAAGCTGCCGAGCTCTCCGAAGTTTGTGGGGGTCTGGAGCTGTGCAGGGCTGGGAGGCTCCACTCAAAATTCAGGAATTCGTGGCTCATTAGGTGCCAGCTTAGGCAGTGTCCCTTTCCATGTCACTCTGCTGGCCACAGATGCTGTCAGGTTTGTCCCTTTCAGCCACAGCCCAGCAGGTGTTTTTGTGGAATTGTGGGGATGGCAGATGTGTTTCTCAATATTTTATTTCTGATTTAAGCAGAGGAATGGGCCATACTGGCCATCAGGAGCTCCTGGGCCCATGGAAAGCAGTGTTCCCATGGAGAGGAGAGCTCCTGTCACAGCAGGCTGTACAGCATCCCATCCAGGCACCTGCTGGCTTTTTCCTTTCCCCTGCTTTTGCCCATTACTTCTCCATACTCATTCCTTTTGGTTCCTTTTTCTCTCAGTCTTTGTTTCAGCACCTCCCAAGCAGCCTCAGGCACCGTGTGGGGATTTCTGTATCTGACTGGCAGCTTTGGTACCTGAGAGCATCCGCAGACCTGACAGTGCAGTACATGTGTGCTGAACAGAGAAGTAGGCAGGTGCAGAAGCTGAAAATTATGTCAAATAATGCATTAATGAAACAAGAAACCACTGTTCCATGCAGGGCCAGTGCTGGAGCAATTCCTTCCTGGCAGCAGAGGGAGGAGGGTCCTGACAGAGCCAGGGAAGTGGGACATGGCTGTTCATGGGCTGAGCAGCCAGAAGCTGAGTGTGACGGGTCCAAGTTCAGTGATGTCAACTCTGTAACTCCTGCTGGGAAAGTGGAGCTGTAAAATGTCCCAAGGGGGACACGTGCCTGACTGAATAGATGCTGAGGGAAGGACCCTTCTGTCCCACGCTGGTCCCTGGGACCTGGTGCTGCTCACACAGCCCTGACTGCTCCAGTGCCTTTGGCAGGAGGCAGGAGGAAGCTGTGTGGGACAGAAATGGGAGAAACTGGTAACTGAGGGCTCCTAATACTGCAGGCCTGCAGGGAACTGGAAATCATCTCCAGTGCTTTCAGAGGTCCACGCTGCACACAGCCATTCCTGATAAAAACTCCATCAGCTGAGAGTGATGAAGCAGCAAAACCAGCCAGGGTTTCCATGAGATGCTGCCCTTCCCCATGAGCTATATGGAAGCTGGCATTTTTATAAACCTGTTTATCTGACACACATTTTCTGCCTCTGCCTGTGATAAGGGAGTTGGTGCTGCTGGACAGTGCAGTCCTTGGGGGAAAACTCACACACCATGGCCCTGGTGCTCCCTGTGGGGAACCACTGTGTCCCTGGTCTGTCAGGGGAAGAACCCCAGTGCATTTATGGGGGTCAGGTGTGCCCTGTCCAGGGAAAGCAGTGGCTGGATTAAGAGGAGATTCCATACCCTGGTGTCCAGAAGTCCCATCTCTGGAAGTGCTCAGGGCCATGCTGGACAGGTCTCTGAGCATAATAAAAATATTGTGATAAGAATTATATTTTAAAATCAAAACATTTTTAGCAGGAAAAATAATATCACCACTGTCCAAGCAGCAAACCCAAGTATCTCCATTGTCAAGCCATGCCATCAGAAGCACAAATAATGTCTGATCAGTACCTGCAATGAGGTTCTCTGTTTGGTTTTTGTCTTTGTCACGTTGCTGTTAAAATTCAAGTATTAAGTTATCCAAACAGGTGATGGCAGAACCCAGAGCAGGCTGCAGCACATGCTTGGAGCTCCAATCCTGCCCTATTTGCTTGGAAATCCCTTTCCAGGTACATTTCTTCCCAGGGTTTTCCCATATACATATTACTGTGTATATTCTGTCCTATAACATTTGCATATAAATGTTTTGTACATATAATGTCTCCTGTTAGCAAAGGGAGCCGAGCTGGGTGCCCACAGCCCTTTTGCTCCCTGTTATTCTTGGGGAAGCTGAGCAGGGGTCAGGCCCAGGCAGGGAAATGAGGTCTGGGGTGATGGAAAATTCAGACCCCGCAGCCACCTCCTATGATATAGATATAAATGGAATGGAAAATTATTTTGAATAAAAGTGCACTGCCCTCTGAGAAATGTTCTCACAGAACCGCCTCCGAGAGCGCCTTAACTCTTTATCAGAGCTCAGCACTGTGTGCTGGGGGGACCTCAGGGCAGTGCTGACAGCCAGAGGCAGGAACAGGCCAGCACTGGGGACATGCCAGAGCCAGGGGTGTGCCAGCACAGCTGGGATGGAGCACCATGGCCAAGCAGCCCCTGCTGCTTCCCCAGCACGGCACAGGAGGGACATTCCCTGTCCCTTCCCTCTCCCTCTACTGATGGGGAGCCTAACTCAGTGACCTGGCCAGGCCCACGGCCCCAGGAAAGAATCGGGTCACAGCTCCAACTCTCCCCACCTCTGCAGGGCAACACAAGGACGGCTGGGGATGCAGACGTGGTCCCTGCCCCTGTCTGCACCCAATTCACTCTGAATTTTTATCACGGCACCTTAGCTGAGAGTGTGGTGCTGGGCTGGCACAGCAAGGCACAGACAGGGATGTGCCCCAGCCATTCCTTGTCTGTTCCCAGTCCAACAGCAGTCTCTCTGCTTTGCAGGTGAGAGGGAAGTGTCTGAACTCAGGGACACAAGCAGCTCCTGAGAGCCCTCCTGCCCAGGGCAGAGTGCACAGACAGCAGGACAGGGGTGCAGCAGGAGGGTGGAATCCAGCAG
This sequence comes from Oenanthe melanoleuca, assembly GCF_029582105.1. Classification (NCBI taxonomy): domain Eukaryota; kingdom Metazoa; phylum Chordata; class Aves; order Passeriformes; family Muscicapidae; genus Oenanthe; species Oenanthe melanoleuca. Next base: position 10,665,027 of record NC_079350.1, read on the forward strand.
GGCACGAGCCAGGGCACGGAACAGAGCCAATGGAACGTGGCAGAGTCCAGACACTGGCCTTGCCCTCTCCCTGCCACTAGTCACTGCCAACCCTGCCAACACTGTCACCTCCCCACCTGTGAGGAACAAGGCTCCACAAGAGAATGAAATGCCAGGGAGTGGGAAAGCTCATGGCAGGAAGGAGCAGGGAGGTGACAAGTTCCCACAGCATGGGGAGAGGCCCCGGGAGCAGGGGGAGCCTCCTGCTGTGAGCCCAGGGCCAAAACTCCAAGGGATTCCTGCATCCTTCCCATCTCCTGCCCCCAGCACCTCCTAAAGCAGAAGAGGTTTCCCCCTTTGGGTGCTGACACACAGCTTTGTTTGCTGCTCAGCACAGAAACACCTGCCTGGGTGGGGAGCCAAGGCTGTGGCTGGGAGGAAAGGGGAGCAAAGCCAAGAGCTGCTGAAAACACTTGTGAAATAAAGCAACAGGGCAGAGATTTTATGTGCTTTTTAAGGAAACAAACTGAAAACAGCCACTTAAAGACTTCATCAAGGGCAGAAAGCAAACATCTAATAGGCCATTTGTCCAAAGCATTGTATCAGAATACTGAATCCTAAATTAATCCCCAGAAAAAAACTGATTTGGTTCATTACAAGTTCATTTGTAAGAGCCCAGAAGATTGGGAGACAAACCAGGCACTGGAGACTGGTCCAGGACGAGCCCCACAGCCCAGTCCCATGGCCATTGTCCTGTGTAACAACGGGACTTGTTTGGTATGGGATGGAACTTGCACCTCAGGAGATGTGGTGACATGTGCCCTGTGTTCTCCACTCACTGAGGATGCAAATCATTCACTTGTGGAAGAGAAGCTGCCAGAGAAACATCTGTAGTTACTAAAACCCTTCCAGCTCTCATTTCTCTTGAAAAAAAATAAATAAAAATGAGAGGGCTCCTTAGCTAGGACCATTTTTTAAATCTTAGTTCAGAAGAGGAAAGATGCCAGATATGAGCTGGTAGGTTTGTCTGGCCTAAATTCATGAAGAAGGACTCCCCAGGCCAGAGACACATCATGTCCTGAGCCCACGTGGGCTTGGACTTGTTGGCATTGCTGTCACTGGTAGCATTGCACCAAGGACTCAGAATATATTTAATCAGCTGATTTGCCATAGGTATTAAAGTTGAAAAGGGAAATGGATTTCACCCAGCACACAGGCAGTCTGAGTGCCCATAGCAGCTTCTCTCCTGTTCAACACAGCTCTGAGAGTAACAAAATGGAGACAGGAATAGAACAATGCCCCAGGAGCTGTGTGTCCCCGAGCCGTGTGTGTCCCCAGGAGCTCTGTGTCCCCTGGAGCTGTGTGTGTCTGTGTGTCCCCTGAGCTGTGTGTGTCTGTGTGTCCCCGGAGCTGTGTGTGTCTGTGTGTCCCCTGAGCCGTGTGTGTCTGTGTGTCTGTGTGTCCCCAGGAGCTGTGTGTGTCTGTGTGTCCCCCTGAGCCCCCCCTGAGCCGTGTGTGTCCCCTGAGCTCCCCAGGAGCTGTGTGTGTCCCCGAGCTGTGTGTGTCCCCAGGAACTCTGTGTGTCTGTGTGTCCCCAGAGCCGTGTGTGTCCCCGAGCCGTGTCCCCTCGGGCACAGCAGCCGTTCTGCCGCCGGCGGGCTCCCAGCGCTGTTGGGAGCGCGTTTTTTCCCAGGCAGATTACACAGCCCTTTTAGCTCCATCCCCCCACTACACCCCCCTTCCTCTGTTATTTTGGTGCCTTTCCCCAAGGGAAACAAAGTTAGTTCAAACACTGTTCCCACCAGAAAGGCAAAAGCTCCCCCCACCCCCCTTTTTCCTTCCTCTTTTGGGTTCAGGGTAATGCGTCCCATGACAAAACAAGCTCAGATCCCTGCACAGAGGGTATTGCCTTTCTCCTTAAAGGGAGAGTCTTTCTCCAGGGCCCCAGAGTGCTTCTCCCCAGGTACCTCTTGGATGGTCAAGTTGGACTCTCTTTCCTTTGGTGAAAGGCAGACACTGTTGGTGGGTAGAAATAGGGTAACGTGGAGAGAGAAACAGGGATGTGGCCAACAACCAGGCTGGAGTCCTGTGGCTGAGCTTCAGCCATCTCCACTGGAGATGTCTCCAAACTAGAGAAGATAAGAGTGACTTTTTGCAAAGGGAGACAGTGATAGGAGAAGGGGAAATGGTTTTAAGCTAAAAGAGGAGAGATTTGCATCAGCTATTAGGAGGAAACTCTTCCCTGTGTGAAAGTGTCCAAGGCCAGGCTGGAGGGGGCTTGGAGCAACCTGCTCTAGTGGAAGGTGTCTCTGCCTCTGGCAGGGTTGGAATAACCTTCCAGATGGGCTCTAAGGCCCCTTCCATCCCAAACAGTTCTGTGATTTTCCATGAAAGTGAATTGTTCAGGCCCCTCTGCCACCCGCAGGAAGACAAGGGCCTCTCTAGAAAGGGACTTGAAATCCAATGTCCAAGACAGAGCAGGAGATCAAAACATTTCTCTCCACTGCCTGTAGGAGTGATGGGTGAGGAGTCACCTTCCTTCCCCACTCAGAGCAAGATGTGATGGGTTCACAGGCAGGAAAAGACCACTTCAGCCCAAACCAGCAACCTGCTTCAATCAGCAGGAACATCTGGGCAGGTGGCCCAGGTATGAATATTTATTTGGAGGCAGCTGCTCTTGGCCCCTGGATGAGCAGCTCGGGCTGTCCTCCATGGCTGCAGGGCTGGACCTGCTGCAGGAACCTTCTGAAGGTGTTCCATGAGTCTGGGCTTTCCCTGCTCCTCTGTGAAGGCAGGTTTATACTCTTTCAGTAACTACATCACAAAACCTTCTTCCCACTCTGGGTGGTCACCACTTCCCTGCCTACCATGTCAGAGGAAATTGAAGTACTTTTGGTGCATGTGGCTGCTTCATCCTCAGCCCTGTTGGGAGCTGAGCATCTTCTCCCTGCAGTCATGGCACAGGCTGGCATTGCATTCATCCAGTGTATCACTGACACCAATCACACCTTTGTGCCTCCACAGAAGTACCCCAAACAGCCTGATGAACATTTTTCCTTGTAAATGCTATTTTCAGGAGTCCCTTCATCCTTGGATTTCTTTTAACAAATTTAGCAACCAAGATTTTAATTCCTCCCTCTCAGTCAGGCTGTAAATGCCTGAGTTTCCTGCATAGGTGATAAGTGGGTGGTGGGGGCCTGGGGACAGAGGTGTGTTTCCTATTTTTGAACTCAGTCATTTTGCACATTGAGACCTTGGCAGCTTCTGCCTGAGACTTGTGCCTGCAGTAAGGGAAAAATCTGAAAGGGGAAAAAATTAAAATATTGAAGGAAGCCCCAAAGGCAAATTGCTTATGGTGAGAAAGGCAATTAACTGGGGGGGTCGGGCTCTGGGAACAGGGGACAAGAGACAGGACAAGAGGGAATGACCTCAAATTGTGCCAGGGGAGGGTTAGATTAGATATTAGGCAAATTTTCTTCATGGAAAAGGTTCTAAAGCATTGGAATGGCCCCCCTAGGGGTGATGGAGCTGGGTTGATGATTGGGTTTGATGATCATATTTTCCAACTCTAACAAGTCCCTGATTCTATGAGTTCCTTCCCATTCTGTGCCCAATATGTTGCATCTGCTCTCAGAGGTACATTCCCAATGTGCAATGATTAATGACTTTGGGCTCCAAAGGTGTGAATGTGGCAGTGAGAATCATGGAAAGAGGCAATACAGCTCTTACATAGAATCTGCAACTGCCTGGCTCATCCATCAGGAATGCTGTGATGCAGGGGACATTCCAAGGGTAGACAGCATGGGAAAATATTTTATCAAAGAAACTTGGAATAAAAAAATAAAATTAAAATCTAAACATGAGTGCTTGACACAGTGCCACATCAAGGCTATTTTTAATTTCCTTCCTGATTGCTCCACTTGTTTTCATCATTGTCAGCTCTTTGAATGATGGAATTAGTCACCATCCATGAGATGAGGTTTTGCAGATGAAGGTTTGCAGTGAGCATCATCTGACCTCTCCCAGGGAGACCAGAGTGGTGGTGTGCCCATGCCCAGGGATCTGCCACCAGCCCTGGGTGAGCTGCTGGCTCCAGGACTCTGTGCCTGCTTGGAGTGTTTGGGACAGGATGAGGTGGTGCTCTGGCTCTGCTCAAAGAGCTCCAAGTGCCAGAACTGGACACATTTCTATATCTCTCTCTGGGGAAGGTGCTTCCCATGGAATCACTGCCATAAAAGAACCAGGGACTGGCTTGGGTTGACCTTGAAGCTCATCTCATCCCACCCCACTGCCGTGGGCAGGGACACCTTCCACTAGACCAGGCTGCTCCAAGGCCCATCCAACCTGGCCTTGAGCACTTCCAGGGATTTGTAGGAAGAAGAGAGCAGGCTGGTGGTCAGTTCCCAGTTTATTTCAATTCCTGTTACTTCTAATTGTGCACTTAATGAGCTGGAGAAGCCCTTGCAGGGAGCCTGACAAAGGCATGGGCTTGACATCCCTGCTGAGGTCAGGTGTGGAGAGGAGGGAGAGCTGAGCACTGGGCTCAGCCTTGGCAAGTGTCTGAGTGCCAGATCCTCCCTGAACATGGGGTCCCAAAATCATGAGCTGTCCTGCTCTCCGGTGCCACAGCTCACAAAGGGACCCTGCACCTGTGGCACGGAGGAGTCCCAGAGCCCTCCTTGCTCTGCGTGCTTTGAAACTCCCAGCATGGTCTATTTTCTTTCAGGTTCAAATCCTAAAATATCCTGAGCTGAAAGGGACCCACAGATCTCCTGGACCTGCACAGACACCCCAACAATCCCACCCTGTGCACCCCTGAGAGCATTTTCTAAATGTTCCTTGAACCCTCATACTTTGTTTTCTCAGAGTTTTTAGCTCAGGGCAATACTGATTTCTTGACTGTCCAGTTGCATGGCTATGGCTGTGCTCAGTGATTCCTTGATAAAAAATTGAGTGGTTTTTGGTTGATGTCATAGGTGGAAAATACTGATCAGTATTTTCTGGAGAAGCCTCCTTTGCCTTGATCCACAGAGGAGGATCCCTGTGGTGATCCCTGTGACAGCATGGCTCAGTTATGGAGCACTTTTCATTTTGCAGGTTTTAGCTAATTTATTTCCTAATCCTTTGGGCTGAGTTCCTGAAGCTAATGGGAGTTACTGGAAAGCCTTTGGAGTAACATGTAGGCAAGTGGCTTTGGAGCCACACTGGAATAATTCCTGTTCATTAGAGAGCAGCATTGTATCACTTGGAAATGTCTTTCCAGGAAAATTTTTATATATTCAAAAATTTACTTCATATTAACCTCTCCATTTCCAATATACTTTACAACTGATTAACAGGTTGATCCCATCAACCTCAGTGACATAGCTGAGTATGCAGCCAGGACACTGCCCAGGACACTCAGCCCTGGTCAGCCTGAAGTTTTGCTGTGGGGTGGTACCAAGTCCCAGCAGGATGAATGGGATCACCTGATGCCATGGCACTGGTCCCTTTCCATGGTCCCTTTCCATGGCTCTGTGCTTCAGTTCTTGGTTTTAATGGAAGATTTGTGATGAGGTTTGGCTGTTGCTGTCCTATACAGAGACTGAGTGATGGGGAAAGAACGAGGGGCTGAGTTCCCAGATGGAGACAGTGGCCACCCCCAGCAGAGCCCCCCCTCCTGCTCCCCCTTGGTCTGACCAGCCACAGGTTCCAGAGCTCCCTGAAAAATTGCTCATTCGGCTTTGGCTTATTTAAAAATAAAATCTGCGCAAACTGGAGACTATTTGTTTTTACTAAAGTCTGGAGTTTCCCACAGTGGGCTGTTATGTTTGGGGACTGCTGGAGCCAACATCCATTTTTTTCCTAAGGTAAGGAGCCTTTCTTACCAGGATCATTAGGATAATAATAATGACAGACATTTCCTAATTAGTCATTAATCATGGGCTGGTCTTTCTGACACGGTCTGGGAACTGATGCTCCTGCCAAACCTTTCCTGCTCCTCAGCTGTGTCCCCACGACTCAGCCCTGTCCCAGGGGGGACTCCAGGATGCTCCATGTGCACAAAGGGAGTCACGACTTGGCTCCTGCCTGGGGAGTAGGGAGAAAAGGAGAGAGAGGGCTTGGGAGGGTGTTTGGAGTCTTTGAGGTCTCAGGAGCCTGGTGGGTGAGGATGAAATGTGGATGTCAGGACATGGAGCCTTTCCCAGGCTGAGCACACTGAGGAGCATCCCAGGCACTGGGTACCCCAGCTCCTGCTGGGGCAGCACTCACAGAGCTCTGACCTGCCAGGTTTTCTGATTTCCTGCACTGTGCTGGGAGATGATCAAGGCTTGCTAAGGGACAGTCCTGTGTGCTGGCTCTGCTTTGGCCCCAGCAGCTCTGAGGTGTTTCCAACACAGAGCCAAGCCCAGGGTGGGCAGGAGGGACATCCCCCACCCCAGCCCTGCACTGAGCAGCCTCCCAGCAAAGAGCCACAGCAGAAGCCATTCCTTTCTCCCTGCTTCTCCTTCCCAGCTCTGCCCTGGCCTTTGTGAGCACAGGGTACCCACGGCCCCGTTCCCACACTCATAATCCCTGGGTCACAGCAGACAAAGGAGGTGCTGCTGCTGGGAGCCAGGCTGGGGGCAGCCAGGGCAGCCAGGCAGAGGCTGCTGCCTCATTTTATTCTCACTGAAGATGGCCTGCAGTTTTCCCCCTGCTAATCCCTCCCTTTAATCCCCTTCTCCTCTCCTGGCCCGGGTCAGGGTGCTTTCTTGTCATCTCTCTCCTTCCCTGGTGGTTCCACCCCAGTCACTATAAATCCTGATTCAGCTGAGATGTCTCTGTTAGCCATACACTGCATCTTGCTGGTGGGCAGGGGCCAAGCTGCAGGAAAGTGGAGATGCTGCCAGTGGCATCACACTGCCCTTGCCTGGTTAGGCATGAGGTGAAAGAGAAGTCACTCAGAGGTGCATCAGGACAACACAACTGGGTTCTGCCTCCCAGTAGATTCCCAATTCACCTCTCAGCAGGGTTTCTTTGCCAGGAGATGTAGGGTTAGAATTCCATGTTCCCATGGGTCCCATGGCAATATTTCACTCCTGGGTTTGCTCCTGGAGCTGGGGACCTGGCAGAGCCCCAGCCCTGACATGAAGCACCTTGGCCCTGGGAGCTGGAGCTGGGCACCCACCCTTCACATGGGCATCACCAGTGCCAGGCTCAGCACAGTGTCACCAGGGGCTCTGCTCAGAGTCGAGCAGACATTCAGGGACTGACTTCAGTCCTGATTTGTGAGAGACTTTGCTCTAACACTGAAGCACGAAGGTGTTCTCTATCAAAATGTCTGATGCATCAGTTCCAGCCCACATTGCAGTGATGAGGTAAAGTGCTCAACTGTCACCAAACCAAGGGAGTCAATAATTGTGTTTTTATTGGAAATCCAACAGTAACATCCTCATTTTCAGACTTGGGAGGGAGCTTAAGGGCTGAAGTGTAGGTGAAGCAGAGCAGAGGCAGAGCCATCCCTGTTTCTAGCTGTTCTTTGGAAGTGCAGCTGCAGCTCACAAGCTGTGAGTCCCTTTCATCTGGAATTTCAGCATTTCTAGTCCTAATACTGTGTCACATGGTCCTTACCTACTGAGGAGTTGGCTGCTCCAAAACCTCCTGTTTCAGCACTTTTCTCTGGCACCTGCAAGGCTGGGCTGACCTGAGCAGGCAGCCCTGCAGCCACTGTGGCACCACCGTGCTTCTGGAGGCCGTGAGCATGTGCCTGGGAGTTTACCCATGGATTTTCCTACAATGTTCAGAGGTCAATAGGGCTTTGAAATGTGTCATCTATAATATATCACCTGCATTAAAATAGGGCAACTTATTTTATAGAATTACTGGTTTGGGCTGGAAGGGACCTTTAAAGCTTATCTTGTTTCAGTCCTACCATGGGGTATTTCTGCACCAGCTTCTTCTAAAACAATGAGAAATTCTCCTCCATGTTACCCTGTTTACATTACCTATTTCTAGAGATATGCATGATTTATGATTCTACCCTCTCTCCAGGGAAATAATGGGGAAATGTAGGTGCTGCTGGTCTGCATGAATTTTATCAAGTAGGACAGCTGGCTGGTGAAGCCACAACTCCCCCTTTCCAGAAGGAGTCAGGGATGTGGATAAAAAATTCAAGGTTGCCCAATGTGCCATCAAGAAAAAAATAGCATCTCAGCAGAGGTTTGGTGTGGGCTGGGTCTGGTAGCAGGCATGGAGCAGGACTAGGACAAACTTTGGGAATTTTTAAGCCAGAGGGAATTTCACAACGGGAGAAAGCAAAGTGGTGGGATGGGCGTTTCACAGCAAAGCTTTTAAGAACATTGAAAGCTTCAAGCAGTTGTACAGGCTTTTAAGGTGTCTGACCTTTGACTTGTCCAGGGAAAAAAGCAGGGAAGAGATTCCTTTTTCCACTGGAATAAGTCCAGCTTGGCAGCCCGTGCCCAATTAGCAGCAAAAGCCACTAACGACTCAGCATGTGCAGCTCCTGCCTCCAACTCTTCTCACAGACCTTGTGAACTCTGGGACTGTTTTCTTTTCAGCCACTCTTTACCAGATAAATCCACACACAGGATGGTCTGTCCCAGGAGAAATCAGCTCTGCTGCAGCCTGAACCATTTGGAGGGAAAAGTGCAAAGGCCGCAGTGTCCTGGGCAGGGCATCAGACAAAGCTGGCTGTCGTGCAGGACAGTGCGTTTCCCTGGGCGCTGGCCCGGGTGGTGCCGGCACTGCCGGGCTGCCGGGCAGGAGAGCAGCGCCTCGGGCAGCCCCGGGGCGGGGCACAGAGCCCGGAGCCGCCCGTCCCTGGGCTCCCTGTGCTGTGGCTCCCCGGGATGTGGTGACAATGACATCGAGGTGCGAGGGGAGCTGGGGCTGCGTGTCCTGAGCCGGCGCCGCCCGCTCCGTGTCAGCCCTCTAGCCAAAAATAACTGATAACTGCGGCCCCGTGGACTCCGGCTGTTTGTTTGTTTGTTTGTTTGTTTTCAGCTGCTTTCTGCCCTGCTGGCGGAGGGACCCTGCCCGCAGTGGGGCACCCCGAGCTCCCCGGGCGGGGGGATCCCGGAGCGCTGCGGTAAAAGCTGGAGCAGCGCTCGGGGCTCGGCTGCTGGGATTCTGTCTGTGCTGGCTGATGGCGCTCCCCGGGCTCCCCGAGCTCCCCTCGGCAGGGACAGGCTCGGCTGCTGGGATTCTGTCTGTGCGCTGGCTGATGGGGCTCCCCGAGCTCCCCTCGGCAGGGACAGGCTCGGCTGCTGGGATTCTGTCTGTGCTGGCTGATGGGGCTCCCCGAGCTCCCCTCGGCAGGGACAGGCCAGGCGGGTCCCAGGGAGGTGACGCCCAGCCCTGCCCCCTTGGCTCCGCCAGATTTTTAGGAGCTGATGGAATTGTAGGGCCGTAGCAAAGGGCCTGTGGCTGCAGGCGCCAGGGAGTGGGACAGCAAATGTCCCGGCAGGTGCTAAGCTGAAGGACGGGCTTAGTGCACTTCCTTAGGGGCTGAGGTGGGAGCAAGAGCTCCTGCGGAGCTGTGAGTCCCCAGCCCCTTTACAGCCCCTCCTAACCCCACCTGCAGGATGGATTTTCCTTGGTTTTCCTGGGGAATCCACAATAGGCATTTCAATTCTCACTCTTGCAGTCAGATATCAGTGCTAAGATGATGGCTTTTACTCCCAAAATCCTGGGAAACCTGTCTTGATTTTCAACCAGCTCTAAAAAGCAAAGTGAAAATTTTTCAAACCAGAAGAAAAATGCCCCCAATGCCTGGAGGGAGAAGAATTGCTTTAAAGTAGGAAATTCACATTTCCCACAGTGCCTGTGTCAATATGTGCCTACATTGGGCACTCAGAGCCCTTCCCCACAGATGTCCTGGTGCTCTTTGCCCATTGCCCCTGCCAGCTCTCCCTAACCAGGCTCTTCAGGAGCCCCAAACAGGTAGAAGGGTTTGACACATTGCTTGTGCCGTCACACTGCTCGTGTGGTCACACTGCTCACGTGGCCACCCCTGCAGTGCTCCAAAAGGGCCAAGCACTGGAGTAGCCATGGGGAGGATCTTGGGAGGATCTTCCATGGGGAATGCTGAGATGCTGTGGCCCTGGGGAGCAATAGATCTTTGGCAGTGTGTCCCTTTTGGGATGCCTTGGCCTTGTGCTGGCTCTGAATAACCAAGAGTGAGGCTTGGGGGCTTCATCCTGTGAGACCACCAGACCAGCTCAGCTGGGAGCATTTGTGCCTCTTCCTTTTCCCCCTGCTCTGGTGACACAAAGAGCAAAGCTGCCAGTTTGCCTGGAATGACCTCTGTGCCCTCCAAGACTAACCCCTTCCATGGAAAGACAAAAATCCCATTGCCTTGCACCTCCATCTGTTTAGCGAACAGTTTAACCTAACAAGATTAGCATTGGAGGTCAGCTCTTCTGCTTTTACGTTTTCCCCCTGCCATTTGCAAAGAAAACAGCATTGGATTTGGGACAAAAGCTCAAAACCCCTCATTTGTAAGTAGCACAGCCTTTGGAAACTGTTTTGTTCCAACGTTATCTGGGGAAGGGCTTTTGAATCCTCTCCTAAAGCAAACAGGAGCTGACCAAGGGGATCAGCCCAAGGGAGGATGGAGCCCAGCATGGAGCATCACACCCAGAGATGGGGAAATTCCAGTGGGTTATTCCTCCCAAGGAAGTTTGTGAGCAGAGAGGATGTGGTGGCGGGGAGGGGCTGCAGGGAGATGGCTGAACAAGAGTGAATCAGGAATTCCCTGTTCCCCCACAGGCACCCTCCAGTGATGTTCCAGCACACACCTCCCTCCTATTGGGAGCACACAGGGCATGCAGGCACATCCCTGATGGAGCAGCCACAGAAGAAGAGTATCACAGAGTCATGGAATCACAGAATCTTGGAACTGTTTAGGTTGGAAAAGACCTTTAAGATCATCAATCCCAGCCGTGGTCACTACCACACTCACCACTAAACCATGTCCTCACATGCCAGGGATGCTGACTCCACTACTGCCCTGGGCCCGTTTCAGGCCTTGACAGCCCTTTCTGTGAAAAAAAAAAAAAAATCCTAATATCTAACCATGTGAGAGCAGTGGGCAGCATAGCCAAAGTAACCTGTGAGGGTACAGAAGTGGATTTTCCAGTGTGTGCTTTTACTTGTTCCTTAACCATCAGCACATCCCACCAGGAGCCCCTTCCCTGGGGCTGGGCCATGCCCTGCCACAGCCTGGCACTGCCCGGGCAGGTGGCAGCCTGAAAAGTCCCTAAGGACCCGTCATCAGGGTTGGGGGAAAAGGTGAAGAGTTTGATTTTCATTCTCTGGCACCGTTTTCCCCTCCCTCCTCTCCCGCCCACCCCCTCCCTTTTCGCCACATTGTGCTGAGCTTGAATTGGGCCTTCACAAAGGGGATTAGGGGCTGGTTGCTGATAAATAGGAGAGCAGGTTGGAAGCGTGGGAACCAGCCACGGCGCAGCACGGAGGGACATTCCTGCTCCGGAGGGCGGCGGGAGCAGAAGTCCGGGCTAACCCCGGGTCAGCCGGGGGAGCCCGCGCTGAGGAGATTTGTTCGGACACTGCCTTTTGTTTGGCTGTGCACAGTTCCGTGTCAGCCCAGCGTGCCTCTCGCCACTATTGATGGGAAGTGCCCCAGGGCCCCCCTCACTCGGCGTTCTCGGGGTGACGTCAGGGAGGGACGTGGGAACCCGAGCCAGCCCAGAGTGTCCCAGCCCTGTCCCGTGTCTGCTGAGGCAAGCAGGGGTGCTCGGGGGTCCCCAGCAGCTGAGCTCTCCTCTGTGCAAGCCATCCCAGCCAGGTGGGATGGATCCTCTTCAGACAGCTGGCTGGGAATGTGGAGGGTGCTTTTCTTTATCTCAGCCCCAGTGTTATCAGAGAAATTCCCCAGAGGGAAGGAGAGATCCTGCCAAAAATTCCTTCTGGGAAATGTCTGCTGGATTGAGAGCACGACCACCCAGCCCTGGGGTCCCAGGGGTGTCTGTGGTGTCCGCTCCTGCCCCACCTCACACCTGCTAATATGTTGAGAATCCCTCATTCTGATGCTTTTAATCTCCACACAGAGACCCCAAGAGAGGTGGGAGAAGGGCCTGGGGCTGGTCTGACCCTTGGTCCAGCTTCTGCTCTGGCCTCTTTTCAGGAAGAGGCCAGGCAAGGAATTTCACCACGAGTACTGTGGGCTGGTGCAGGGAAGCTGCTTGGAGCAGCCACATGAAGATCAGCTGCTTTGCATCTGGTGCTGAGGCTGCAGCAGCAACACGGAGCATCTGGGGACAGGCAGCATGCCAGGGAGGGAGCCTGCTGGGAAAATCCCTCCTTTTCCCCCTGTGACCTGACAGCAAGGAGCTGAAGGTGACCTTGAACCCTGCAACTGGTCCTGGCTGGGCTCTGCATGGTTCATCTACCAGCCCAGGCTCAAAAAAGGAGCTGAGCACCAAGGCTGGGACTCACTCCCAGCCCTCACTACTCCTCTGAAGTCCAATTTTGCTGTCAAAGGCTCCAGCATGGTTCTGGGATCCTAACAGGGTCAAAAAAGCTCAAATGAGCTGAACCAAATGGTCTTTTAAACAGCCATATCCACGTGTATATGGATGTGCACCAACAGGCTTTGTGTCTAGCAGGGAGGCAAAGGGGGAGAGTGACAAATATTTGCTGCTGGCAGTCCTGTGTCTGTGTCCCACCACATCAGAGGGGAAAACAGGAGGCTCCCCTATGAGCTGGGATTACCTTAGAGAAATGGGCAAGCTCTGGGCACAGTGGGATTGTGGCTGCTTCACTGCTCAGGATGCACACTGCCCTTCCTGAGGAATCTGTGTGGGCAGCTGTGGAAATACTTACCGAGGTCACTTGGGAGCCTAGGAGCTGCAGGGGCAGCCCAGCTCTGCTAGGGCTGGACTGCAGCCAGGGGTTTCTGAAAGACCTCTGAAGAAAATGGGAATGGTTTCCAAGAAGCTGGATTTTCAAGTGATCTGGGTCCTTCCTGGTGGGTGGAAGAAGCGAGTCACCACCTGCATTTTTGGGTCCTTGCCCAAAGTGGCTCCCTGGCCCACCATGCTGCTGAGCACCTGACCCACAGCTGAGCCAGCTGTGGCAAACCAGGGTGTCTCTGGTGATCCTGGGAGGGTGCACGGATGGGCACAAGGATGAGGATGGGGACAGAAATGAGAATAGGGATGAGGATGAGGATGTGAATTGGAATGGGAATGGGGACAAGGATGAGTCTTTTTGGCAGAGCTTGTTGCAACAGGACAAAAGGTTATAGTTTTCAACTGACAAAGACTCAGATTTGGATTAAATATAAGGAAGTTTTTTATAATGAGGGTGGGGAGGCTCTGGCACAGGTTGCCCAGAGAAACTGCAGCTGCCCCATCCCTGCCAGTGTCCAAGGCCAGGCTGGATGGGGCTTGGAGCAGCCTGGGATAGTGGAAGGTGTCCCTGCCCATGGAAGGGGATAGAACTTGATGGACTTTAAGGTTCCTTCCAATTCAAACCAGTCTGGGATTCTGTGGCCCTATGATTTGAAAGCAGACTGGAGCTCAGGGGCTCTCTAGGATGTTTTACTGGGACTCGTGGAGATGCACAGGGCAAACTCCTGGCACTTCCAGCCATCCAAGTATGGAACATGTCAGCCAGGACAGACAGCACAGGCATGTCAGGCATGGACACCTCCATGAGGACAGTCCTGCTGGGGCTGCCCTTGTCCCAGCATGCCAACCCTACGGGGTTTGATCTGGTGACACTCCCTGGTGGCAGCCCCATGTGCCAGGAGCTGTGGCAGCTCTGCCCTCAGCCTTCCCCAGTCCTGAGCCCCTCCTGCCTGTGAGTGGCTCCATTCCCATACCTCTCCCTTTGGCTCTCTGCAGAAGAGCTGTGAAATTTGGTGTCAATTCCTGGCTTTTTGGGTGCAGTTCTGTGGGGCAGTGGTGTTGACATGTCCTGGTGCCACACGCCTCTGTCTTGGGGCTGCACTCACTGACAGTCCCATCACTGTTACCCCAGAGCTGGGACATGCAGTGACACTGCCTGGCAGGAACCCAGCCCAGGCAATGGCCCTTCTCTGTCTTGTTCTCTTCTCTCCCAGCAATTCCTGTTACCAAGCCGTGCTCCCTTTGCAGTTCATTCCTACCAGGCAGGCACTTGTTTCTTGCTGCTTGCAAGGATTCCCTGTCCCTGGGCAAGGTGCCCCTGTGCCCTGGCACCCGGAGCTGTGGGATGACAGTGCAGCCTTGCCACCCTTGTACCAGAGCCCAGCGATGCAGCAGGCTGGCCCGGGGCTGCAGGCTGTTTGCCGGGATGCTGATGAGCTCCCCTCGCTCCTTGGGGAGCAGCGGGAGCCCCGGGACACGGACGCCTGCCCACCGCGGGCTGGGTCTGTGTGGGTCAGGTGAGCTGAGGCTGAGCCGACACGAGCCGGCATCCCCTGCTCTGCAGAGAGAGCCAGCAGAAATCTCAGGTTTCCCGGCAGGCAGCTGAGAGCAGCCGGGTTCGGGCAGGGATGCAGAGGCGGCCGAGCCAGCGCCGGCCGGGCCGGGGCCGTTTGTCCGGGCCGGGCCGCAGGCGGTGCCGGGCGGGGCCGGGGCCGGTCGCACCTCGGCCGGAGATGAAAGAGCCGCGGGCCGGCAGATGAAAGGGCCGGCGGGCGGGCTCGGGGGCTCGGGGAGGCCCCGGGGCTCGTTCCTCTCGCTCTTCCGTGCCGCGCAGCGGGGCAGCGGCAGCCGCGCCGGGCGTTCCCAGGGTCCGCTCCCGCTGCGGGCCGAGCTCCGGCGGCCTGCCTGCTCCAGGACAAGGGCTGCAGGGGTGTAATCATCTCTCCTTTTAACATTTTTATCATGGGGGATAATAGTATTTTCTTTGCCTGAGACAGAAGCTGCGGGGATCCTGGGGACAGCCAGGGTCACTCTGAGCTGAGCAGGTGTCCCCGGGGCTGCTGAGGATGCTCCCGAGGCCCCTGATCCTCCTGCACTGCAGCCGTGTGTCTTCAGAGGCTCCTGCAGGGCAGAGAAAGCAGAGCTGGCACCCATAGACCGGCACCCTCGCCTTTCCCAGGAAGCCTCGGACTTGGAGGTTTGGACTTTGATGTGCCTTGGGCTTTGAAGCTGAATCTCCAAGACCAAATGGCAAGCTACTGCTCCCAGAATGTTCTCACCAGGGACCGGAGGAAGGTCTGTTTTTCATTTCTTTGTATCAGTTTTGGATGCAAGAGCTTGTGCAAGGGTCTGGGCTCTTGCTTTGAGATGCCTCAACCATGCGGGTACCCATGAAAAGGGTCTGAGCAGGAGCAGTTCCCACCCAGGTGCTACCTCCAGGACAAACCCCACGTCTGCTGACCCCAGCAGCTCAGGCAGACCTCAGAGGGGTTTATCCTCCAGCCTAGCCCTGTGTGTCCCAGAGTTCTGCCAGACTGCAGGGTTAGTGGTGGCCAGGACCAGGGACCCTGACTGGCTATGGCCAAAAGCAAAGGCAGTGAGGAACAGGGTGCTGATCCCTGACATGGCAGGTAGGGACCAGGCTTCATCCACTGAGAGTCAGATGGAGATGCTGATGGAGCCAGACATGCCTCCAGCTTGGCTGCTGTGTGACCCGGACTGCACGGGCTGCCTTGAAAAATTGAGGGAGTCTCTTGCTGCAGCTTGAACTGCTGTGTTTGTAATATCATTGCCTCAGGGTGGTTTGGCTGGTCCTGGACCTCCTTGATTGGGTTCAGGCAGACCAAGGCACCTGTGTCAGGTGAGGAACTAAACCTGCCCCAGGTTTCCCAGGACACTAGGAGTGAACCAAGAGCGTTTGAAACAAGCCCCGAATCACACTGGGACAGAGCCTGCATTATTGTGCCTTTGCTTCCCTGTGAATTCCAGTCCTCTGACATATTTAGATCAAACCTGATGACCCAAATCTGACTTCAGCAACTGAGAGGAGAAATGACCCTCCAAAAAGAGCAGCCCAAAGAGCCCCTGTGTGCTCCAGGCCACCCCGGGCCACTGCGCCCCTGCACAGAGGAGCAGCCAGGCAGCACCACAGTGATTCACCAGCTTTAATTCAATTCCTTTGCAAAGCAGTGCGAGGCCAAGGGCACCTCCACAGGATCCCCAGCAGCAGGACAGCTCTGCAGGCTCTGGAACTGTCACTGACAGCCCGTGTGAAACAGCTCCATGGGCTGGGCAAATAAACGTGGGAGCAATGAAGAACCCGCCTGCCTGCAGCACAACACCTGATGGAGCTGGGGCACCAGAGGTTCTCCCCATTGCTGCAGTGGGCCAGCAGCTCCTTGGGGGACCTGGAAAACCTTCCCAGCCGTTTGGGGCAGGAAGGTTGTGGGGTCAGGGAGGAAGCTGCCTCCAGAGCTGACTGGAAATGGAGATAGGTATGGAAAGAAACAATAGAGAGAAGGGAAAAGGACTCATCCCTCCTTTCTCCTGCTTCCCTCATTAGAAGCATGGACCTAATGGAGATTCCAAGGCAAAATGAGAATCTGGAATTTGTAGGGTCTTGCAGGGATGCGTCCCCAGGTGTGGGGCTCCGTAGGGACTCAGCATCTGCTGGGTACCTCTCAAGCCCACTGCCCCAAGTTGTCAAGGGTATCCAGCCATAAATGAGGCAGAGCAGGTATTGTTAATGTGAAAAAGCCAGGAAAACCCTTTTCACTTCAAGACCTCTCCTCTGGCCCTTTCTTTATCTTAGCACTGAGCAGCTATGATGCCCTAGACAGGTCTCGTTTAATTAAAAACTTGAGTGAAGAGGCTGCTACCCCAACTGCTCATTTTCTCAGAAGACATCTGCCATCATCTGAGGCATCAAGTCCCAGCTCCAGGTGATGCCTGTCCCATCCCTGCTGCTGCCCTGTTCCCAGGGAGGCCAGAGCTGCTGTGCTCAGTGTTCATCTGGCCAGTGGAATGCTGAGCTGGGGCTCAGCTTTTGTGCAGGTGGGTTTTTCCATGGCCCGGTGATGCTTCCCCGGTCCTGCTTCCCAGTGGGAGTTTCAGATGTTGTAAAGCCTGACCTGCTTTGGTCAGTGGTGAGAGAAGAACCAGCTTGAGCCCTGC
Source organism: Oenanthe melanoleuca (assembly GCF_029582105.1). Lineage (NCBI taxonomy): Eukaryota > Metazoa > Chordata > Aves > Passeriformes > Muscicapidae > Oenanthe > Oenanthe melanoleuca. The sequence goes on from NC_079350.1 coordinate 10,682,036, forward strand.
AAATGGCTCAGGGGGAGCCTGGGGAAGCTGATGAGGGTGTGCTAGCGTGGGGACAGGAGACAACTGAGGCAGTGTGCCCTGCTGGGGAAGGGTTCCCAGGCAGGGAGTCCCCCTTGCACCCTCAGCCCCATCCCACCCATCTACGGGGGGGACAGGCCAGGGGACCCCAGGCACGCCGGGGCCGGGAAGAAGAATCCCTCGGCCCGGGGAGGGTGGTCCTGCTCCAGCCCAGCGACTGACCCCCCTGGCACCCGGGCCGGCAGGGTGGGCTGGCCTCGGAGCCCTCGCTCCGTGCCGTGGGGTTGGGATCTTCCCGCTCCTGGGAACCAAGCGACGGCTTTTGTTGGCAAACAGAGCGTGGCTTTCATGTGAAAAGGTTAGTACAGTGTGTCAGTTCCTAGGGAGGGGATAATAGAGTCTGATTCTCACACCCCCGGGGCCGCGAGGTGACAGCAGCAAGGGAGAAGGGTATTTAACACCTTCGCCTTGGGAGCCTTCTCCCTTCCCAGGGTCGCCCCGCCTTGCCAAGCGCAGGGAGGAGGAGGAGGGCGGTGCGACGTTTGTGTCCCCATCCCACCCCACCGGCACGCGGGTCCTCACAGCCGGTAGGAGAGCCTGGGAAACAGTCGGACAATAGTTCAGGATCTGGCTCCTTGTCACCCGCTCGTGGTGTCCCAGTCTGTGGGCACGCAGGGAGGTTGGGTTGTGGTTCCCAGCGGGGATGGGGTCGCTGGGGGCCATAGGGATGAGCCCACTCGGCGTGTGCGCTGCCCTCAGTCGGTGTAATCACGGCTGTCACCTCCCCTGCCGCCTGACAGCCCTGTCCGTGCTCGGGCTGGCCTCATGGTGCCACCTGGGGCACCCTCAGTGCACCGGGATTCAGGGGCAGATGCATCCCACAAAGCTGGACAGGTCGGCACAGCCCACGTGCTGCACAGGGACGATGTAAGGACCCTGCTGCCTGCCTTGCTTTTCCTAGAAAAGTCAAGATTTCTTCCTAAATCCAGTCTCCCTCCCCATTCCGCCACAGTGAAGAGGAGAAGCCCTGTGAGCATGTGGCACCTGCCTCCAGGGCTCCCCAGTCAGCATCACTCTGCCATCAGGGGAGCAGATACAGATTGGTGTTGCCATTTTCGTCGGGGGGAGCATCCAGTGAGGGCAGGCAGGGTGAGGGTTCCCAGGGGTGACTGCCAGCACAGTGACAGGAACCTCAGCCTGGGGCCTCAGTGGGCCAGGGTAAAGCTCCCCCAGGAGCTGCTGCTGCTGCTTGTCTGACTGAGGGGCAGAGCTGGATTAAACCCACGGCTGCTGTGTGTATTGAGGGAGTTCACTTCAGACTGCCCGTGCAGGAGCTGGAATGTCCTCAGAGCAGGAGAGACTAGTTCTGCCAAATTCCACCCCATGGGGTGCCAAATTACAAGTGTCATTGCTTGGTCTGTCACACTGTTCTGAGTCTCAGGGCAGACACCTTCCCACCACTTACTGATCTCAGAAATGGCACATTTTTGGAGTAATCTTTTCCTGGGTGACCTAGTTCTGATGCTGAGGTTGCCCATGGGAAACCAGCAGCTCCCCAGCCCCCAGCACTGCCTGTCCTTGAGTGCTGCTCCCACTGGGCTGTGCTCAGGTGGGACAAGAGATGCTGCAGAGCAGCAGTTCAGTGCCACCATGTCCCCTCCATGAGGCTGGATTACACCAGAGCATCAGGGGTGGGATATTTTGCCATCTGGTCTATGCCTGCTAGAAACAAGGTGGTGAGGAACTGCTGCAATTAATGGCCAAAATCAGTGTTTAATAATGTGGAAAGCTGTGCCAGCTTGCTGTTATGAGACCCATCCAGGTGGTTTTAGGGGGGTCTACAAGCTGCTGTGCCCTGGCCTTACAGGGCTCCTCACTCCTGGAACCACCTGGCTTCACTGCTCAGCTCTTTCGTGCTATTTTCTTTTTCCTTCATTCTTTAAAACAGCAGGATGACAATCCTAGCCTCACTAGATTCTCTGATAGCATCTCTTGAAGGAGCCACTGCCTCCTGGCCCTGCAGGCTGTGCACCCTGGGCTGCTGCCCCATGGTGGGGGTGCACAAGTGCCAGGGGTGGCACTGCTGTCACGGACCTGTCCCCATGTCCCTTCTCCAGCTGCTCCAGCCTGGGGCCTCCTCCAGAGTGGGAGGCAACAGCGGGCCCATGCTGGCATGGAGGCGGTGCAGAGAAGCAGGTTGTCCCCTCTGGTGGGTGGGTTCACATCATCCCTACGCCCAAGGAGCATCTTTGTGGGTCAGCCTGCACCAGCCACTCACACCGGAGGGGAGATTCCCAGATGGGATGGCCCAGGCCTGAGAAGCAGACATTCCCTGGCTCGGTGTGCTGAAATGTTTAATTAGAGTTTAACAGCAGCCTGGGAAACGATGTCTTGTCATATTTCTGGGCTGCGTTTCGCTGCGGGGCCGCGGGCTCGGTGCGCAGAGCCGGGGCAGCCCCGCGGCACAAAGAGCCCTTTATGAGCCTCTCCCCGCCTCGCCCCGGCCCTGAACTTTCCCATCAGCTGCTGGCGCCGTGCCCTCGCAGTGCCCGGGGGGAGCGGGGCCCTTCCTCGCTCCTCGGGGCGCTGCTGCAGGAGAGGACATCCCTCCCTGTGCGATCAGCCGCGGTGCCCGTCCCGGTGTGGCCGCAGGCACAGCGATGTTCGGGCCGGGCACACAGCGGGAGCCGGGGCTCGGATGGCCCTGGGGACACAGCGCTGCCTCCGAGGGTCCCGCAGCCAGGTGTTTCTGTGATCAGCCCACACTGATCACAGGTTTCACTTCACAGACCCCAGCAGGACTGAGACCTCAGTCCCATTCCTCCACCCCCACAATGGGAAAGCAGGGGAAGATGCTCAGCCCTGCCCAGCTGGTGCAGACAGCAAGGTGGCAGGACAGGATCCTCAGCCCTCTCCATCACCCCCTGGGCACTGGGAGGGCCCTGGGGAGCACAGCCACCATCCCAAGGAAGCTGGAGAGGAATGTGAGGAATGAAGCATACACCTTTCTTCCCCAGCTTCACCCCCACAAAATGCCCATCAGCATTTTCCACTCACAGGGCATTTTTTTCTGCAGGGTGAAATTACAGTTCTGCCACCACTCACCTGCCCACGTCCTGTCCATCAGGGAAAGGGCAAACCCAGGTGTGGCAGGGTCAGATCATTCCTGTCATCTGCCCCAGCTCTGCCTCCTCCACTTGGCCACAGAAACAACAGACAGCAACTCCCTTGGGCCCAGCGAGAGCCTGAAAAATGCCACATTGGTACATTATTGCCCCTTTTTACCTTTCTTGTGTGTGTGATCACTCCCGGCACCCCCTGCTGCTGTGGTGAGGAGCTGTGGAGGGGTTGGGCCCCCCATCACACCATGGTGACCCCACGTGTCACCAACATTAACACATCTGGGAGGTGTCAGGCTGGGAACATGGGGAATAAGTGCCCAAGATTTCCTGGGGTTTGTTCTTAACTCTGGCAGCAGCAGCTCTTCCCCTGCACCCATGGTTTTCCTCTTGCTGGTCCCAGCTAGCAGCCAGTGTAGTTTCTGAGACTGCTCTGGGGAGCCTTTTGGAGAAGTTGTGTGTGAAGATTTTTCCCTCAGGGTGAGATGCAGCCCAGCCCAGCCCAGCCCAGCCCAGCCCAGCCCAGCCCAGCCCAGTACAGCCCATCCCATCCCATCCCATCCCATCCCATCCCATCCCATCCCATCCCATCCCATCCCATCCCATCCCATCCCATCCCGGCCCAGCCCATCTCAGCCCAGCCCATCTCAGCCCATCTCAGCCCAGCCCAGCTCAGCCCAGCTCAGCCCAGCTCAGCCCATCTCAGCCCAGCCCAGCTCAGCCCAGCTCAGCCCATCTCAGCCCAGCCCAGCCCAGCCCATCTCAGCCCATCTCAGCCCATCTCAGCCCAGCCCAGCCCAGCCCAGCCCATCTCAGCCCATCTCAGCCCATCTCAGCCCAGCCCATCTCAGCCCAGCCCAGCCCAGCTCAGCCCATCTCAGCCCATCTCAGCCCAGCCCAGCTCAGCCCATCCCAGCCCATCTCAGCCCATCTCAGCCCAGCCCATCCCATCCCATCCCATCCCAGCCCGGCCCAGCCCGGCCCAGCAGGATGAGGGGTCCCCAGGCCGGGAAGGGGCACCATGGCACAGCCACATAATGCCCAGCTTGTTTGTGCAGGGAGCCTCCCGCCCCTCCTCCAGCCCTCCCAGTCTGTTCCACCTTGTGTAGGAACTGGTTTTTCTTCCTGGGCCATTGTTTCCGCTGGATTGGGTAGATCGCTCCAGGCCTCGCTCAGATTTCCTTTCTCACGGGTTTTGTTTTTTTGGTTGGCTTTTTTTTTCTTATGCCTTCTTTTTCCTTTTTTTTTTTTTTTTTTAATATTGCCATTTCTGCAGCAGCTCCTACTCCCTGCAATTAGAGCAGAGGCGCTGCCTGCCGGGACGGGGGCTCAGGGCTCACCTGCTCCCAGCTGAGCCCCAGCTCGCTGCAGTGCCCAGGACCAGGGCTGGGCTCCCACACCTGTTCCCACGCTGGAGCTGCTTGGGCTGGGGCAGCACAAGTTCCCATTTTCCTGCAGCTCTGGCCACTAAATCAGGCTCATTTGCTTAAACAAATGGAAAGGGATGGGGCTGGTGCAGCCCCACAGAACTGAAGTCCAGCCTGAGAAGGGACACCACCACTTGGCTGCTGAGCCTGGTGAGTGTGGCAGGGCTGCCCTGCAGTCCAAGGGTTCTGTGATGAGGTTCCCAGCCTCAGAGTGCTTGGAGGCACAGGGACCTGGCCTGCAGAGCTGCACCCCGGCTTCTTCCCTCCTGCCACAGCACACCAGGAGCCAGGAGGATGTCCCAGTGCCTCGGGTGCTGCTGTCCCCTACCCAGAGGTCTGGCACAGTGACAGGGAAGAGCAGGTAGTGCTCCAATGGTACCTGGTTCCAGCTGGGGAAGGCAGTGTGTCCCTCAGGGGCCTCTGCATAGCAGAGCTGGGTTCCCAGATAAAAATAGAAGCTGAAACATGAACCCAACTTCCCCAGTTCTGCCTGTGCCCTCACACCTTCACCCCACTCAGCTGCAGTGCTGGCCTGGGGAAGCAGCCCCAGGGAAGGCAGAGGGAAGGGCAGCAGGGTGCTTGGGGACCAGATGGCCATGGAGGAGCAGAGCTGGGCACCCACCTGGCCCAGGGTGGCCCTGGCCACTTGTACAGGGCTGAAAACTGCTCTGGGGAAAAGCAGAGAGCTGAGGGTGCAGCTGAGGGTGCAGCTCCCCGCCAGGCACAGCTCCCAGGGCTCAGCACAGGGCGCAGGAACGAGCCCCTGACATTACACAGCTGGTCCCAGCTCCTCAGTCAGAGGGAGCACAGCTGCCAGGAAAAGCCAGAAGGAGCCAGAATAAGGGTGGCTGTTGCTTAATACATGGTAAAGATAATTTCCTAAAGCTTGTCCAGCCCCAGGAACAGAAGACAGAACCCCCAGCTTGGCTGCATGTCCAGGGGAAGATGCAGCAGGGAAGAGGCTCCATGGCTGCCCTGGGGACTCTGGGGCCTGGTTCAGGCAGGAGCACATCTCACAACATGGCCAGCAAGCCCTCGGGGAGAAAGAGCAGTGCCAGTGCCTGACTGCCAATGACCTGGGTCTGGGAATCCTCTAGACAGAGAAAAGCTTCATCCCTTTGCAGTTCTCAGGGCTCTGACTCTCAAGGACAGGAAATGGAACTCCACGACTTCTTCCATTTCTGGTGCCAAAACATGATGCTCCTGAAGGTCTGGGGTTGATGGGCAGCCAGATTTCCTCCTGCATTTTAGTTTTGGAATATGAGCTGGCAGGATGTGGACCCTTGCTCTGTTTGCAGTGCTGGGCAATTCCAGAGCTTGATTTGGGGAGTTTTTCCCCTGAGGTCCATCCTCTGGCATCCTCTGACCAAGAGTTGAGCTCTCAGCTCCAGCTGGATAAAACTCATTAGCTTGTTAGAGGAGGAGCAATGAGATGCATTGCAGGGAGCTGGGCAAATTAAGCCTTGTCCTGCTGTGGCACAGGAGCAGACTGGAGCAGAGGGTGGGTGCCCTGGAGCTGCATGACACAGGTTTTCAGCCCCAGGAGGGGCTAACCCTCACCCCAGGGCTGGATATAAAGCACATTTGCAAGGCAGGAAGGTGCTGGAGTGGGGCTGGAGGAGCAGAGACACCGTAGTCAGGAGGGTGGGAAGGGACAGCTCACACCCTGGCACTGAGCTCACCCTAAAGCCAAGTCTTCGTTAGCAGGCAGTTATTACTGGTTTGCTTTGTGATTACACTTGCCAAGAGCCTGTCCTGGAGCAGCACCCGGTGCTGGGTGCTGGATAATGGCTCGAGGCTACAGCCAAGGCTGGCTCAAGGCTGCTGTGGCAGCCTCAGCTTTTTGGGGTGCTCTGCCCAGCTGGGAGGCAAGATGAGCAAGTGAGATTTGAGGTGGCTGGAGGGATCAGAGGGGGCATGTGTGCAGTGGGAGGCAGCTTGAACATCATTTTTTTACCTCTTGGAAATCCAGCTTTGCATGTGGGTTTAGGTGTAGTGTGGGGTGAGATTCTCATCACTGCAAGGGCCTGGAGGTACTGAAAAGGGCTTTTGTTGTCACCCCTGGCACTGATGGCAGCGGGATGGGGTTTGTGGTTGGGGACCAGCAGCATCTGCACTTGAGGGAGCATGAGTGCAGCAGGGGGAGAGAAAAGCAGAGGCCACACAGCCTGCTGCCATCCCTTCTGCATCCTGAGCCCACTCCACAGCCTCCACAGCTTCTCCAGGGATGTGCCTGTTCTTCCTCTCCCTCTCTTCCCATCCCTGCTCTTCACCCCAGCCCACAAGTCACCTCTTTGCTCAGAGCAGCTGTAGACTGGGAGGTGGAAATGGAGAAGAGGGTGCCCTCACAAGAAGCCAGTGAGAGCTGGGAGAGAAGGGAGCCAGCAGCAGCTGAGGTCCATGGACAAGGAGGCAGTGGGATCTGGGGTGCCCCAAGGAGGAGCCAGCAGGAGCTGGGACAGCCAGGGAGCCTCTAGGGCTCTGCCACCCTGACACTCACTATCTCCCACGTCAGAGGAGCCCGTTACTCTGCCCGTTTCAGCCATGGCTGATGCTTCCAGACAAGCCCTTGTAGCTGTCAGGTGAGCCTTTCCCAGAGCTTATGCAAATGATACTAATTAAAGGCATTCTTATCTGTTCGATTTCCCACACCTTTTGCCTCAAGGGGGATAGAAAACTTCATGTTTTAACTCCATATTTCGTGGCAGTCAGAAGGACTGCCTAGGGAAAGTGTTGGGAAATGCAGCAGGTCACTCCTGATGAGAAGAATTGGCTTATGCAAGTGTTGAAACCCTTTATTATGCATGAGAAACCTTCCAGAAACGGATGACTAATAGCAAAGCAGGAGCAGAGAAAGCAGTGGGAACTCAGTACCAGGCTGGCATGGGATCCATGTCATCTTACCAGCTTAGCAGGGTTGGGCTAGGTCAGCACTTGCCTAAGAGACCTCTTGGAGTACCTGGCAGTGAGGGAAGTGATATTAATGATTCAATAAACAGAGCCCTTCCCTCTTTGTGAACCAAACGGCCCCTGATGCCAGGATCCCACTGGGAGCCCTGTGTTTCCACTGGCAGCGTGTTACTGCGCTCAGATGGCCATAAAATCCCTGCTGCTGATGTGCAGGCAGGTTTGGCATAGGGCTGCATTTCCATGTGTGAGTATCACAGCCCAACTCCCAGCCCTGGCAGGCAGGGCTGCCCTGCTGCTGTGGGCACTCAGGGCTGTTGTGTGCACAGAGCCTTTGCTCTCTGGAAGGACCACACTGAACACCCAGCATCTCCTCTGCTGCTGGGGGTTTGCTGGTAGCTAAGGACAGACACTGGACCATTGAACAGAGCAGGAACAGCAATGTGCACCTTTATGATTCCCAGGCACTGGTGATCAGAAGATCAGTGAGGAAAGCACTTGGCATAAAGGGGAAGGGAAACAGCCCAGCCAGCTGCTCTCTGAAAATCCCCTTGGACAGATGGCTGTCCCCAGCACTGCACCCAGAGGTGGCCTTTGTACCCACAGGGTGTGGAGATCTCCAGTGGGCTGAATGGCAGAGTTTCTGATCTTTATGCAATGACCACGAAGGTGCTACAGGACAGGGCATTGCTGGAGGAAGAGGAGAGTGTCTGAGGGTCAAAGCTGTTTGTGCAGCAAGGGCAGCTGAAGTCACTTGTGAAAAACGTGAGAAAATAGACCGGTGAGCAGATGAGTATGGTCAGCTCCTGAGCTCATCTTCACTTCTGGGTTGTTACCTGGTTTTCTTTCACTGCCCTTGCCACCATCTCCCACCTCCCCAGGCACTCTGCCTTGGGTTGTAGGCAGTGTGTGGAGGCAGATCCATAACTCCTGGTGTTTGCAGGCCAGCCTGTGCTAAGCCCAGGCATCCTGCAATCTGGGGAGGCTTCAAGTCTCAATAAGTCCCTGAAAGAAACTCCTGGATGCTCAAGGGCTGTGCTTTCACAACCAAAAGGAGAGTTGCAACCTCCATCTGGGGGAGTGTCCCTTTCACCAGGTGATATCCATCTTGGAGAGAGGAGAAAGAGGAGAGGGTAGGTGGTGAGTAGGAAAAGAGATATCACTGCAGGTGGCTGTTGAGCAGTCCTGTGATGCAGCGAGCAGAAGACGCCCAAGGAATTGTCCTGACATGAGCTGCCCTGGATTGCCCCAAAGAGTTCACACTGGGCACTGTTGTCCTTTACAGCAGGCTTGGTACACTGAGGATTTCCCAAGCCAGGAGCTCTCCAGGCAGAAAGCTGTGTCTCCCTGGTACAGCCCTGCCAAGGAGATCCCTCAGTGACGTTGGCCTGTGGTGTTTGTCAGCAGAGCAGGTGGAAGGAGCCCTGAGGCCTGGAGGCCGTTCCAGGGTGGCTTCTCTGGGCAGAGTTCAGCATCACCAAGGTGACTCAAAGCACTTTGGAGATGCAGCTTTTAGAGGTATCAAAGCAAGGAGCAAAACTGACTCCAGTGCTGTGTGAACTGCTCATCTTCCACGTGTTTTGGGTAGCAGTCTGTGTCCACCCGAGTTCATGCTGCCAGCCTTAGGCAAGCTCACTCTGAGTTTCTGCAGTGCTTTTGGAGCTGCCGAAAGTTTGGCTCCTGTTCTCTGCTGAACTTGAGTTTTCTTTCAGCTTCTCAGCTCCATGGGTGGAGGTGCAGAGAGGATGGGATGCTGAGATGGCCCTGGAGCTCCAGGCTCAAGCATCCAGTCCCTCGAGTCCCGGGAGTTCGTGCGTCAGGGCTGCTGAAATGCGCAGCCAGGAGGGCTGGGAGAGGCAGGATCATCCCAAACAAAAACACGGCGCCGGCTGGGCTGCCAGCATTGCAAAAGGACGTTTCACCTGCCTCGTCTTCCTTGGTGGCACAGGAAAACCTCAGTGCAGGGGGGCTCAAGCTGCTGGGGACAAGCACCTCGCTGGGCTCAGGGACCGCAGATCCACGCCAGTGACACCACCACAGTCCAATGACATCACTCCTAACCCCCGTGTCACACCCTCGGTGGTGACAGCACGGAGCCGGCTGGGCTCAGTGTCCCTGCGGATGCCGGCCGAGGTCCTGGGGGGGAGCGCAGGGCTGCGGGGGTGGCGGTGCCCAAACGAGGAGCAGCACCTTGCCCCGGATGCGCAGACGGGCGCGGGCAGGGGGACCGCATCAGAGCGACTGTAGCGAGCCCGCGGCTCCGTCTGAGAGGAGCCGCACCTGCTCCTCGTGCTGGGATGTGGCAGCAGAGCCCCGGGACGCGGGGCAGGTGTCGCAGCCGGGTCCCCCAGCCGGAGCCGATTCCGCAGCGCTCCGTGTCGCCGCCGCCGGGGGATGGAGCGGGGCTCGCTGCCTGCCGGGCGGAGCAGGGGCAGCGGCGCTGCCGGCCCGGCTGATTCACACGGGGAGCCGGGCCGGGCTGCCGTGGGAAAGCGCGCCCGCCATGGCTCCCGAGCGCCGGGATTGCTTCAGCGGGGGTGCAGCCAAGATCCATTTCACAGAGGGCAGAGCAGATCCCGGCTGGGATTTACCAGTGACTAAGCATGTGCTGGCACGGGCTGCCCCAGCGTGAGAAAAGCAGGGCTGCTCCTTCTCCGAGGTGTGCCCGCTGCTGCCCTGCATCCCTCTGCCTCGGGCACCCCCTGTGTCACAAGGACATCGGGCACCCTGTCCCCCTGAGGACCTCAGGCGTGCTCCTGTGCCAGTGACAGCAGTGTCAGCGGTCTCAGAAGCCTGTAAGGGCTGCAAGCCCCCAGTCGCGTCCTCCCTAGCTGGGCTCTGCCCTTCCCTCATCCCCGAGGCCAGGCAGGATGGCGTGAGCAGAGCCTCTGCATTCAGCCCCCTCAGCCCATTGTCCCCCGGGCAGGACTGGGCTGGGCAGGAGCTGCCACCCCCACCCCGAGCCTGGCACAGGGGCTGGGGGGACCCCGAGATTGCAGAGATGCCAAACCCTTCTCTGTCAGCTTATGGCCACTGCTTGCAGCAGGTGCACCCCAGGCAGTGCTCCAAGGTGCCACCATCTCCTGCTCATTCACCTCTTGAAGATTTTTGGGGCCACCTGCCATGACAGATCTGTAGAAACCAAGCTTTCCTGAGAAGGAACAACCATCCCTTCTCCAGCAGAGAGACTCCCCACTTCCCTATCCTATATACAAAAGACCCACACAAAAAACTGCTTCACATCCCCAGGAACCATGCATCAAGCCTCCGGAGGTTGCAGCCTTGCCCACTCACTCTTTTGGCTAATTTTGGCAAGGCATTAAAAAAAAAAAATTAAATTTTTTTATTACAGCTAATTGGCACTACTGCTTAAGTGACTTATCTGGCTCCTGAGCTCATACTCTGTTTTTGGGAAGCTGAAGGTTGTGAAGGCCCAGAGGTGCCCAGGGGCATGGTGGCCATCTCACTGACCTCCCCCCCTCTCTTCTCTCAGGTGTGCAATTGCAACAAGTACCTGAAGGTCTCACGGGAGAGGATGAGGCAGCTGGTGGAGAGCAGCAGACAAGCAGCAGGGGAGCACAGTGCAGGTGAGTGGGTGGGTGCCCACAGCTGGATGTGATCCCCCTTCCTGTGCCCTTCCCTGGGGCTCAGTGGCTTGAAGAGAGCGGGACCATCCCCCTGGGCCTGGGGGTTTCTCAGAGGGTGCTCTGCCATCAGCCTGCCACGGGGTGAACACCACAGAGCTCTTTCAAGTCCGGTTTATGTTTCTGCCCTGTCCTGCCCTGCAAGGCACGGGGTCGTGCATGGGGTGCCCAGCCTGGGGCGATTGGTGACGTGCCAACAGTAGCTCAAGTGACAGCCTGAGGCCATCACCACCTGTACTGAAAATCTCAGCTTGGGTGGTGAAATGCCTCCTGGCTGAGGCTGCTACGGTGCCTTCCTCACCTGCCCAGTGCCCCTGCAGGGTCGGGCTGCAGAGGTGAGTCAGTGCCACTGCCAGCCAGGCTGCAGCGGGCTCAGGGCAGGGAAGGCTCCTCCGTGCCTGCCCCGGGCTGCACTGACCCGCACACGCCCCTTCCCACAGGGAGACACACTTTGGTGGCAAATGAGCCCATGGCAGGCACACCGGGCTGGGAATGTGCCCTGCTGCTGCCCCAGCCCCGCCGGGCGCTGCCCCAGCCCTTTTGTGTGCAGAGGAGCAGAGGGCAGTGGCGGCTGCGGCACTGCTGGGAGCTGCACGTGTGGCTCTGGGGGTGAGGAACGTGGAGGGGCAGCTTTTCCCAGGTGCCAGCAGCCTGGGAGTGCTGTGCTTCCCCCGAGACCGGGACATCCTCTCCAGCGGTTTCTCTGGCGAGGGCACTCTCTGCGTGTGTACCCAACGACCAGACGGGCCAGTTCAGCCAGTTTCAGAGTATGGGAAATAGAAATGCTGTGGTTTGTGCTCAGAGGGAGCTGTTTCCCCTTCCCCCTTCGTGATGGGGCTGGTGGAGCTGGGAGGGTCTCACACAGCACCGTGGCTCCCCACACAGACTCTTCAGGGCCCTCTACTCTTTACACCCCATCTGCAGCGCCGTGTGTCCCCATCGGGTCGTGCACTCTCCTGCTGGTCCTCCCGTGTGCCTGGTGGGGGGAGGAGGGGGAGCTGTGGGGAAGGAGCAGGTGGGAGCAGAAGGAGCGCTGGCCATGTCGTTCATTGGAGCATCCTCCAGTGGGGACCATCATCTGCCCTGGGGCAGGCAGGGGCAGGGACCAAAGGTGCCACAGCATCCCCAGAGGTTGGTGGAGACGTGATACAGAAGCTGTGATTTGCACAGGGGGGCACAGCAGGGCACTGGCACCCACACAAAGTGAAAACCCCTGGAGACTTGCAGCAGGGTCCCCTGTGACCCAAAGGCCCCATCCTGGGTTTCCATTTCTGTTTGGATTTTCTAGGACCTGCAGGGATTGCAAGCATTAGTGTGAGCTTGACTGGGTTGCCCCAGAAATGTCTCACTTTGGGTCAGGTTTTCAGGAAGACAGACAGGAAGGGTGGGCTGACAGTGTCCTGCCATCACGTGGTGGGGACAGTGGTGGCATTGGGACAGGCTGGGCGGCCACAGAAGTGGGTCCATAAGGAAAATCTCAGCTGTTCCCTGATCTCCTTTACATTTTCCTGCTGAAGGAGTTGGTGGCAGGACCTGCTCTGCCCTTGTCATGGCCCAACACACGGCGTGGGGTGTTCAGCACCCACAGCCCCACACCAGGACTGTCCCCAGTCCCATGACTCCAGCCCTGGCCCTGTCAGCATTGGCCCAGACCATGGCCATGCTGCTTGGCAAGAAAATGCCTTTTCCCTGCTCCTGCTTCCAGGCAAGGAGGGAACCTCCTCCCACAGGGGCTTCACCTCTCCAGGGAGGAAGCGGTGGGTGCTGGGGCAGGTGGGGACAGATCCTTCAGGACCACCCCTCAACACAAGGTGCTCCCAAGTGCTGGGCTCCAGCTGCAGCCAGCCACAGGCCAGTGCTGCTCCATTTGGCTCCTGGATTTTTATAGCAGGGCTTCCAAGTGATGAAAGGCCAATTATTCATCCTGTAATAGCTCACTCTTACTTGGACCTAGGACTTTCACAGGTCTTAGGGAACATATTCCTTGATACAGCCACAATTTTCCCTGCACGAGGGCAGAAGTGCTGCAAATAGTTTCAAGCCCAGACAGCTTTGCCATGTGATGCCTTTTTCCCAGTGGGATGCTCTGAGCAGCTCAGGTGCCTGGAACAGACTCTGGGCAGAGAGGGAAGCAGGGCTGTGGGTCACTATGGGCACAGACAAGTCCTTGCTGGAGGCAATGACAGATTGTGGCTCCCGAGTGACCCAGGGGAATGAGCTGTGTCACAGGCTCTTGTCTGGCCAGGGGAACTCTTGCTTAGTCAGTGCAGTAAAACCAGCTGGCACAGGACCCAGAGCTCGGTGGGTGCTCTGCCAAATGAAATCTGGTCTCTGGGAAAGGCAAAGATGTAGCACATTCTATCGGGTTGGGAGGTGCCAAACAGAGGAGGCGAGTTTAACTGTAAAATCCCCCTTTACCATCTAAAATGTGCTGCAAAAGATGAAAACAATGAATCCTGCTACTCTTGGGTCTGTGGTGCTGACCAAGCACGGTGCAGCCTCCACTCCCATGCTGGGTGGGTCCTCCCTGGCCAGCTGCCAGTGCTGGGGCTGTGGTCACAGGGGCAGGGTAAGTCCAGATGGCGTGGCTGGAGGAGTAACTGGAGTGGTAGGATGGCATCAGGCAGCTCGGGCACCCACCTTGCCCCTGCCAGCTTGAGCAGTGACTTGAGGTTTCTTTCCCTTCTCAGCCCTCAACTGCACCCTGAGCCTGGGGAAAAGCAGCAGAGACACTGGGGCAGGCAGAGCTGCAGTGTGGGGCAGGCTGGGGGCAGCTCCAGGCTGGGGTGGCAGCAGGATAGTCCCTCTCTGCAGCCACACTGGGGCAACTGAGGGCAAGGCCAGTGGGACCCACTGCCCTTAGCCAGGAGTTCTCATGGAGAGCCCCCTGCACGCCCAAACCCACGGCTGGAGGCTTCCCTGGACTACAGGGTTTGGCTTTGCTGTGAGCATCACACTTGTCTGGTTGCCATGTGGGAAAGGTGTGAGATAGGTCCCTGTCCCAGGAGTGTTCTTCAGCCATGGATCCTCACTGCCTTGTAGCAGATTCAGTTTGTGGGGCCAAGGCACCCCCATTGTCTTAGGCTACTCTGAACACTTCTGTGTGAAAGGGGATGGGTTCCTGAGGGGATCCTGGATCCAGGGGATCCTCTCCCAGCTCCGGCAACCCCATGCTCTCTCTTCTCCAGGTGCAACAGAATAACAGGAGCATCCTCATGTGCCTGAGCGGGGCAGGGATGGGACCAGGGGCTGCAGTGGTGAGACCAGCCAGAAACACTCCCCAGGCTCAGCTGGCTTGTGCTCCCCCAGCTTTCCCTCTTCAGCAGAATTTCACTTGCTCATATGGAAGAGCACGGCAGGGCTGGGACCCGGTGGCACTGTGGTGTCTGCTGGTTTGCAGAGCTCTGCTGTGCCTGTGCCTGTGCCTGCAGAGCCGGGGACCCCTGCGTGCTGCAGCCCAGCACCGGGTGCAGGGGCTGGCAGGGCTCTCTTCACAGCGCCACGGGGAGATGAGAGCAGCTGGAGCTGCCTCTGGCTCGAGCTCATCCTCCCTCCTCCACCCTGGGAACATCTTAAGATCATGGCCCGGCTGCTGCAGCCCAGGTTGCACAATCCCGGGTCCTTTGTCCTTTGCTTATCTGCCTTATCGAGGAGGAAAAGATAACCAGGTATCTTCAGTGCCCTGCAATCAGCACATTTCTCAGGCTCGTAATTCCTCTTATCAGGCTGATCTCTCACCGCGGCCGAGGTTTCCCATGCACCTTTGTACTCCAAGAATGCTCCCAGGGCTGCGTCCAGCCTTGAGCAAAGCCTCCACAAAGCTGTGAGCTTTCTCCCAAAGCCCCCAGCCCTGGCTGTGCCCGAGCCCCACACGGCAGCTCTGGCTGTGGGGGGTGCAGGGCTGGGGCTGGCACGGGGCTGGGGCTGGCACGGGGCTGGGGCTGGCACAGGGCTGCATCTCCAGAAGCAGCAGGAGCTGCCAGGTGCTTGCCTGAGCCAGCTGGGACAGGCACCCAGCTCCTCGCCCCAAGGCCTTGGTTTGGGCAGGGGTGACACAGAGGGACCTGGGCTAGAAACAGGACCCGTGGGGCAGGATTTTGGGCAGGAGTACCTGGCTCCCTGGGAAATTGTTTGCTACCACCCTGACACTGAAACCCTGGAGGTGTTCAGGGCTCACACATTGGGAGCAGGTTGTTCCCAGCCAAATCAGGTCTGTGTAGGCTGGGAAAGGGAAATGGGCACAGGTTCAAGGGTTTTCCCCAAATGTGCTCTGTCTCTCCTGTGCTCCCTGTCCTGCCGTGGAAGTGCCAGTGGCTGTCCCAGTAATGCTGACCCAACACTGCAGCATTGCAGTGACAGAATAGGCTGGAGGGACTACAGGCTACCAGTGTCACCATCACAGTGGCCTTTCAGTGTGACCCCCACTAGGAGCCCCTCTGTGTGTGGGCACGTGGATGCCCTTGCCCACAGCAGGCAGCCCATGTCTTGTCCTGTGTCCATCCCACTGGGCTCAGCCCCATGCCCATGAGCAGGATCTTGCAGTGGGGCACATGAAGCTGCAACTCCTGTCTTGTCCCTATACTGGGGCAAATCACTTTGCCCCACAGCCTCCCTGTGGCAATAGTTCAGGGTTTTTGTGGGACTGTCAGGGTAAACCCTGTGGCTGTGGTTCCCAGATGCTGCCCTGTCCCCCACGTGAAGGGACTGCCCAGAGCCTGTTCAGTGCCCAGGGTGTGGGATGAGCCTCTGGTGTGGGTCTGCCCCACTGTCTTGGTGCTGGTGACTGGAGGCTGAATGAAGGGGATCCAGTCCAGGCTGGGGAGCTCCTGCTGCACCACCTTGTAAAGCATGGGGCCACCCTGCCCTGGGGCTTGAGCTCAAAGCAGGGCTGCTGCAGAGGGGACAAGTGTGTGCAGAGGTAGGATCCCACCACTGAGAGTAGCCCTGCTCAGCTCCAGAAGGAACCTGATGCAGAAATAGGCAGAGTGGGGTGCTGCAGCGTCCCCTCTCCCTGGACATGGCAGCATTTCCTGGCAGTGAGACGTCATGCTGGGAACAGCAGCAGTTTTTGCTTGTTCCCGTGGGATTAATTCCCACAGGCAAGCAGAGGTGGGCAGGGGCTGTGAGGGGCAGCACGTGCGAGGCAGGAGGAGATGGCTCTTGTGCTAAGCGCTGCCCCTTGGGGACACTGCTGGGGGATGCTGCTGCTGCCCGTGGAGCTCTGCAGCGCTCAGCCGTGGGGGGCTGGGGCTGCCGGGCTCTGTCATCCCCAGGGTGACCCAGCCAAGAGGGGGAGAGGTGAACGAGAGGCGAAGGGGGTTTTATTTTCAAGATGTTTTATAATGGGATTATTAGTTCCCAAGAAGTGTTTCGAATCGATTCGGCAAGGAATCGCTTTCCTTTCTCCTCCACGGGGATGCAGGGCAGTCCAGCCTTTGGTGTGAGCCTTGCAGGGCTCTGGAAGCCACAGATGTGACAAGCTCCCAGCACCTGGAAGGACACGCTGGGCTCCCCGCAGCCCCGTGCGCCCTTCACGTGCCTTTTGCTCCGTGTCTGCTGTAACTCCGGGGTGAGCAGCATCCAGGCAAGATGGGCTGCAGTCCCAGGGAGCCGTGACTGCACTGGGGGGGCTCTGCCTGTCTGAAGGGAGAGAAAAAAGCCCGTCTTGAAACCGCCCCCTTTCCCCAGGAAAGCCCTGTTTTTCGGGGGATCCAGCCTTTCCCAGCTCAGCTCTCCCCCATGCCCGGCTGGCATCCTGTGCCTGACGCCTGCTGGCCCTTTCACCCTGCCGGTGAGGGGAGCACAGGCATCTTCAAAAGCCCTGGGAAGAATTTGGTGAGAGGGGGAGAAGGGATTTTACAAGCTCCCATTCAGAAATGGTCACTTTGAAGTGATGTAGCATTTTCAACCCTTTGAAGAGCCACAATTAGGAGGGGGCTGGTGCAAGCAAAGGCAAAACTACGGGGTGACCATCACGGCCTTTCTCTCCTCAGGCTTTTAAGGGATGAACTTTCCCTCCCTGTCTGCCTTTTTCCCACGAGCCCGGGGGGGTGGGATTGGGGTGTTTGGGGGAGCTGGGGGTTTCCCACACCCCTGTGCAGGGAAGGAGGGCTCTGCCACCAGCGGCAGGACAGAGGAGGGAGCATGTTGCAAGAGAGAAAATTACTCAGTATCCCTGCAGGCACACAGAATGTCAGTGTCCCATCAGTGTCCTGGTGCCTTGATCCCGCCAGGGAAATTGAAGGCTCCATAATGGGGAAAGTGGTTGGCCATGGGTGCTGGGTGCTGGCAGTGTCACTTTCATTGCATTGGATCTAAAAGTCCCATCCAAGGTCGATGTCGATCTCTTCAGGGTCTGGTGCTTGAGAGCAGGGAGGACAGGAGCAGAAAGGGTGCACAGGCTGAGGCCACCCCATGCCACCAAACACAGGAGTAGCACAGGTCAGCGGGAGGTGGGAGCAGGGTGGGGACAGTGCCCCTGTTCCTGCCAAGGGGATCTGCCACCTGCTGGCAGACTTTATCCTGGAGGAACCCCTGGGAAACGGACTCCTCCTCCACATCCCTGTCTGGGCGGCTCAGGAATCTCCTGAGAGCAGCCTGGGTATTTGACCACTTGCCAGAAATTGGAGAAAATGGAAATTGAGGTCATTGTTCTCCGTTTGAGGATAGATGCCAGTGACAAAAGCTGTGCCCCTTGCCCAGGGCAGGTGGCAGGAGGTCGGGGGTCACACACAGCCCAAAGCCCCCTATCTGCGGGCAGGCCGGGAGAGCCGTGGGTGCCATTAGCAGCTGATGACAGTGGTGGGTTAATTAAAGCAGCAGCAAGGGCTGCCCCGCTGTTTGTTTGCCCACAAGGCAGCCGGGGCTGGGGGCACAGCCCTGCTCTGAGAGCAGCCTGGCCTGACCTGTGACAGGGAGGCAAAACTACTGCACCCAGAGCAGCAGCAGCATTGGTGCCACTACCCAGACTGGAACTGGCCCCAAGACACGGCAAAGGACCTGCAGGAGGTGCCAGGCAGGGCAGCAGGTGACTGTAGGGGTGCCACGCTGAGGGCAGGCAGCTGCTGGATGCTGGTGACCAGCCACCCTCTCCCAAATTCAGGGGATGCTCCTCCCTGGGATGCAGGGCTCAGCCTGGACCCTGCAGGGATGACAGGCCCCTCACAAGGGTCACTCCCCTGGCTGAGCACAGATTCTGCTCATCACAGCAGTGACTGATGGTTTCTTTGCTGTCTCCTCTCTCCACAGGCTGCCCAGGGAGCCAGAGCTGCGATGCCACCGTGCCAGTTTGTGACACAGCCCAGCCTGGCCGTGCCCCACGTGGCGAGGAGGCAGAGGGGATGGAGCAGTGCAGGGCAGCCACGGTGCTGGCAGGGGACACGGTCCTGCAGGTCGCTGCCATCCCCCCCAGGGTGCTGGACAGAGCTGAACTCACTCACTTCTACTGCTGCTCCCGCTGTGGGAAGGTGTTTTGGGAAGGGTCCCATTTTGGACGCGTTGTCTCCCAGTTTCAGGGTGTGCTTGTGGTCCCTGGGGACACACAGAGTGTCTATGAGCTGAGCTGAGCTGAGGGGAAGCACAGGGGCTCCACAGGGGAATGGGGGCTGCCTGGGGAGCCTCAGCAGATTTTGGGCCCTGGGGAGGGAGGAGCTCTCATTTTGGGATCCCCCACGGAGAGCACTGTCACAGATGCACCAGTGGTTTGCAGCAGCCCAAAAGTACATGGCCTCCCTGAGATCATTAAAACAGAGGTGGCTGAAGAATGGACCCTTTGTTTTATTTCTACCCCTCTCCAACCTACTCATGGCGAGATGCTGGCAGAGCTCTGCTGACCAAAACCCCACCCCATCAGTGCTGACCCCAGCACACCCACTCACCCAGTGCCCCTCTGCCCACTCACTCAGGGGGAGCAGGAGCTGCATCCCCAACAGCAGCACAGGGCAGAGAGCATCCTGAGCACTCCCAGGCTGTGGAAACAGCAAAAGGCAACCATCCCCACACTGCAATACTGGGCACTGACAGCCCAAGCACTCAGGCTCCACACAGGCTCACCCTTGTGTCAGCATCCTGCTTCTTTGGGGTTTGTTCTGGGAGGGCAGACACTGGGGACGAGGCAAAGCAGGAATGGTGCAGAGCCTCCAGCCACCAGCCCTCACACAGTGTGTTGCTTCGTCACACCATGAAATAAACCTCTCCAAAATGGGGTGAACCTTTCCACACCCTCTTTAGGGGAAGCTGCTGAGCCAAATGCACATCTGACCACTTTTGGGCACTTCTGGCCTTTGCTAGCTGGCTTTTCCAGAGCTGTGGTTTGACATTTATCTGCCAGTGCAACCACTGTGGAGAGGAGCTCACAGGAGATGGAGACACATGGTCCTGTCCCTCCCCTAGGGACAGCTGCCAAGGAGGTGCCTTCCTTCTGACCCCTGGGGACAGTAGGGTCACCTCCTGGCCAACTCCAGGACTTTATCTGCTTGAGAGCTCCCCCAGTTTAGGGGTGAGCTCTTGTGTCTCAGTCAGGGCTGTGCTAGGGCAGAATCCCATGGCTGGGACCCAGGGCAGAATTCAGCAAGTGGTGTGTGCCTGTGAACTTGGCATGAAACAGCTCCTAGAGGTTTCTGTCCAGATGTGCTGGCACCCAGCACAGCACCCTCTCCTTCCTGCTGCCCACAGGAGGTGGTGCTGTGGTAGGAAGTGTGCAGCAAGGTCACCTCCAGTCATAGAGATGGTCAACAGCAAATTCCACATCAGATCAGCCTTGAGGAGCATCCAGGAGGTAATAAATTGTCCTTTTTGAATAGTGGATACATATCAAAGGGAATTAAAGCAGCTTTCTAATTAGCTTACAATATTGTTTCCTTATCTGGCTGCTTAAAAAAAATAATTACAAAATCCTATTGTCTGTGTCATAGTAATGTTTAACGTTTATTAGGGCAGTAATGAGCCCTCCTTGGTTTTATGGAGTCGTTTGATCCTGCGTGGGAAGGGCAGCCCTGGCAGTGTCTGGCAGGGACGAGCAGCCTGGGTGGGCTGCCCCCTCCGGAGCCCACGGATCCCCTGGTTGCTTCACCTGTGTCAGCTCCTGCCTTTGCATGACAGGATGTGATCACGAGGGGACCTTGGGATAAAGCAGCACTGAGGAAGGGTTTTATTGCTCTTTATCATGAATGAGATCTGGCTGAGCAGCACCCATCCCTCAGCCCTGGGAAACCACAGGCTGCGTCGGATGTCGGGCGGTTCCTCTCCTCTCCCTGTGTACTCCTGCACATCCTTCAGAGTTTGAAAGGGGACAAGGTGTTTGACGCTCAGGCCAGCTTTAGTTTACAAATGGATATATCAACATTGTTCCTCATCAGGCAGGAATGTACTTCCCTCCCTTCTCCCCCACCTTATCCCCATCCCCAACAAACTTCCTTCCTCCTGTAATCTGTAGCGGAAACCTCGCCGCATATTTGACCGGCTCACAGAAATCAGCTCAGTGTTCCCTGGCGTGACTTTGTTCCTTGAACTGGGGCTGCTTGGTCCCTAAAGCAGCCAGCGAGGCACGGCAGGAGGAGGAGGAGGAGGAGGACAGGGCTGTAGCACTGCCCATCCTCATCCTGGAGCTCTCTTCCAGCTGAATGCTCCAATTGAACTCCCAGTTGCTCAGCTGCCATTTTCAAACAAACCAATATGGGTTTGGACACAGACCCAGCCTGAGCTGGCTGTGAGCTCCGGCTGCTGTGCTGTCCCACAGTGCAGGAATGCAGGAGGAGAGGAGAGAGGTGTCTGTGGAGGAGGGACACTCGCATCAGTCAGGGGATGTTTGCTAGGGGAGTAGCCTGGGACCAGACCCTTCCCATCAACCTGCCAGTATGTGGCGTGACCCTTAGGCAAATGAGCTTCTGTCACTCACCAGGCATGTGTCCCATGGGGGCCATGGCTGTGTCACCCTGAGCCTGGGGTCCCCACGGAATACTCAGCAGGTTCAGAGGCCACTCCTGGTGAGCTGTAGGGAGTCTTGTGAGGGATGTGCAGAGGAAGCAGGAGGGGGACATTTACCCATCCCACAGCCACCACGAAGGAGTGGATTGCTCAGAGCAGCTGTGGCTGCCCCATACCTGGAAGTGTCCAAGCCAGGCTTGATGGGGCTTGGAGCAAGCTGGGATAGTGGCAGGTGTCCCTGTCTATGGGAGGGGGTTTAACAAGATGAGTTTTAAACATCCCTTCCAACCCAAGCCAGTCTGTGATTCTGTGATAAAGGGCCCCAAGAACCATGTGTCTCAGGAGATGGCAATTTGCTTGGACCAAAACCCTGCACTGACACTGCATTCAATCCTGGACAAAATAATTGTGGCCCAAAGGTGGGGAGGTTGGCCCAGGGCACATAAAACCAAGGTCTGTGTCTCCAACCAAGTCTATCAGCACCTGCAAAGTGAAGATATGGTCCCTCCACGTGCCAGTTTTCCAGGACCAGAAGCCTACAAGCCTTCCAGGCAGGAACTCTCCAGCTCCAAGTGTGTCCTAGCTGGTGGCCTTCTCCTCCAGAAGCATTTTTGTGCTGTCAGACACTGAGACCACAAGCTACCTCAGAAGAGCTGCAGCATTTCCAGCAGGATAAGGACTGACATGATGAAGCACTGGAGTGGTTAAAGGCCAAGCTGCAATTAGATAACACAACGTGTCCAGCCCAGCACCACATCCTCCAGCCCAGGGCCACCCCTGCCTGCCTGCTCCCCAGAGGACAATGACTACGTGGAGTGTTATGATCCTGCTTGAGACTCACTCAGGTTTTAAATCCTGTTTGTCACAGGCTGGCAGGGAGGGACCATGCAGAGCAGCATATACATGACATCCGTGGGAAGTGGCAGTCTCCAAACCATTCCTGCAGAACCATCCCTGTGGTGTGGGAGCCCCAGGAGGATGCCCTTGTCCACAGAACTTCCCAAACCACTCATGAGAGCTTTTCTTGTGGTGCTGTGCTCCCTGCAGAGGACACAGGGCACCCACACACGTCCTCACCACAAGAGCATGAGGATTCCCTCACAAACCCCCAGCTCTGGCTTCAGGAGCTCTGCCTGCAGGGCTGGCAGGGTCCCGGCCCGCCCCGGCACAGTGTGGGTGCCACCCAGGGCTCCGTGTGTGATGTGTCCGTGGGGAAAGCGTGAGGCCAATCCCACGGCCACGGCCCTGCTTGTGCAGCCCTCGGACCACAGGGAGCTCGGGTGTCCCCTGAGACCCCCTCGGCCCCTTCCCCACCAGGGACAGTGATCCCCTTTCTTGCCCCCAGAGGTGAATCCGCACAAGGGAAACTGTTCCCACGCAGCAGCCCCAGCCCCGGGTGGGCTCCCTGCGCCCCACACCCACATCCCCGCGGTGGGGCAGGCGACACCGGCCGAGCCCCGCGTGTCCCCACCGGGGCTCCGGCAGCCGCTTTGCCAAAATGTCGGGAGGCGAAGCGCCGGCGTGGCCAGCGGCGGAGGAAAGCTCCGAGGAGCCGGGCGGGCAGGGCGCTCTCCCTCGCACGCCTTTCGCTGGGGCTCTGCGCTGGGAAGAAAAGCTCCCGTCTTTCCCACGCTCTCCGACACATTTTAATGAATTAAGTGGGGGCACGCCCCCTCGCCGCCTGCCCCGGATCCGTCCCCCGGCTCTCGGGCTCTCTGCAAGGAGGCCTCGGGGGGTGGCTGGACTCTCGCTGCCGCGTCCGCCTGGCCGGGAGGACGGGCATGACCCGCTGGGGTTTTTTTGGAAAAGGGCTGCGGCGCGCCCAGCCCAGCGCGCCCAGCCCCGGGCTCTGAGCTCCGCCGGCGATGCCGGTGGCAGCCGGCCCCTCTCCCTCCCGCAGGCTCTCACGGGCACGGGGAAATTTGGCCGTCACGTCTCCTGAGGAGGGGAAATTTGTTCCGCGCCTCTCGGCGTGACCGTTCGCTTAAGGCATCGCAGCCCGGGGCCCTTCCCCGCCTCCCGCCACGTCCGCGCCTCGCCGCAGGAGAGAGCGAGTCGATCACTGGGTGGGACCACTGGCTGTGCAGGGCCCCACGAAGCGAGGACAGGGCCCCCGGCAGCCCCTCGGCGGCCGGCGGGCAGCGGAGCCGTGCGGGGAGCTGGCCCGGCCGTCACTCCACTCCCGGCTCCTCTCCAGTTACAGAGCTGGGTACAAACTGCAGTTGAAATGCAGCTTTTCAAATTTGTCTTTTTATTTTCCTTCCTCCCCCCCTCCCCCCCATCCCCCGCTTTCTCGCTTTCTTTCCCCTCCCTCTCTGGCCCCGTTCCCAGGCCGAGTCCTGCCCCCACCTGCCAGTCCCGAACATTTGCATGGCTGGGTCCCTGCCCGGGCTCTTTTTCTCACCAGTGTCACTGGCAAATGCAGATTTGCTTGCGAGGATGTAACTCTGGCCAAGCCCCAGGCCGGGGAGGTGTGAGCAATTCCCACTCTCCCACGGCTCCCTCACAGGGCTCCACACCTCGCAGGACACGGCCCGTAAAGACACAAAATCAGCTGTCCCGGGATATTTAGGAGCAAAAAGGAGAGGGCGAGCCAGGAAGACCAGAGCCCCTACACCCAGTCATCGCGTCCGGCAAAGCTGCCGCACGACCCCCGCCGCCTCCCCTTTCCCTTGGCTGTGATGGTTTGGTGGGATCAGTGCCGGAGGATCCCGCGGGCTGCGGTGGCTGCGGCGCTCCCCGCACGCTGGTTGCGCTGCCGGGCTGTGCCGGCCCCGGGCACAAGCGGAGCTCCCGTGAGTCACCGTGAGTCACGGCACGTCCCGCCAGCCCGCACAGGAGACAGGACGGGGGCTGCCGCTGGTGATTCCAGCTGACACCATGGCTGGGGTGATGGGGACACGGCCACCGCCTGCTGCCCGGCACGGGGCCCTCGGGGGGACGGGACAGAGTCGGGGGTGGCTCCTCTTCACAGTGTTCGGGCGAGCCAGACCCCTGCACGGATCCCCAGAGCTTCAAGCCCTGAGCCCGTCTCAGTGTCCTGTGCCAGCGCTGCAGTGGCCCCACGTCCCAGCGGCACAGGGACATCCAGGGAGAAGCTGCACAGGCACAGGAGAGCAGGGGGGGGTCTGCAGCCCCCAGCAGCAGTAACGTTCCAATCCCTCCTATTCCACGAGAACGATAGATTGCAACACACTCACATTAAAGAGGTGTGATGGGGAGAGCTCTGGCCTGGGGAAGCCAACCAGTCAGAGACCAGGCAGGTGAAACTGGGACAGAGATTGGGATGAGAGGGGCATCGGAAAGGCAAGGGTGAGTAAATGGGAATGGGGTGGATGGGGATAGGAATGGGGATGGAGATAGATGGAGATGGAGATGGAGATGGAGATGGAGATGGAGATGGAGATGGAGATGGAGATGGAGATGGAGGTGTGCGTGGGCATAGGATGAGGGTGGAGACAAGGACACGAGGGAGATGGGCATGGAGATGGGGATGGATGTGAAAATGAGAACGTATGGGAAGACGGGAGGATGGGAAGATGAAGATGGGTATAGGCATGAGAACAGAACCTGCAGAAGTTGAGTTAGAAAAGCAGACCGTTCATGGTAGGAAAATGAGGAGCTGCTTCAACAACTCCTTCCAGCCTATATCCAGGTGGGAAAAGGACCCGGATGGGGCAAGTCACTCCAGCTGCTGGGAAAAGCCACGGGAACAGGCCATGGGGCAAGTCACACTCGGAGCTCAAGGCCACTGTCCTCCAGCTGTGTGACAGACACTCCGTGATGGCACATTTCATCGGCTGGGGCAGAATTTAGCAGTTGGCCGGTTTGTCCCTTTCCCTCCCCAAAAGGACGCACCAGCAGTGCCAGGTGACAGCAGCTTGCCACCCAGCTGCCCCGGCGCGGCTGCTGTCACCTCGGTTTATGACACACTCCTTCCTCTCTCCCCGCACCTCCCGCCCTCTCCGGCTGACCAAATGCCGGGGGCGGTGGGAGCGGGCCCGGGAGCGCCGCTTCCCACCTGGACCCGCCGTTTGCTCCCCGGGGACCAAACGGGAACAGGAGGGGGTTGGGGAGGGCGAGTGGGGGAGGAAGAGAGCCCCGCCGGAGGGTCCTCCCAGCACTGTTTCTGGTTGATGCGCTGTTTTCGGCATTTTTTCCCCCACATTTCCGCCTTCCTGCGGTGTCCACAGCTCCCAGCAGCCAGGAACGTGGTCATCGGCTGGGCAGCGGGTCCGACCCTGGATAAAACCCCGGGCACCGAACTGAGCCACTCCAGGGCTGGCAGGACATGGTAGGGGCTGCATCTTTTCCTCCTTAAACCAATCTCATCCCTGGGTCCCTGAAACCCAGTGCATACCCCCCAGGGAGCCCGCAGAGGGGATGGACGCCGCGAGCTGAGCCCCGTCCTGCTCTGTGACCCACGGGGACACAAACCCGCAGCGACACGGTGTCACCCCAGACCGGAGGTGACCCCAGCCCCGTGGTGACCGTGATTCCTGCCGGGGCTGGCTGGGGGTGCCGAGCCGAGCCGAGCCGAGCCGAGCCGAGCCGAGCCGAGCCGAGCCGAGCCGAGCCGAGGCGGGAGCGCCCCCCATCGCCCCCTCCCTCCCTCCTTCCTTCGCAGCGCCCGCGCCCGTCCCGCTCATCCCGCCAGGGGGGCGTGTCCTCCCCGCTCAGCCACGCCCCCGCCCATTGGACCAATAGGCGCGCTGCGCGCGGCCCCGCCCCGCGGCGCGTCACGGCCGTGCCATTGTTATGCAAATAAAAGGGCGGGTAAAAGGCGCGCGCGGGCCGGGCGCGGCAGAGGCGCGGGTGGCGGAGCAGCGAGCGCAGCAGCGGCGGGGCCGGGGCGCGGAGCGGCGGCACCCCCGGCACCCCGGCCAGCCCCGGCAGCGGCCGCAGCACCGCCCGCCCGCCGCCGCATGCCCGGGCGGGCGCCGCCGTCGCCGTCCATGCGGGGCGGCGGGGCCGAGGCGGCGGCATGAGCCAGAGCGAGGTGTCGCCGTGCGCGGCGCCGCCGCCGCCCCCCAGCCAGCGGGTGTTCCAGGAGGCGGTGCGGCGCGGCAACACCAAGGAGCTGCAGTCGCTGCTGCAGAACATGACGAACTGTGAGTTCAACGTCAACTCCTTCGGGCCCGAGGGGCAGACGGCTCTGCACCAGTCCGTCATCGACGGCAACCTCGAGCTCGTCAAGCTCCTGGTCAAGTTCGGCGCCGACATCCGCCTGGCCAACCGTGACGGCTGGAGCGCCCTGCACATCGCCGCCTTCGGAGGCCACCAGGACATCGTCCTCTACCTGATCACCAAGGCCAAATACTCCGCCGGTGCACGGTGATGCCGGGGCTGCCCCGCCGCTCCGCTCGCGCGGTGATGCCGGGTCCCCCCGCCCCGCGCTGCCCCGGCGATGCCGGGGACCTTCCCCGCTCCCCCGGCCGCCAGAGCTGCTCCCGCCCCCGCCCGGGGGGGGTTTGGCGAAGATTTGGGGCCCCACGCAGAACACACCACCGCTTTTACATTTTTAAGTTTTTTGGTTGTTTGGTTGGTTTTTTAAAATTTTCCAAGGGTCGTTTCCTACTGTAACATGGGTTTTTTCCTCCATCTACCTCGGCTGCACTCACAGTATTCACGGTTTCAGTTTGACATCTGGCCAGATGCTTTAACACCCCCCGTTCCCTCTCTGCTAATATTTAATCCCCCTCCCCGCCCCCCTCGCTCCCGACCCTCCCATTTAAAGTGTTCTGGCTCAGAAACGAATTCATTTCAACGCCCCGCAAAAGCCACCCGCAGACCCCCGCTGATGCTGGGGTCCCCTCTGGTGCCGGCCCCGGCCCCGGGCGCGATGCTCCGGGCCTGGGGCTCCCGGCTGGCCGCGGCCTCCCTGGCGAGGAAGAGCAGGAAAGTCTTCTTCCTCTCCGAGGTCTTCCCAGTGTTTTCCCACCGCTGACTTTTCTTGTCGAGGCGACTCCGTTGGAATATGACAGACGTGGTTTTCTCACCCCGATTGCTCCTGAGTTTGGTTGATTTTGCATTGGGTTTTCTGCTTTGGTTCTTCTCTGGGTGTCTGAAGAAAATCTGTGTCCTCACCCGCTCCACGAATCTGTTTAGCACACGTGAGATCCCGGGAAAAGACATTGAGTCCTTGTGGTTTTGTTTGTAAAGGGGGATTAGCAAATCCTGGACTGTTTTTTTTTTCTTTAAAAAAAAAAAAAAAAAAAAAAAAAAGTGAAATAAACTCTAGAGGCAGAGGATTTGCTTTTGCACAGAAAAGGGGCGCGAGCGCTCTCTGCTGCCTACAGAGATGCTGGAAAACTACTGAAAAGAGTTCGGGAACTTTTATTTTTTTTCTTTTGGTGAAACTTGGATAACACTTCTCAATGCAGAACGATCCACTTGATGTACGTACACTCACCCGCCTTTCATAGGAGATATGTATCCTGCCGTATGTATCTTTCTAAAGGAAAGGGAGGAAGCAGAGCCAGCCACCCGAAGGCGCATTTTGAAGTGACTGCACGTATAATCGCAAATGCTGCTTTTTTATTGCTATGGCACAAGAACATCCTTTTGGAAAATGCAGAAAAGTTCAGAAGTCTCCTTTCTCCCTCTGGTCTTTCAGCCCTCTTGTCCCCGTCTGCACTAAAGCCATCCACACCACTGCCGTCTCCCCGCTCTTCCCTCTCTTGCTCCCTGCATCCAAACCATCCTGATTAAAAAAGAGAAAAGAAAATAGTTACCTGCTGGTTTATTGGGGTTGTGTCTTACCTATTTATCATGTCTGTATATATTTGTGGGTGAAGATTGTGAGCCTGGTTTTGTTTGAAGCTGGTGGTGAGTGTTTCAAAAATATGGTTTGGGATATATGCTTTTTTTGTTGTAATTTTTTTTTTCTTTTCCTAGTCTTAAAACACACAAAAAAAAAAACAACCCCTAGAATCTGCCCTGATTATTTCCCATTGCACTGAATATTCTGCTGTCTCTGATGGTTTCACTTGCAGTTGTTTGTGTTTTGCTGGGTTTTTTTGTTTTTGCTCTTTGTCCATTTCAACAATTTGAGATGATTTCAAAAGCTCCAGATTTAAAGAAGGGAAAGAAAAAAAAGCCCTGTCAAAAGTGTCTACTGTTATTGCTGTAATTTTCAAGGAACTGCTTGGCCGAAGTCTTTCTGTGAGCATGGAAGGGTGTCCAGCACTTCCACTGGTGCTTCTGTGCGAGTTTCGGGCTGGGAACAAGACCTTTCCTAGTGAGCTTTTATCGTTGTTACCAGATGGTTGCACATTTTTTTTTTGTTTTTACGTAAATGGATTTGCCACAATGAAATGTCATAACATTTATGACATGATATTAAAAAGTGTATTGTAAAGCCGAGTTCTAGATGGATTTTAAAAAAGAAATCTTGGTTATAAACCCAGTCTAAAGGGAGCTCTGTCCAGTGTTGTAAAGACAACATGATGTAACCCATATTTATATTTTTATAAAATACCTATTGAGACTGTGAATCTCCTGTGTGAATTGCTGGGTGAGTTGTTTAAGAAAAGTATTGTTCCTTTCCAGCCTCCTGGAGCTTTAGACATGCTGAGATTTTTGTGAAACTGTACGTCGGGGAAGGGGGTTTGCTCTGAAATTGTGAGTTGATGTATTTTTACATCCCTTTGTATTTTACTGAAAAGCTGCTGCCCTTCCTAGTCCCTAGAGTTTCAATTTTCTATGCAACCCCCACACCCCCGTCTCTCTTGATCCTGAGAAGTAAAAGGGATGCAGATTGATTCAAATTGAAATGAGGGTCCCCCCACCCCCCTTGTTGGCTCATCATGCTGCTGACCCTTCACGCCAAAACGGGGAGTACAAGAAAAAAAATAAAAGAGGCAGGTGGGGGAGGCTCTTTTGTGCATGACTGGTTGCCTTCCAGCAGTCATCTTTTTAATTATTATTATTATTTTTGTAAGAAGAATATATTGATAATGTCAGTGAAATAAGCAGACATTGAAGCTGATGCACAGATTGCTCCAGAAAGGAGTTTTTCTGTAGATTTTTCTTTAGATGCGAATACCTTTTTTAATTATGTTAATTAATGTTAAGAATTTTTAGGCTTATATTGAAGCTGTATGTGGGTCACTATATGATCATTTCTAACTGGATAAAGTCTGTACAGTACAGCATATTCCTGAGTGTATGATATAGATGTGTAGCCCCAGAGTGCGAAATTTATAAATAAATTTTTCATTGATCTTTTTATAAAAAAACCCCAAGGCTGTTTTGTTTGTTCTTTTCCATGAGGTTATTGGCAATTCTGGCTGTTTCCTGTGGTGGGGGGTGGCTGGCTGGGACCCCAGGTGTCTCTTCTGGTGAAACCTGCGGCTGTTCTGGGTTTGGACGCACCCCGAGAGAGGAATGGCTGGGGTGGGTTTGGGGGGACCTTGGCTGAGGAAGTTGTCTGGGCTCAGGGGTGTCCTGTTTGCCCTGTCCCAGCATTCAGGGGCTGCTAGAGGGATGATAACTCAGACCAAACCCTGGTGCTGGATGGGCATATGCTGTTTGAGACACTCCTAAAGAAGCAACTTCTCCCCAGAGAGTGAGGGGAGAGCTCAGCAGCCAGTCCTGGGCTGCAGATTTGGGGTGCATTTCTGGGGCTGCAGCCTGTCTGGCTGAGCACCCCACAGCTCCCTGTGAACATTCCCAGCTTTTTTATTCCAGCCTGGGCCCCAGCAAGGGTTGGAGGCCCTGAGGCTGTGGGGCTGGGGTCAGAGATGTCTTCAGCTACCCAAGGAAGGGGCACAGGGTGAGGGTCAGCATGGGCTCTCCATCCCCAAAGGCATCTCTGTCCCCTGGGTGGCTCATGCAGGGCTGAGCCCTGCTCTGAATCCTTTCCTGGCTGCTGCTGCAGGGGGAAGAGCAGAGGCAGCCCCAGCCCTGTGCCTGCACTGCTGGCCCTGCCTGGCCCCTGGAGGCACGGTGCAGGCGAGCCTCCCTCTCTGGCTTCTTGTCTATCAGTAATTCTGCCAGCTCTGTAAATGCCTCAGTCCAAGGGAAGTTCATGCTGTGCTCAGTTTGGCTCTGGTGTGGGTTCCCAGGGATGCAAGGAGGGACGTCCTGCACATACAGTAGGGGGGAAACCTGGAGAAAAGGCTCACTGTGACCTTTCCTGGTCGGCCAAACTCCTCTCTAACGTGCCAAGCCCTGAGCCATCTGCTGCCAGCACGGGCCAGAGCCTGGCACAGACACAGCTGGTGTCCCCAGGTGCCCTGCACCAAGTGACCCGGAGGGATTTGAGCAGAAGAAAAATGATGCAAAAACCATCACTCACAACCACTGGTGGTCGTGGGGGTCCTTCCCCTGGGTCCTGCTGCTGACTCCAAATCTGTTGGGGGTGTGGGACAAGCGCTGCTCCCCTCTCCAGCCACAGCACTGTGTGACATTGACCACCAGCCTGTGCCACCAAACCTCACAGTGGCTGTGTTCCCCAGGGCACACCTGCAGGTGGAAATATTCCCAACCTCATCCCTTTGCTTGGAATGCTGCAAAACCTCGTCCTGGCGCCTGCACTGGGATTTCACAGAGCTGGCCTCACCTCAGCTCAGCCCTGCAGCTTCTCACCCTTCATTTTGTCCCAGAGCCCCAGAGACCTGGGCTGGGCCAGCCACCACCTCAAAGGACAGGTTTGCCTGGGGAATTGCAGCATTCCTGTGCATGGCTCCTCTCTCCATAGTGGATGGTGTGGGCTGGTGTCTTCAGCAGCCCCTTATGGGGGCAGCCCCCCGGAGCCAAGCCCAGCAAAGCCCCTCCTGCTCCCCACACAGCTGAACCCCAGCCCCAGGGCTGAGCAGCTGCCCTGGTGCCAGCTCTTCCCAAGGCCCATGGCCACATCACTTTGCAGCTTTCCTCTACAGAAACCCTGTCCAAGAAATCTAGGAACTTCAAAGGCTTTCCCCCCCATCCTTTTTTTCTTTCCCTTTTTTATTTTTGTTCCAATAACTTAAAAATTTTGGATGGTTTAGTGGTGCAAGCACATTCTTCTGGGATTTTTGCCTGTCCCTGGCTGCATGTCATTGTCCGTCAGCTGCATTACGTAGGTGCTGCTGTTCCAAGAGAAACCAAAGCAAGAATTTGAACTTTCAAGTGCTTCCTGACATTGTCTTTTGCTTTTGTTTGTGCTGCTGACTCCAAAGCAGATGGATGGGGCTCCCCTCGGGCGGGGGGCGCTGGGAGGCAGCGCAGCCCGCAGAGGTTTGACAGCTTTGTCTGCTCTTCATTGCCCTTCATCCGTCAAGCCTGAATCAGCCACTGCATATGGATGTGGGGGAGGAGGTGGGATTGCATTTGAATTTCAGAGAGCTTAACACAGTAAGTAATGAATGAGAAAGACAGTGACCAGGCAAGCAGGAGGGGACTGGCTGTAATCAAAACTCAGGACATTTTAAATGGACGCTTTGTTGGGCGTTTGTATGACTATGACAATGCTGCAGCCCCACGGTCCAAAGAGGAGTTACCTTTTTTAACAAAAAAATCACAATCAACTTCTGTTCTGTGCCAGCGAGGAGCCAGTGGCTCAGGCTGCCCAGCCAGGCTGGCCTCATTTCCAAACTTCAGAATTTTAGTTCCTTCTCAAGGCATTCTGAGCTCCATCCCTGTGGATGGATGGATGGATGGATGGATGGATGGATGGATGGATGGATGGATGGATGATGGATGGATGGATGATGGATGGATGAATGATGGATGATGGATGGATGATGGATGGATGATGGATGGATGATAGATGGATGG
This sequence comes from Oenanthe melanoleuca, assembly GCF_029582105.1. Lineage (NCBI taxonomy): Eukaryota > Metazoa > Chordata > Aves > Passeriformes > Muscicapidae > Oenanthe > Oenanthe melanoleuca. The sequence goes on from NC_079350.1 coordinate 10,713,836, forward strand.
ATGATGGATGATGGATGGATGATGGATGGATGGATGATGGATGGATGGATGATGGATGGATGGATGATGGATGGATGATGGATGGATGGATGGATGATGGATGGATGGATGATGGATGGATGGATGATGGATGGATGAATGATGGATGATGGATGGATGATGGATGGATGATGGATGGATGGATGATGGATGATGGATGGATGGATGATGGATGGATGATGGATGGATGAATGATGGATGATGGATGGATGGATGATGGATGATGGATGATGGATGGATGATGGATGATGGATGATGGATGGATGATGGATGGATGATGGATGATGGATGGATGATGGATGGATGGATGGATGGATGGATGGATGGATGGATGGATGATGGATGGATGGATGATGGATGGATGAATGATGGATGATGGATGGATGATGGATGGATGGATGATGGATGATGGATGGATGATGGATGGATGGATGATGGATGATGGATGGATGATGGATGGATGGATGATGGATGATGGATGGATGATGGATGATGGATGATGGATGGATGGATGGATGATGGATGGATGGATGATGGATGATGGATGATGGATGGATGGATGGATGGATGATGGATGATGGATGATGGATGGATGATGGATGGATGGATGGATGGATGGATGATGGATGATGGATGATGGGTGGATGGATGATGGATGGATGGATGATGGATGGATGGATGATGGATGGATGGATGGATGGATGGTCAGCAGCACCAGGGTCCTCAGCACATCATTCAGGACAGGACAGCTCATGGTTTCAGCCTGCTTTTGCTGCTGACCAAAGCTGCTGTAGTATTTGGTGCCAAGACTGGGAGCAGAGTCCTGACCCCCATATCCATCCCAGGTCACCCCATTCCTGCAGCATGGAGTCATTTTCTGTTCTTCTCAGGGTGTACACGAGCTTCATGCACTGCCATGAGGTGAGCATGGGATTTTCAGTGCCATCCCCCATGCCCTGAAATCACTGTCACGTGAAGAATGGGAAGAATGCAGGGAGAGGGGCTGGCTGGGAGGAATGGATGGGTAAAAGATGGGTAGAAGAATGGAGAGAGGCAAAGCTGGACAGCTGGAGAGCCATGATGGGTTTGGGAGTGGTTAGGATAACTATTTTAACTGGAAGCTCCTCATTCAGCCTGACTCCAAGAGTGTTCTGTGGCTGGGAGCAGACCCTGAGGGCAAGCCAAGGAGAGCAGCATCTCCAGCAGCACAGTCAGCTGGTGGCAGATCTCAGCCCAGCTGAGCTGGTGGTGTCCTCCTGGCACTTTTTAGGAAGAGGCTCCCCAGAAGGGGAAAATTCCCGTTTCTGTTTATTGTGAAAATTCCCCTGCAGGTTTATCCCATAGCATGGCTATGGCTCTGCTGGCCCCCCCTCTCTGGGGCACAGAGCAATGGCAGAGTGGGGCAGTGAGCAGAGCCCAGCACAGCTGGCCAGAGGGGACACGGACAGGGGGGACACTGGGGCTCTGCTGTGATGCATTTAGGGGCAGCTGAGGCTGAGCCTTCCCAGGGAGCCTGAGCAGCACCCTGGGACTGATGGCTTGTGCTCTGAAACATGACAGCACAATGAACAGATCCTGGCTTCAAATGAATCCTGCAACCAAGGAAAGCCTCTGCTTGGAACCAGTGACTCTGCAGCCTCATTTCACCCCAAGACTGTCATCTCTGTTCTTGTTTTCTCCAGGAGAAAAATCCCTTGTCACCCATATGCAGTTCCCAACAATGTTCTCACACATTAATGCAGTTGCACAAACAGGCTCCCTGGACTGGACTCTGATGTCTAAGTGTGGTCACCCCTGCAGCTGGGGCAGGAGCTGGGTGGCAGCTCCCTGGACTCCTGATTTCCTTTAATTATGCCCAAACCACTCAGCCACCCAGTGGCTGGAGGGCTTTCCCTGGAGTGGGTGGGAGAGCTGGAGGCACCAGTTGAGTGTGACTGGAGGATTTCCCCGAGTGCCCCATCCCATGCCCAGTCTCCCCTTGGAGAGGATTGCTGGAATTCCAGCAGCCCAACCCCTGGGGAGCTGGCTGGTGCTGTGACACTCACTGGGTCTCTGAAGGCTTCAGAGGTCACAGATGGGGACCCCAAACCAGCTCAGGGCCTGGGGCACCCGAGGGAGCTGGGCTCTGGGTGCAGGAAGGTGCTGGCTCAGCACCCTTCCCCTGTGTGGGGAGCTGGGGAGCACAGGGCAGCCTGGCCCCGTGCCACAGAGCCCAGACAGGGAGCCTGTCCCCAGTGGGTCCTCACATTTGTCCCTGCTCACATTCACAGCTACGGGGACAACTCTGAGCCACCCCCGTCCCATTTTCCACTCTCTGCTCCCCCTCATTCAAAGCCTCTGTCCTTTTAAGCTATTTTTTTCCCTCCTATTCATTTCCCGGACGCCTCGATCCTTTTCTCCTGCCTAGCCCCTCTCCTGAGCAGCTGCTATGCTAATAAGCATGAGGCAGAAAAGGGAGCGAGCCTTTGCAGGGCTGGGGAGGAGAGAAAGACCCCAGAGCCCTCCAAATGCTAAATAAATCCAAGGCTGGAGCAGCATCCCCGAACAAAGAGGCCTGGCCTCCCCCCTCTCTTCCCCGCTCCCCAATTCCACCACCTTTTCACATTCAAATCCATTAAACAGCGAGCAGAAAGACCCTGAGTATTCATAGCATTGCATTAAAGAGAAAGCCCCGGTCCCTCTCTTCGGGGCGGCGCAGGGACGGCTCCGTCCCCTCTGGGCTGGGACCAGCCGGCCCCGGGCTGGGCTGGGGCAGGGGCACAAAGCCCCTGGCAGCGCTCAGGGCAGCCGCCTGTCCCTGAGATCCAGAGCTCTTCCCACACGGGCTGTCGGGCTCCTCCGCGGGATGCAGCCCCCGGTCCCTGCAGGCAGCTGGGGTGCCATGGCAGTGACAGGGCACTGGGGACACTCCGATTTGGGGCTGCGCTGGAGCTGTCCCCCAGGCAAGGGCAGCTCTCTTGGTTCCCGGTGACGGGTGAGGAGGCACAGTGCTGCTGCCAGGCCAGGCACAGCCGACAGTGCTGTGATGTGCCCACCAGCCCCTGAGCAAGGAACAGCCACACTGCCTCGCCATGGCTGCTGCCTTCCCACCACAGCAGCTGTCTCGGGCTGATAACAGAGATCCCTGATACCCAGACTGATGATTTCACACCCACTGTGCCTATTCTGCCCTAAAGTCAGAGCAGCTTTCTGGTCCAAGACCATTGATCTTATTCCCTGAGCAGGAGGAGGCAGGGATAGAGGTGAATGTGCACTGGGCTCCCTATCAGCTGCTGAGGCTGGTGGTGGGATGCCTGAAACAATGGGACTCTTCTCTGAGGAAAAACAGGTGGGCATTTTCTTCTTCTGCCTTCTGGGATGGAAATGGACATTCACCTCCAGGAAGGATTTCCTGCTCTTCTCAGGAACTAAGTTTCTGCTGGAATCACAGAACTCCAGGAGATTGGGCTTTTAGAATCAAATACTGAAACATCTTTTGAATTCATGGATTTAACGTGTTAGGAATGAATGATGCCAGGTGGACCATGGAGACCATGATGGTCACCTGTGGTGCTCAGGGGGCAGCAGCACCTGGGACCCCCCTGCACAGCTTGGCCAGTGGGGTGGGATTCAGCTCTGACCGTGGGGATCTGCCTGAGGTGGCATCTGGGTTCCACAGCAGAAGAAGGGCAACGTTGGCAGCACAAAGGACTTCCCTAAACTCATTTTACTGCTTGTCTTGGCATGTCCTTCCTGGCCTCTGCCCCAGGTTCTGGAGCCATCCCAGGTGTCCTGGGCACCCTGCAGTGTCTCAGCTGGCACACAGTGCTGTCTTTTGGTGCCTGAATCCTGCTCTGCACCAGTGCAATGGGAGTTCAGAAGGGGATCAAGGCTGCCCTGACAGGCCACCTCCATGGGCTCAGCCATATCCCACCCTGGGCTCCTCCATTCATGTTTACCTGCTCACCAGGGCTCCATCCTGACACTGCAGGTGCTGCACAGATTTGGGGTGCATGACCAGCAAGAGATCTAGGTCAGAAAACGGGGAGAGGTGGGACAAGCCTCAGTTAACCACTGCATGAGACATGGGGTACTGGAGCTCAGAGCCCTGTCCCTGCCATGCAGGACTCCAAGGCTGTGTGAGCAGTGCCCAGAGGCTCTCCCTGCATGGCATCCCCAGCTCCCCAAGTTGTTCCTCAGTATGGGGTCCCTGAGGTGCCTTCATAGGTGAAGTTTCAGGGCTGTAGGACTTGGCTGGCCCACCCCATCCCTGCTCCCACTGCAGACCACCCAGTTCCTCAGGCCAGGGAGAACCTTGTTCACTCTGGGTTTGGCTCCAGGAGGGATGTGTTCCCCCAGAAATCAGCTCTCTGGAGTGAATGTCAGCAGGGACCCCTAGAGGCTTCTGAGAACAACCTCCTCCTGTCCCATAGAGGAAACCAACTCTAGCCAGGAGTCAGCCTCAAATTCCCAGCTCATGGAGAAGGTCCCTCCCATGGGGAACTTGTGTGCAAACTACAGATTGACTCAGCTCATCAGAAACACGTAGGGGCTGTGCTGCTCCAGCTTCCATGGAGTGTCCTCGGGCAGAGACAGTGGTCATCTGTTGTGGTCCCACCCCACTTTGACCAGGGTATTCACTTCTACCTGTGCCTCAGGTAGAGGGACGACATAAAGAGTTGGCCTGGCATGGAGAGACATGGAAGGCCTCAGGTGCTGCTGATGCCACAGAGTGCTCCTGGTGACTCCCCACGTGTCTCTCCATGGCTCAGTGACAGGTTGCCAGGTCCAGCATTGCCCTCGGGGACCTTCATTCCCAGTGTGACCCTGAGCCCATCTCTGCTCCAGCCCTTCCTGAGGACCAGCCCTAGCAGGGAATGCACCTGCCCCAGACCTGCCTCCAGAGCAGCCCCATTTGCACCCAGACCTGCTGGCCCTGGGAGGTGCTGAGAAGGGCAGGGAACACTGTGGAGTTTGAGGGGATCTTCCAAGAAACAACATGGTTAACAAGCACTGGAACAGCACCATCTCTGCTGCCAAGGCTTGGCTGGAAGTGCCCCAGCCTTTCTCTAGGTCTAACAGACCCCACCCTGCTGCAGGTCCCAGCCTTCCTTTGAGCTCCAAAGCCTTCAGCCCTGAGGCAAATAGCTTTGCTGGGTCGAGGGTTGGGAACATCCCAGAGACACGAATTGCCCCACATTGCTCCCAGCCTGCTGCAAGGGCTGCCCCAGCTGCCTCCTCCTTCCAGGGGCTGGCTGGGGCCATTGTGCCCCGAGGCAGACGGACTGACCCAGGGGACCTGCAAGCACTGCCGTCTTCCGTCGTGGCTGCACCTCGAGGGCTGTGGCAGGACCACCCTGGGCAGGTCTACCTGCGCCAGCAGGTGGGACAAGGGTCTGGGGCGTCCCTCCGAGGGGTTGGCCGGGGAGAAAGGTCCCTGCTTAGCAATGCAGGAATGCAGGTCGGGCTGAATGCGGCGGAGGCGGGTCTGATCTGGTGCCCCACTAAGCCTCCATTCTTTCCCAGCCGGTGCATCTTGTATTCAGGCTGCCTGCTCCTAAGCAGAGCGTCTTTAATCCTTCCCTTGTCTCCTCCATTCCCTTTCAGGCCTTTAGCCAATGGGAAGGGGATGAGCAGCTCTGTGCAGGAAGGAAATTAAAAGCGAGGAGGAGGGTAGGGAGGAGGAGAGCGCGGGGAGGGGGACTTGGAAGAGGAGACAATCCTGGAGTGGAGATGCCAGTCATCGGGGTCTCAATAGCCCCATTCACCCTGCCCAGCCACACAGAAAATCAGGGTCACCAGGATCCATGCCCTGCCTGGAGACAACTGTTGCTTTATTCTTTTTAATTGCTGGAAAACGCAGAAAAGTTCACTTGTGTGTGTGGCTGGCTCCGGTGGGGGCTGCGCCGGGGGGCGCGGGCGGCGGAGGGGCGGAGGGACGGGGCAGAGCCCGACCCGCAGCGAAAAGGACACAAAAAGCAGCCGCACGTGAGGGTGGAGGCTGCGACCCGGCGCGGCGGAGCAGCATCGGCACAGCCAGGCGGCGGTCGGGCACCGGGCACCGCGCACCGCGCCCCGGGCACGCGTGGGAAGGGCCCCCGGGCTTTTGGGGCGCAGGGGCCAGGCAGAGAAGAGCCGTGCAGACAGACACGTGCGGGCAGATGTGTCTCCGCATCTCCGGGCACGGGAAGCCCGGTTGGTGCTTCTGGCTGGAGATACACAGACCAGGCAACTCAGCGCGCACAGGAGACACCCAGTGGCACACCGACACCAACCACAGCTCCCAGATGGGCATAGCGCTGTGCCATCTCCACTTTGGGATGCTGCTCCAAGTGCCACTCCAGTCAGGTGGAGGTTCCACCTCTGCATCTGCACAGCCATACCCAGGGGATGTCCCAGAGAACAGCTCTGGGGAACCAGCTGACCCAGCTGCCCTCTCACTCTACTATCCATCCCCCTTGCCATCCCATGTGCCCAGATGTGGCTGAGCACCAGCCTTGACACACAAGCCCGAGTGCCAAGGGACACACTGGGAGAGGACACAAGTCCCTGGGCCAAAGACAGAGCCAGTCCCATCCTGCCTCCACCGGGGACACCTCTGTGCACCCTCCTGCAGGCCTCCTGTGAGCCAGGAAAGACATGGGTCCGTTCCAGCCTTCAGATTTGGTTGCACTTCCCTTCCCGTTCCAGCCTTGCCTCTCTTTCCTCTGTCCTTTGATGAACACTCAACTTTTCTGTGTGAGGAGTATCAGGGATGTGCTCCCAAGCACTCTGTGACTCATGGGACACAAGGCAGTGTCTTCTGAGGTTTTCCTGATAACCATGGCCTCTTGCAAGTCATAGAATTCCCGACTGGTTTGGGTTGGAAGGGACGTCGAAGCTCATTCAGTTCCACACTCCTGCCATGGGCAGGGACACCTTCCGCTATCCCAGGCTGCTCCAAGCCCTGTCCAACCTGGCCTTGGACACTTCCAGGAATGGGGCAGTCACAACCCCTCTGCACGACCTGTGCCACAACCTCAGCACCCTCACAGGGAACAATCTATTCCTAATATCTAGTATAAATCTCTTTTAGTTTAAAATAGTTTCCTCTTGTCCTGTCACTATCTGCCCGTGTAGAAAGCCGCTCTCCCTGTCTTTTACGAGCCTGCTCTAAGCACAGCCTTCCCCGGTGCCATCGCTGCTCGGGCGCAGGAAGGGGCCAGGGGAGCGCTCCCCCCGCCCGTGACCGCGGCAGGGCCAGAGCGGGGCTGTCGTTCCTTACCGCCGGCTGCCACCTAGTGATGGAGGAACCGGGCAGGAGCCCGGGGCTGTGCTGCGCCGGGGATGCTCCTCTAGAGAGAGCAGCGGGGCCAGGAGGAGTGGGGGCTGCTGAAGGCACCTGTAGGCAGGTCTGCTCCCGACAAACCGGGATGTGCGGGAGGATCTGTTCGTGGAGACGTCCAGGCTGTCTCTGCCAGGAGCAGCCCCTGCCCGGGCAGCAGCACCTGCTGGTCCCTATCCAGGGCCCGTCAGTGGCTGCGGGGCAGTGAGGGTGAAAGTCCAGCTGACTTCTGCCAGCGTGCCACCAGCTCTGGCCCTTCTCCACAAATATTGGGCCGTGGCCACCTGGAGAGGGGCCCTTGCCCTTTGCTCTGTTTGCAGTTTCCCTCGGGCTGTTTGGTTTCTGTTAATCATCCCACGAAGGCAAACACTGCTGGGAAGGATTGAGGATGGCCCAGCATTTCCCGCTCCTCCCGGCCCAGGGACCCTCGGCTGTGGGATGGGTCACAGCCAGCCGGATCCTGGACGTTGGCCATCAGCTCGGAACTGCCTGGAAGGGGTCCAAAAGGGGAGCAGGTAATTCAGGCTCCATTCTATGGACACTGATTAGATAGCATGGGGTAAGCACTGGGCATCCCTCAGTGCTCTCCTCACCACAGGGTCAGGCTGGTCCATCAGGACTGAGGCTCTTTGTAGGATGACAGAGCAGGAATTGGAATCCCAACATCCCAACACAGAATAAAGGAGAAAGACAGCTCCTGCCCCACGGCGTAGGAGCAGGGAAGAGTGAGGAGCTCAGCCTGTGTGGCTGGGACGGTGCTCTTCTCCACTCCTGCACCCTACCCAGCTGCCTGCAAACCCCCACCACGGGCAGGGCAGGGGTGCTCCGGCCGTACCCCCTCCCCCGGCAGCCCCCCCGCGGGCTGGCTGGCCCCACCGGCCGGGTCTGAAGGTCACAGCGCTGCACGGCGGGGGCAGCGCAGAGTCCGCGATCCCACTGGAGTGCCGAGGCTCAGCAGCACTCCGAACCACCAGCCATGATTATCTGGGGTCTCCTTTCCCTCCTCCTCTCCGCTGCGGCTTATGGAACCCCCATCGGAGACCAGGATGAAGATATCCAAGTGCAGGAGAATTTTCAGGCTGAGCGGGTAATGGCAGCTTGTGGTCCTGTAATTCTGGGGGCAAAAGGAATGGGGTAAGCTTGCTTTCATTTTCCTCCAGAAAGAAGGGCAATAACACCCATGCCCATGCCAGGCTGTGCAGGACAGGCATTGGCAGTGTGGCACTCCCTGGGTGCCACTCAGAAGGTGCTGGCCTCTGTGGTGGCCTCATCGTGGCAAACCCCATTCACGGTGGCTGCAGGGCAGATGAGTCCTGTGGAATGTCTGTGGCTCAGCATGCAGGATTTCTGTGGGGTGCAAGCTGCCTGGGAGATCCTCCACAACATGCCCTGTCCCCTGCCAGGCTTCACACAGCCCTGCATATGTGCCGAGGTCTGGATCCCACTGGTCAACATGAGGGGATGCCAGCCTGATGCCTCCAGCCCTGCCTCGTAGTCAGGGAACCAAGGAAAATTCTGCTCAGTGCTGAAACACTTCCCAAATCCTGCAGCACCTCTGGCCTAGCACCCTGCATCACCACCTCCCAGTTTCTCCCTAGGTCAGGAATATTTAAACTCTGCACAAAACCAGGTGATGTCCCTCCTTGGTGAGGGGGGCTCGTGGTGCAGATGTCTCTCTCCTCCCTGTAGATGTACGGGAAATGGTTCGACATTGCCATTGGCACCACCTGCAAATGGATGAAGAACTACAAGGAGAAGTTCAGCATGGGCACACTGGTGCTGGGCCCTAGCCCCAGCGCTGACCAGATCAGCACTACCAGCACCAGGCTGAGGTATGGGGCACTGCTGGAGATGCCTGAGCCGTCTCCACCCCACCCAGGGGTGCTCCGTTCCCAGGGGCTGGGACAGACACAGGGGTTACTGCCTGCCTGAGGCTCAAACACCCAATGCCTTGGGCATCACAGTGTCAGGGGTCCTGTGCCATGGCCTTGGTGCTCCAGACATGATTTTCATGCCATAACCAGGGAAAACAGTCCCTCCAAGTAGCTGATTGCTTTCTTCCTCTCTCCAGGCAAGGTGACTGCACACAAGTCTCAGGGGAGTACCAGAAAACCAGCACCCCTGGCAAATACACCTACTACAACCCCAGTGAGTTGGGGTGAGGCATGGCTGGGAGGTGGGGACCAGCTCTGGGGACAGCTGGCAGAGGTGGAAGGGGGTCAGAAGAGCAGGGCTCAGAAGCTACTCCACAGTTTGGGTCATTTCTAGCCAAAGTATAGAGCAAAACTGCGGGGAAAAGGCAGTTTGAGCACCATCCCTGCATAGTCACAGGATGATGAGATGTGGCAGCAGGTCACTCCTGTCCACAGGGTCCCAGGCTGAGGCAGGGACCAGCCACACTTCAGGAGCATTAGTGGTATCCCAGTTGTTCACAGCTCTTGGCTTCCAATCCCCTCAGACTGGTGAGCCTAAAGGGAGTCATGGATGTACGAGAGTCTGCTTCCCAAAAATCATGTTTTTTAAATTAAATGCCTGATTTCAGCCCCCAGCTTTGGGATTGTTCTACACTGCTCCATCTCACCATGAGGGGCAGGAATGATATCCCTGTGTGTCTGTCTCACCAGAATGGCAGGTGTCTATCCAGTCCTATGTGTTCCGTACCAACTATGAAGAATATGCTGTCATTCTGATGAAGAAGAAAAGCAGTTTTGGTCCAAGCACCACCCTGAAGCTGTATGGTATGTCTGGCCACGGCTCTTGAGGACAAGCAGGCTCTAGGGTGGACAGGCACAGCTCAAAAATACCACCCAAGGGACCTGACCATGGGCTTTGGAAATGGTGGCTTAAACCAGCTCATCTTTGGCATGGCATCTCCATGAGAGCCACATCAGGCACTGAACAGCCAAAGCAACATGGTGTTTGGGATGCAGGTGGTGATAACTGCTTAGAGGAAACCCAGCCCTGAAGTGGCAGGAGATGCTGTCTTCCATTATTAAGAAACATTAAACCAACTTTGCCCATGCCCTTGGTCAAGGCTAGTCAAGAACAACAGGCTGTCCAGGGAAGCAATGACATCACTGTGCCTGGAAAGGTTCAAAAAACATGTAGATGTGGAGCTTAGAGACATGTTTTAGGGTGGTCATAGCAGTGCTGGGTCAATGGTTGGGCTCAGTCTTTGCTTCCCTGGTTCTGTCTTGGAAGGACCAGGAGGCTGGTGTTGTATCCACCTGCCTGCAGCCACCTGAGCTCAGTGGTGCTTGGGGGCTGCACTCCCACACCAGCCCTGCTCACAGCCCATTCTCCTTCCCAGGGAGGAGTCCAGAGCTGCGGGAGGACCTCATTGAGTCTTTCCATCAGCTGGCTCTGGAGATGGGCATCCCTGAAGACTCCATCTTCATCCTGGCCAACAGAGGTAATCTCCCATGAGACGTGTGCCTCTCATGCTGCCAGAGCACTCCAGCTGCTCCTTCTGAGTCTGGGGAGATGGGGGATGGTCAAGAGGGAAGGAGGAGAGACCAAAGCTTTGGTAGCATGGGATGAAAAGGAAATAAAGCCATGTATGAGTCAGGATTCCACCAGAGAAATCAGCTCCCAGTCAGAGGGGTCTGTGCTGGGCTGTCAGGTCAATGGAGCCACACCACTGTGCTGGGATGAGGCCATGGGACCCTTGTGTCTGGTCCCCAGGCTGGGTGCTGCCAGCACCTGAGAGGCTCCTTGCTCAGTCTGGGCTTCAGAAGGGGCCAGCGTGATGGAGGGTGTGTGTGTGTGTGTGTGTGTGTGTGTGTGTGTGTGTGTTAGAACTTTGGGGGGACCTAGGGGGGCGTGGGAATTTTGGGGAGATGGAGGGAGGCATAGCCATATTAGGATGGTGCTTCTGTGAGTGGGAGGTGGAAAGCAGAAAGAGGGGAAGTGGGAGGGTGTCCCCTTGCCAGGGTCCTGCATGTGTCCGGTGACAGACTCACTGAGACTGCCAGGACCATGTCTCCTCTCACGCTGCTCATCTTGTCTCCTGCTCCTGGGCCAGGTGAATGTGTTCCTCAGGAGACTGAAAATGCTCCCCAGGTGAGTAGGCTAGCTGGGACCTTCTGAAGGGGTTCAAGGCCGGAGACATCCCTTCCAAGCAAAACTCACTGGAGATGGGGTGTCCAGGGAGAAGGCTCCGTGGGCAAGACGTGTTGTTTGGGCAGTGGCTCCACTGACCATCCTGGGAGTTGCTCTTTCCTCTCTGCTGATGGGCTTTTCCGGCAAGGATGGGGGCTAGGCAGGTGCAGGCTGCAGGGGGAGGGTCCTGGTGGGCACAAGAGCTTATTTCCAAGTGGAAGCCTTTTCCTACTCTGATTTTTTTCACAGTGTGAATTGCTGGTGTTTCCTTGCTCCTTGCCTGTCTGTGTATGTCCCAGCCAGGCTGTAGGCCCTTTCTTCAGGGATGGGGAAGCTTAGCACCCACAGGGCCTTCAATTTCCATCACTCAGCACCTCCCAGCCTCTCAGGGTTGAGTGTTGAAAGATTTTCCAGGGGGAATGGGACATACACAGGAGAAACAACTCAGTTGACTCCAGAGCAGGTAACACACCATTGAGGCACATCCCCAGCACGGGGCATGACTTGGGCACTTTGGTGTCTTAATCCACAACCTGGGATTGTGGGCCCTATCCTGGAAGAGCACAGGGCTGGGAAGGTGATGAGGTGTGGAGGGATCACAGGCTGCAGAGCCGAGATGGGTGACTGGAGACGTGCTGGGAGCACAGAGGAGGGCTGGAATCCGGCGTAGCCACCCTGGGTTGGCAGCAGGTCTCACAGCAGGGACTGACGGCAGCTCTGTGCTTCCCTACTGGTGCAGAGGGCGCGGAGAGCAGTGCTGCCCCAGGAGGAGGGCTCGGCCGCAGGACCCCTGCCCCCCTACACCGGCAACAAGGAAGGTAGGCGCGGGGGGTGGCTGCATCGGGAGCCCCTGGCCCGCACTCCCCGCTGCTGTGACCCACGGCTGCTGCTCCACAGACTCGTGCCGGCTGGGCCGCGACTCCGGGCCCTGCAGCGGGATGCTCTCCCGCTTCTTCTACAACTCCTCCTCCATGGCCTGCGAAACTTTCCTCTACGGAGGCTGCCTGGGCAACGGCAACAACTTCTACTCAGAAAAGGAGTGCCTGCAGGCGTGCCGGACCGAGGGTGAGGATGGCGCTGCACCGGGGCACTGCAGCGCCCTTGCTGAGGCATCACAGGGCACCTGGGCCTGCCTTGAACGTGTCTGGCATCCCTGGGGGAGCTGTGGAGCTCCCTGGACCCTCTCCTCATGCAGTTCCTGTCCCTGCAGCTGCCTGCAGGCTGCCCATTGTTCCAGGTCCCTGCCAGGCACTGGTGACGCGCTGGGCCTTCGATGCAGCCCAGGGCAAGTGCGTCACCTTCAGCTACGGAGGCTGCAAAGGCAATGGGAACCAGTTCTACTCGGAGAAGGAGTGCAAGGAGTACTGTGGGGCTCCTCAGCTGGCAGGTATTCCCCTTGGCCCCCACCCCAGGGCAGCAGCCTGCACCGCCTCCTGTGCTGCACTAGGTCTGACTGAGGTGGGGACAGGCTGTCCTGGTCCTGGATGGATCTGTCCTGCCTCTGGATGGGTCAAGGAAGAGTCCCCCATGGGTCTGGGATGGGTTTGTCATGAGTTCAGCACCAGTCTGGCTCTGGAACAGGTCTGGGCTGGTTTCGTGCTCTGCCTGGGATGGATCGTTCCAGGTCAGGATGGGTGTGTCCTTGGGCTGGGATGGGCCTGTCATGGGTCCATGGTGGGTGTGGGATGGTTTTGTGCTGTGCCTGGAAGGGATCTGTCCTGCCTGGGAAATGGGGCCATTAACCCACAAACAATATAGCAGAGGGTGGCTGGGCAGGCTGCAGACATGCTGAGGCCATGACTGAGCTTCAGTGTGGTCTTGATGAGAGGGAGAACATCCCCAGGCAGGTTGGGGTGCAGTGGAGGCAACAGCCCCTGGGCTGAAAGATTTGGGGGTGCAGGAACCAACAAAGGACCAACCCAGGGCCCTCTCGGGGTGTGACACCTGCCAGGCCCCCCAGCTCCAGCCAGTGCAGGGGTTTCCACACTGAACCTTCTTGGGAGACACAACAGGCACCACTCAGCTCTCAGGGGAAGTCATGACCAGGTTGTCAGGCGTGTGGCAAAGAAAATCTGCCAGAGAAAAGAGTCTTGAGTATATTCCACTATATCCAGCCCTGAGTGAGCCTGTTCCCAGGAGGGAGGAGCTGGGGACTTGGCCTGACCCCATGGACGGGAGATGGAGCCTGTCTTAGGGCAGAACCCAGCCTTTACAATCCCTGCTAGCAATATAAAGTACATTAATGCCAACATGTGGGACAGGAAGTGCGGGACAGCATGGGTGCGCACAGATGATCTGGGCTGCTACCCTCGTCCATCACTGGTGGCAGGGACAAAGTGGGAAGCAGCATCCATCATCTGTGACTGCAGGGTGATGAAGGATTTGGGAGTCTGCCCATCACCTGCTGTGTCTCTCCACTTGCAGAGGACGAGGAGTTCCTGCATCTCTCCAACTGATGCAGGCAGAGGATGAGGGACTGGCACCCAGCACCAGGGTCCTGCACGACAGTGCTGTCAGCTGTGGCAGCACAGGAGATTCCTGCAGCAGTAAATGTCTCTCGTGTGACCAAAGAGCCCGGTGTCAATCCTCAAGCTGGTGGGAAGCAGGGTGGGGGTGCAGGAGGGACAGCAAATGCTGTGGGGTCCTCTCTGGCCTCCCTGGTGGGTGTCCCCACCTCTGTGGGGTTGCTGGGTTATCCCCACTGAGCCTCTGCCCGTTCCTCAGCCCCCGCAGGGCCGGGGTCGCTGGGGGCACCGAGGGGCGCAGGGTCCCTCTGGGTCGGGTCCGGCCCCCATTTCCCAGGGGTTGGGGCGAGCTGCTGGCAAGGGGACAGCAGCGAGGGTGCAAGTGCCTGCTCCTCCCTAAAGGATTGCAGGTGGCTCGGGGTCATGGTGGGACTGCAGAGACCCGTTTGTGGCTGAGACAGAGGGCACGGGGAGGGGGGCAATCACGGGGGTTTGTAGCACGGGGTTACGGGGTGTCAGAAAGGACCCTGAGGGGTCACGGAAGAGTTACAGGGTTATGAGGGTCACGGGACAATGGGGCTGGCACGGGAGCAGACACACGGGTTATGGCAGTCCCAGGGGGCTCAGGGGTCCCAGGAAGGGAGTAGAGGGATTTGGGGGTGGTCTCCCAGGGATGCTGAGGTGGTCTCGTGACCCCCGTAGGTCAGGGGTGGGGGGAAGTGAAGCTGGCAAGAGGGCATTCCGAGAGTCTTGGGGAGCTGTGGGGGTCCCAGCAGAGCATGACTGGGGTTATGGGGGCCACGCTGCGGGGGTCTCGGGCGGGTTGGGCGGCACTCGGCCTGAGAGGGGCTCACGGGAAGGGTTCCCGGGGGTCCCCGCGGCGACCGCGCTCCGCGCCCTTCTGTCCCCCGCCGGCCGCCGTACCCGCGCCGCGCGTGCCCCGGCCTCTCGCGGTGAGGCGGAAGAGCCAACATGGCGGCGGCGGGAGCCCCGCGCCGCCCCCGCTCCCCACGCCCGGCCTTCGGCACCGGCCCCCGGCGGGGCTGAGCAGCCCGGCCCCACCGCCCCGCGCCGGCCCCCGGCACCGGCTCCACCGCCCCGCGCCGGGACATGCCCCGATAGTGCCCCCCCCGCTCCCCCGGCGCAGCTTCCTCCTGCCGGGCTGGGCCCGCACACCTCCGCCCCGCATGGCCGGGCCGGCCCCGCCGCAGCCCTGAGCCGCCCCGTGCCTCCGCCGCGGCCGCCCGGCCCCTGAGCCCGCGCTCGGCCCGTTCCCCGGCGTGCAGGTGTGCGACCACGAAGATGTTCTCGGCCCTGAAGAAGCTGGTGGGCTCGGACCAGGCTGCGGTCCGCGACAAAAACATCCCCGCGGGGCTGCAGTCCATGAACCAGGCGCTGCAGAGGAGGTTCGCCAAGGGAGTGCAGTATAACAGTGAGTCGGAGCGCTGGGCGGGGGGCTCGGCCGGCCCGGGGGAGGCGGGCGGCCCTGGTTCTGCCCCGTGCGGTGCCCGGGGACCGCAGAGGGGCTGGGAGCGCCTGAGCTTCCTCTGTGCTGCTTGGTGCTTTTATGGGTGTTCGCTCAAAGCCAAGTTTGGAATTGAATGTTGGAGCTCGTGGGAGGAGTGAGGGGTAGGAAACTTTTATCTTTTGGTGCAGGGCTCGCGACCCGCGGTGCAGCAGCGTCCCTGAGCGCTGCCTGCCGGCTGTGGCACAGGAGAGAGCGCCTGGTGCAGCAGTTTCTGTCAGTTCGAGCATCAAGAGGGTAAATTCCCTGAGTGCCCGGGTGACCTTCCCTGCAGCGCAGCATAATAGTGTTTATAATTAAGCTGTAGTGGTTGCATGGTAGGAGTCTTATTAAAAAGCTCAACCCTGCCAGGCTTTATTAAAAGGTGGACAGCGAATACCTGTGTGTGCCCTTGGTACATCATTTCATCCTGGCTGTCTTTTCTGCAACTGATACATTTGCTCTTTTCTCGAGGAACGCTTTCAAAATTCTTTTCCTCTCAGTGGTGAGGCTTAGGGCTGCATTTTTCTCTTCCAGCTCAGTAAAGGTGATTTTTAATACAGTGTTTCAGGAGGGCATTGCAAGTATGTGAAATATGTCCCAAAGTAACAATTATGAGACAGGGACAGCAGTTATGTCATTCCTGCTGAAAATAGAGCTGATTCCAGAGAGCACTGTGAGTACCAGCTCGTCTGTGGATCCAGGCAGGCAGGGGAGGCAGATTACAGAAGGCAGAGAGATTGGCAGGTGGGAAAAAGTCTGATTTGTAAACGTGACACTGGATAATTTCTGTGAAGGCATACATGTTGGAGGAATAGAGCTTCAGTTGGATCTTGGTCTGAAACAGTGATAGAGAAGTTACATTTTAGGTTTTGGGATGTTTTTTACTTTTTTTAATATTATGGCTGTCGGCTGTGCTTTGGTTTCAAAGTGCTCTGCATTACTAGAGAGAGCATTTGGTGCTTTTATCCATAGCAGCACATCTGCAGATATGCCAGTGCTGTTTAGCTTATAAAATTAATGTCTTAGCAAGCAGTCCTGAATGTGAAAAGTGGCAGTGTGATTGTTGAGACTGGATTTCCAGTGAAAAATGGGGGTGAGGATGAAAGTACTGCCTTGGAACACAGCACTGCATCCTTAAATACCTGCTGGAGACCTGCTGGTTTCAGGCTGTTGGTTTGTGCAGAGGCTCCGTGTGGCCGCAGCCCAGACCTGTGTGCTGCATGGGCAGCTGAGTGCTGGAGATCAGGTAGCTAATACCAGCTTGTGAATTATATAACAGCCAGGAGCTGACTTCTCAGACAGGAGAGGTTTGTGCTGCAGACAGCAGGGATCAGCTGCATCCTGCTGGCACAGGATGGGTCCAGTTCTGCTCTGTGGCAGCTGCATCATGCCAGATCTGTGGAAGGGCACCTGCCATCCAATGGCCATTTGTGCAAAGCCAAAAATGCTAACTCTACCTTCAGTGCTTTTTGCCTCAGGAAAGGTTTTTGGTTTGTGCTCTGTCTTAGCAGGATTTTTGTTCTAGTTACTGCTTTATAGCTGAAAACAGCAGCTTTCTGTCACTGCCTTAAGGCAAGCTTTCCAATCTCCATAGTAACTCTTCCCAGAATCACTGTTATATAATATTTATAGGACATACAGGCTGGCTTACGAAAGGGCTTCCAGGTACCCCCATTAGCCATGGCACTGGGGAGATGGGGAATGTTACAGCATGGTGAGGTGGTCTCAGTTGAAGGTGGGCTGTGAAGGAATGTCATTACAAGGGCCATTGCTCAGGAAGGGCAGAACTGCAAATCCTGTGCATTGCCAATTCTCCTTTCTTGACAAATTCCTGACATTCAGCAGAGGAGTGAAGGATGTGGTTTGGAACCACCGTTAGCACAAAGATTTTTACAGCTTCTCTGTTTTCCTCAAACTGGCTAAACCTAAACCAAAGGGCACTGTGATTTGTTTTACAGAAATGTTTCTTTGCTGCATCAGATCCTGAGTGAAACCTGTTTCCTTCCCAGAAATATAGTGTGCTGAGATTACCTTGGGCTGTTCCTTGATGAAGCAGGCTGGGACACAGGCCTTGTACCTGGCTCTAGGTGCTTCCCTGGGCTCAGAGCAGCCCCTGCTGTGCCAGCCCTGCAGCTCTCAGGTACATTTTGTAACAGATAGCCCTGTGTTTGAGGTAATGCTGAAGGCTGTGAGGTGTTTTAGTGGCACTGGTGATTACAGACCCTGGGTAGAATAGAGCACTAAGCTGAACCTGAATGATTTGTTTGGACAGTCTCTCTCTGACACAGTCAACTTTTCAAAAGGAAGAGCAGGGTGGGAAGGTTTAGATTTCTAATGAAATTACGAGAGCAGAGACCAGTACCAGCCTTTGGCAGCAATCATGTCCTTTGCTTGGGACATCCTATTGTAAAACAAAAGCATTTCCATACTGCATTCCTGGACAAACACACTCTATACCATCTGCTTGAAGCTGCTGTGGTTCACATCCAGTTAACACCAGAGTTCCCTGAGCACTCAGAAAGCACAGAGCTCAAAATAATGTGGGTCTGTGCCTTTTATGTCATAGCTGAAATGTTTATAAAGGATCATGATCCCAGGGGTGGGGAACCAGTCTTTGTGAGAACTTGCTTGTTTTCCTGTTTGGGGTACCCTGGATCAGGTGTGCTGCATGGCTGTTCTCTGTTCCAAGGGCTGTGCTGGCCCTGTGAGAGAAAGGAACAAGAGCAAGTAAAAGAAAGTGGCTCTCATGCCCTTTGGCAGCAGTGCTTGTTTGAACAAATTACAGGAGCAGTTGCAGAACTTAATTTTGAGCCCCAGGGTGCTCAAACGTGACCATTTATGTAGGGCAGTGATGGGCAAACAATGGTCCTGGAATTTGCTGATCAGGGAAGGAAGGAAAGAAATGAAGGTGCCAAATGTTCATCCATTCTATTGCCCAGACATGGAACCTTGCTCTGGGCTTTACACGCTGTGTGTCACTTGACAAATCCCTGCAGTGTGTGCGTGGAACACAAGCTGAACAGTCACTGGTGTGGGGATACCAAAGGCAGTAGCTCCAAGAATTCCCCCCACTCACTCTCCTTGTTAATTTTTCTGCCTAACATATTCCATATAGAACAAAATTAACACATGTACCTTTTTAGTAAGCATTATAGCCCTTATTTCTTTTGTGTTGCTTTGGAGTTGTAGTTCCCAGACTCATTGTTCAGTGTTTTCATTCAGCACCACTCCCAAAAGGCAAGCTTCTCCTCTTCCTGCCACTTCCCACCTTCTCTTGTTTTCTCCTGTGGCTGACACAGGTGTTTGTGCAGCACATGCCAGCCCTGCATTGCCTGCTGCTGGCCTGTGCCTATGGGAAGTGTGCCTGGGAATGTCTGCAGAGCAGGTGGTGCTGCTTTTGCCAGCAGAACAAGCTTAAAGCATTTCAGGTGAAATCCCAAAGACCTTAATGAGGGTATAGTTATGAACCTTTCCATGGGGTTATTAGTTTTGGGATTTTTGCTGCAGAGTCCTGGAGGAATGTGGGCAAAGCTGGGAATTCCTGGTTTCTAGTTCTTAGTTGGTCCCAGACCTGTTTTCTGGGCCTGTATCATCTTTCATTGCTGCTCTGCTTTCGTTTCCCCATCTGGAGAATGGAAATCTCTCTAGTTTTCCTGATGCAATGAAATATTAATAAAGTGATTTGTTTAGCTTTTTCCTTGCCTCTTAATCTATTCCCCATCCCTGCCCTTCTTTTCACAGATAATTCTGTCTTTGCTACAATCCTCTGGCTGTTTGCAGTAAGTACTGATTTTACTTCAAATCAAAATAAGGCAACAGTTTTACTTAATAGTATTAACCTCACCTATAATTACTGTTCCTCTTTCCACATTCAGCCACAGCCCAGCCTGGCTGTGCTTGGAAGCTCACTCAGGCCTTCCTGCCTTGCAGGTGCCTGTCACTGAGCACACCTGCCAAAGTCCCAAATACAGACTTTGCTAAAAGCGATTTGTGTCACCTGTCTTCTTCCTGTTCTGTTTTTAAAGACTTTTTCTTTCTTCAGGAAAAGAGTCAGTGAGAACTTGTGCACTATGTAGGAGAAGAGAGGTCCTAATGGAGAGTGCTGGAGCTGGAAGGGGCCCTTGGACCTGCTCAGACTGAGCATGTGGTGCCACAAGCACCTTGCACTGATCTAAATGTGAGCTGATTAGGGCTGGGAGGGAGATTCCCTTGCACTCCAACTGTGCTTCCCATGTACTGCTCACACTGCTCATTCAGCTGGGCACTGGAGCTAGAGAACATAACTGAAAATGGATAATTTTGTGGTTATTTCTCAGCCAGTTCAGTTTCTTGATTCAGTTCCATGTTTAAGTGCATAAAAAATGGTGTTGGCATGAGGAAAGACTGTCCCTTCTGGGAAGAGCTCACAGCTTTATCATCTGGTAGTGATCCTGGAAGTGCACCTTGAGAGCAGCCTGACTCTTTAAGGAAAGGTCTGTTTGTCCCTTAAAACTCACTGTTTTTAGTATCTCATGCTGCATTCGGGGCGGGGGGGTGGGGATGGGATATGAATTTGAACATTTTAGGTCAGGCAGTGAGAGCATTTGGAAAGGTTTGGGTTTGAAAGGGGACAAATTTTGCCTGTGCCACGGACTTCATGATTCCAGAAAATCAAGGGCATTTTCTATTGATTGTCTTACCATCTGTAAGTAGAAAACAATCATACACAAGGTGACAAGAAGTGCAGAACTGGTTTCTTGTGTCTGCAGAGGTGCTCTGGGATCTTTAAGTGAAGTCAGCCTGTACATACTGTGTTCATTTTTGCCTGTATTATCCTGGTGTGGTAAGTAATTTTGAAAAAAATAAACAGCTCTGAAAAAGAATAAACCTCTGTGTACTACAACAAAAGCACAGTGGAACTGCAGCAATAGATGGAATTCCTCCACAGACTTTGTGTGCTTTATCTTTAAGATGACCCCTTCAGATCTTGTCTGAAATGCCTGCAGCAGCTGCTGAACTGCAGCAGAAGGCAGCCTTCTGTCTCAGATCTCCTTGCCCAAATGATGATGCACAACCTAATGCTAATCACCTGACTGCCATTAGATGTCTGTGAGGTGGCCCATTTTCCAGGGGTTCATAGCTCCAAATCAAAACACAAGAATAAAAATCCATTTTGGTAAGCTTAGGTTTTCCAGTAGTCCTACGGTTGCCAGTAAAAACAAAGATGGCATTAAAAAAAAATTCCACAATGTAACAGAAAATTTAGAAAATAATAGATAGTGTTTTCAGAAAGAACAAGATAACATTTGAATTGACTCTGGAAAATTCATTATATCAGTTGCTACAATCTTTGATATTTTGAACACTTGCTTTCCTTGGAAGAGTTTGAAAGAGTTTCTGCCTAAACTGAAGCAACCAACACAAGGGCCTGGTGACAGGAGGTTGTAGCCAGGTAAGGGTCAGCTTCTAGCAAGTAACAAGTAACAGGAGGGGAAGCAACCTCAAGTTGCATATGTGGAGGTTTAGATTGGCTATTAGGGAAAATTTCTTCACAGAAAGGGCTGTGCAGCCCTGTCACAGGCTGCTCGGGGCAGTGGTGGAGTCCCCAGCCCTGGAGGGATTTAAAAACCACATGGATGTGGCACCTGGGGACATGGTTTACTGGTAGCCTTGGTAGTGCTGAGGGAATGTTGGAACAGTTGATCTTGAAGGTCCTTTCCAACCTCAATCATTCCTTGTTTCTGTTCTCTCAAGGCATGAGAAGTGTTTAAGGAGAAAGGGAAATTATAGAGGAGGACCCCCTTTCTAAACTCCTGATGGAGCTTAGACGCTTCTGGGTCCAGTCTTGGTTTCAGACTTGGACTTGGACAGTTTATGTCTAATGGAATTATCTATACAGGGTTTATAATATTTAACACTGAGTATCAATTTCATCAGTATTAATTCCACATGCCATCAGTTCCTTACTGAAGATCTGCTGGGCAAGGAGGGATATTTTCTTCTGAGGTAAGGGCCATCAGACCTAGGGAGGTGTTCCAGTTGAAGGGGGGACTCACAGGCAGACAGTCGAGCCACAGTTTAGAAAGAGCTTGGATTAGACTCCTGATCTGTCAGGGGTAAAAGGTCTCTCCCTCAAGGAGAAGTTAAAGAGGTGTCCCAGCTTCAGGGGAGATCCCCACCGTGCAGCCACTCCGTGGGGAGGGCTCATCCCATCTGTCGTGTTGGTAACATAACACAGGGACTCATGGTCTGATTGCATTCAGTGGGAAGGGCGTGCAGGAGACTCCTTGTGCTCAGTCTTTCTTTGTTTCTTGATAAACGAGCTTTGGAAAAGCCACCTGATACTCTTGTGTTAATCCATGGTTGGTGTGATGTTCCAAACTCATGTGCACCAATGCTGCCTGTGTCACTGCTCCTCTCTGTCTTTCCCAAGGAATTCTTGGTCCAGCCATGGCTCAGGCCTTTGCTTCCTTTAAAGCCTGAACCAAACTGCAGCTGGTTTGCTTAAGGGGTCAGGTGTGTCCATCACAGAGCAGAGGCTCAGCTGGCTGGAGTTGTGCAGATTCTGAAGATTTAACCCTGCTGTTGGTTCATTCTGCTGAGCTGGTGTGAGTTACTGAATAAACACTGATTTAAATGACTGAGCCTCGTGTTTTCTAACAGCCCCCTCCGTGCCTGTGTAGTTTGGGAGAACTAATTACATCTGAATAATGCTTGCAAAAAGTTAGCGTGCTTTCACAGCATTCTTTAGGTTGTGTTTAATCACTTTATTTGTCTGCTTGCTCTTTTCTCCAGTGAAAATTGTCATCCGAGGGGACAGGAACACTGGGAAAACCACACTCTGGCACCGACTGCAGGGAAAGAAATTTATTGAGGAATATATTCCAACTCAGGAGATCCAAGTCACCAGCATCCACTGGAATTACAAAAGTAAGATGGAAGAGGGTGGAGGGAGTGACAGTCATGGGATGGTGCCTTGGGGCAGGAAATTCCACTGCAGCCTCATTTGCTTTTTTCTTCTCTGTCTGTTTATTAGACAAAATGTCTCTCATCACTCTCTTTAATTTATTATTCATAGTTTCTCAGTCATGTTTTTAATTTTGTCAGACGTTCTATGTTATAAGTGCTAAAGAATATGTTCATGGAAACCACAATTCAAAGGAAGTGTTTAATAGGTGGTCAAAGTATTTGAAAACTTTGTGGCCACACAGAGGTGTTTCCCATCTGCAGCCAAACCTCTGGCATGGTGTATGTTAGCTGTGGCATCCTTCCCCTCACTCCTCTGCCTTTCTCTCAGGATGTCAGCACATCAGTTACTGAGGAATGAACACAGAGCTTACAAGTTAGATGGTGGAAACTATCTCCAACATCAAATTTGAATGCTTCAGCCTAAACAGACTTAGATCAGAGTAAGAAATAAAATTTCTCTTTCCTAGATACTCAAGTGTAAAGAATGCACTGAGTGTTAATTGTGGCTTTCTGCAGTGTCATGGGTTAAAGCATCAGAGTTGCACTTCCTTTCTGATGGCTGCAGGTAACACAACACTTGTGTTGGATACAGCCTGGGAGTCTGGCATTTATTTTAGGAGCTTTATTCATATCTAACTGTATCCACAAACAAGTACAAAGTGTGTGTATGCAAAAAGGTGTTTGGAGGAAGATCAGTCATCTTACCTGTCTGCATTTCTTTCCCTGAGCCAAGGCTCAGGCACTGCTTTTTCAACACTGATGCAATCCTGGGTAGAAAACACCTACACCTGAGGCTGGCTTCGCTGTGTGCTGAGACCCACAGGTGTATAGGTTATTTCTAGAGCCCATTTCTAACCTTGGGTTGCTGCATTTCTGTAGAGCTCTCCAGCCAGAGCTGACACAGTTGCTGATGGTCTTTTCTCAAGGTGAAGTGTTGCTGACCTTGTAAAATTATCTGTAAGGCTATATCTGAAGCTGTGGCTTTCATTTGTGTTTCTTTTACATTGTAAGTGCTGTACTACTGTCTTAGTAATAATTCCCACA
This sequence comes from Oenanthe melanoleuca, assembly GCF_029582105.1. Taxonomy (NCBI): domain Eukaryota; kingdom Metazoa; phylum Chordata; class Aves; order Passeriformes; family Muscicapidae; genus Oenanthe; species Oenanthe melanoleuca. Next base: position 10,737,243 of record NC_079350.1, read on the forward strand.
AATGTAGGAAATTTTTCATTTACTTTCTTAAGATACCTTTCAAAAAGTAACCCCCATTTTAAAGACATTGTAAAGTCTGTTTCCTGCTGTGAAAAATTTCCATTCACAGCTGATGATGTGAGCCTTCAGAGTATTTGGTTCAGGTCTAAATCCTGCCCTATTGGCCACATTAATCTGTAGAGGAAAAATAAAGTTTGTTTTTCCTATGTTCATGCTCTCAGGCTACCTTGAATAAACATTATGAGGTAGTTGATGGCAAATATTTACAGGTGGTAATTAAATTGCTGTCAAATATTGAAGGATTCTTACACTGCCTTGTCTTAGAAGAATTCCATTTTAGATGCAAAATGTATCATTCAGAAATTTTATAGTGGAGGAATTAATAAAGGTAGCAGAATCTGGGTTACTTCTTGTTCAGAATGAACAAAGTTGCTTTTCTGTGCCAATTGTAATGGGTATTTGTAATTTTTTCCAAGTAAGGAATTGCCGTTCCTGACCCTAAGGAACACTTTTTTGGGTTATACTGGTCACGAATTTTATTCTCTGTTTGGCAGCCTGAGAAAAGGAGTCTGAAATAAAAATTGACAAATAGTTGTGCTCAGATCCTTTGAATGTCTGAGGGATGGGAATGAGGGATGGCAGAGTTGCTTTGCACTGTAGGATTTATGATCCAGAGCATAGAAAGTGAAGCCTGTCATTGAACAAGGGTGAAAAATGTCTGAGGCCTGTGAGTTCCTAGTGATGAACCTGCCCATAATGTGATAATTCTTATTTTTAGATGAGCTGTCTTGCAGTTGGAGCCTTTTCATGGCTCTCCATCATTTTGTGGGAAAGCAGTGTTCAGGGTACCAGTGACTGTGGAGTATGTGTTCAAATAGCAGCTCAGGACAGATCCTTGGAGTGTTTTAATCTGTGGTTTGTGCTAATCCAGGGTAGGGAGGTGAAAGGATAAATTGACTTTCTTTTTGCTGCCACAAAGCTCCTTCGGGTGAGACGCTGCTGGGTGTGAGTCACACACCAAAGCCAAAGCAGCAGCACTAAAGCAATTATCCTCTTGCATGATCAGGATAATGAGGAATGACACTATTGATGAAAGGGAAGATCTTCCTGCCTGTGTGCAAGCAAAAAAAGTGTAGAAATTCCTGGGTCTCATGCAGTTTGCATTGAGAAATTCTGCCCTTTCCCTCAGCCAGAAGGTGTCAAGCAGTCTGTGGGGTCAGGGGGTTCAGCTCCCCAAGTTGCAGGACTGCTGCTGCTCAGCAGGGTGTCTGTTCTGTGGGAATCACTCAGCAGGCCAGCACACCATAACTGAGGGCATGTTTGGCTTCTGGGAAGGAGGTGGAGATCTCAGGAGCAAAGTGCCTGTGCTAGGCCCTGGGTCACCCCAAGGGCTCACTTCTCTGCACTGTTAATCCTGATGTACTGCTTCACGTGGCACTTCTGGAAAGAACAAGCAGCCTCCTGGGCTGCTCCTGAGCCCGTGCAAAACTCGGGGAAGGCAAATATCTCCTGTGCTTTTGCAGCAAGCCTTGACTGTGGGGAGGCACTGGGATTGCTTGTGAGCTGCAGGGCAGGAGTCAGGGGCAGACCTCCCGTGGCTGATCTGTGTCCCAGCACCTGCAGGGGCACAGGGAGAGCTCCTGCAGTGCAGTGCCTGGCAGGGGGAGCTGGCTCGGCTGGCTGCCAGGTGAGTGATGCACAGGTTGGACTTCAGCCTACCTGGTTTGATTATCTGTGGAAATATTCAGGGACTGACTTAATTAGTGGGATGCAGTGGTTTGAGCAGAAGTTTTTGGGCTGAGGGTGCTGTACTCCCATGTGCTTTCAGTCCTGCAAGGCACTGCCTGGGCTGACCCAGGGGAGTCTCCTTTTCACCCAGTGCCTTCTGCCCAGCTGACACATGGGAAGGTAAGCAGGAATTACTGTGAGGAATACAGAGGCTGATTTTGCTTCATGTCTAAATGTAAAAAAAGGTCTTTCTCCAGAAGCAAAGGTTCAAAGTTTTCCTTTATTCATAATCTGTCTGTACAATATTTTGAAACATTTAACTAAGCCAAGAGTGAGTTCTGTATAGAAAATGCTTCCTGGTTTGGTAATGGCACTTAGATAAACTCTCATGCCATCCTGTGGTGTTATTTTCTACTCTGCAGCATTGTCCTCCTATTCCAGCTTTTTTGTTCAGAGCTGCTCCAAGTACAAGCTTTTGCTTCAAAGCCTTTAACATTTCCAAAAAGCAGCTGTTTCTTGGAACAACCTCCTGAAATTCAGAGTGCTTATTTGGATTCCATGGAAACATTGAACCAGAGCTGCACAACCTTCAGGCCACCTGACCGTGAATTGGCTGCCTGTGGGTACCAGCAATCACTGGAGTTAGAATTCTGCATGCCTTGCTTCAGATTTTAGCAACTCAAATAGATGTTGCTGGTTGTGATTTATTGATGCTGCAGCTCAATAGGAAGCAAAATTACTAGTGAGACCTTATTTTTCACAAAATGCACCCAGATTGGAGAGACTGGATTTCTGTAGCTGCAGGACTGCAGCTGACTGGATGTCATATTTACATGGAAATGCCACAATTGATCTTTCTAAATGTGTGTATTCCTTTTGCCAGTTGTATGCCTTGTTTATAAACCAGACTTTATCTTCAAAATTAGATTTTTATGTTTTTTGAAAGGCTTTGTAAATCTCTGTATGTTATGAAAAGAGTCTATGCAAAATACAACGTGCTTCAAACCTGCCATGAACCAGCAAGGAAATCCAGCCATCACTTTTGTGACTAAGAGTGTTTATGAAGTTCTTTAGATGGCATGGTTTTGGACAGCTTGCAACTTCAACAGCTCTCTGCCTTCTTGTGGTTAGATTTTCTTCTTGCACAGAATTTGCTTTTCTTTTGACATTCCTATGCTTTGACATTCATCCATGTTGGCATTGGGTTGGGCTGAGTGATGGGTGTTTTACTGAAACCTTCAAACCCTTTGTGTTCTATTGTGCTTCCAGCCACTGATGACATTGTGAAAGTTGAAGTCTGGGATGTAGTGGACAAAGGTAAGATTTATAACTTTATTTCTAATGGAGATTCATTGTTCTTTCTCAATTTTAATTAAAAACTTACATGGAATTCAGAAAGGCTTGCTTCTGCTTTTAAAAAAATCTGTATTTATTATATCACTTCCTGAAAGAATAAGGAAAGGTGAGGTGAGTCCCCTATGCCTGGAACCCATTATCTGGAATCTGAACTTCAGATCAAGCCCAGTGTTCAGAAGCATTGTTCCACATGCTTGTGACAGATTAAGCTCCTGCTGCTCTGTGTATTCCAATTCTCTGAGCTTTAAAATAAACTTCACCTTCTCTTCTTTGTGGTTTCCTGTATGTTTAGACAGGTTTTAAGTTCCTTGTTTTGATTATAAAAGTTCTTGTTGAGCTGCTTTTATGAAGGCATTCTACTGTTAAATTGGTAAAACCATAGCTGCAATGGGTAATGTATGCAGGGGGGGAAGGATGAAAGAGCAGCCAATTACTTACATTCATTAGGATAGAAAATGCAATATGTGCATTCCAAAACCTTTTCTAAATGCTTAGCCAAGGAAAATTTTATGATATATAGATACATTTTTCAGTAGTTTTCAATTTCTGTCAGAGTATAAACTTTTGTTTTATAAAGAGCAAAACCAAATCCCAAAACATCTGTGAAGACACAGTCTGGGTGCAGTGGGATCTGTTCCTGGAAGGGGTTGGGGTCCAGATGTAAATCACCACAGCCCATTCTGTAGCCCCAAATGCAGATGTTGTTTGGCTTCTAAGAGGCATTTCGTACCAGCCAGTCTCCTGGTTTAGTGTATGAGTATGGTCAGGAAAGCAGTTGCACAGGTAGGCAGTTCTTGCTCTGTGAGTGATGCTTCTTGATTGGTGTCTTCCAGGTTTGTTGACCACAAAAACTCAAACTTGGATGGTTTGTCTGGTGCTGCTTTCCCTGTAGCCTTGGCTCTCAGGCATTCCTCAGCAGAATGTGTCTCAGAGACACCACTTGTGCAGCTTACACCTGTGCTACACCAAAAACTACAAGTACAATAGGGAGTGGAAAAAGGAGAAATGTCATTTTTCATGTTAGCTGAACTGTATTCAAAATGGGGGTAAAAGAAGGACAGTTAGTGGTAGCACCTCTAGTTCAGATACCTCATGGAGTATTCAGGGAAAACTTGAGCCAGGAACTTTAAATTGAAATCTTGAGCACTTTATCTTTTTAGTGTTTTAAGCTTCAATTTTCGTAGGGTAGACAAAACCGTGCTAAGGCCAGAGTTACTGCTGAAGTCAGTCTGATTACAGTTTGGCTTTCAGATTGTGGGATAACAAGTGGAGGGCTGGAATCTGAGCAAAACATCTGTGCTCTCGCTGCCTTGCAGCTTTGGTGTGAATAGATAGACATTTAATTTGGGAATCATGTGGTTCCAGCATTTATTTCTGTGAATGGTTTCTCTGAGCAGAGTCATCTTCTCAACTAGAGACTTGTTTTTTTGGAGAAGGGGACAGGATGTGCTATGCACAGATGTTGATAACAGCTCTTCTGGTCCAGCTTTAATTTTTGACAGCAGAGCCTATGTTGGACATCTTAAAGGATGCTCTTCACTTTATATTCTTTGAAAATAAAACTCATTCTGTTAAGATCTGTACTTATGGACCACAGATACATATTTTTTTGCAATCAGTTGTGCTCAGTCAGTGCATTATAAAAATCAGATCATCATGATGTTAATGGAATCAAATCCTTTCTTATTTCCATAGTATTGTGGATTCCTGATAAACATAGCTTTAGGAAAATGTTTGTATTAAACATCAAGAGCTTACTCATATCTAACTTTCATCCTAATATTATAATATTTTTGTTTTCCTTCTGTATGCTTAGGACAAAAAATCCTGCTTCGTCATGCTTTGGGTGAGAGCCACACTGGACTGTAGACTTGCAGTAGTAAAGTATCCAGTGCTCCTGTAGCATAGTGCTGACAACACCTGATCCCTTTATTATTATTTTTTTTTTTATTTATTTTTTTTTTTCCCCTTCCCTACCAGATCCTGGTTTGTGTGCATATTTAGAGTTGGGCAGAACACTGCATTTATCAGACTAGATTTGAAACAGTCAAAAAATGCATGTTCTGAACACACATTTCAACATAAAGTTTTCCAGGCTAAAATTCTTTTGCTAGCATTTCCCCATTTCATTTTCAAAGGAAATTAGGAGGTCTCTGTTTAAATTAAATGAGAAACTGTGTTGAAAGCCCTGATGTGGGTTATAGCTTAAGTAATGCTTATGTAATGCTGCATGAACTGCAGTTTTCAGCTTCAGTTCTGTAAAGCATCTTTGGGCTCTCCCCTGCTGAGCAGTGCTGCTGTTCTGCAGTCACAGGAATTGCAGGACTTGCGCCCTGAAAACTTGATGTGAATTTCTGGGCTAAAGTAAAGTGATTTTCCTGAGTTGTGTTTCTCCTGGTGCTCCTTAGAGGTGTGCTCCCCATCCTTGCTGGTTCAGCAATATGAATTTTCCCTCCAGAATCCACTGGGATGCAGAGGCAGCTCTGCTGGCCCTGCCTGGATGGTGACTTAGCTTAGTACTGGTTATTTAGCATCCAGATGATAATTTGGAAATCTGGGGAGATTTGTTGTGAAAGCTTAAAAGTGGTGAGGTTGGTTAGTGTGGTGAGGCAGTGGAAAATGGCAGCTGCCAGACTGTGCTGCTCCTCTTGGCTTGTTCCTGGGATTTTAAAATTTCTTTTCTTTGGGTTTCTTTTTTTAAATATGCAGACTCCCTGGAGTCCAGCCTTCCATGCTGCCAGCTGCATTCTCCTTGGGCCTGCTCAGGGAGCTGGGATCATGTCTGGAAAACTGCCATTTGTTAAAATCTTCCCAAGATGAGCTTGCCTCCAGCCGTGGATTGTATTGGATTTTGTGTATAGTAAATATCATCTCCTTTGCTGCTCTCAGAACTGACAGGGCACAGGAAGGATCTCTCTTAGCAAAAGTCACAATCCTGACTCATCTTTCTGGCTTAGCAGCAAGTTGTGTAACTGCTGCAAGTCATAAAGCTATAACAGATCCTGAATGCAGAGAAGCTGCTTGAATGCAGGGGATTCAGGAACAGTTGTGAATTCCTGTCTTATAACCTCTGCCACTTTGGTTCCCAAATATTTTCTGATACATGACTGAAGGCATCAAACCATATTTTTTTCTGTTGCCCACAAGATAAACACTTTCCCTTGTATTGAAGATTCCTTTCCTCCTTGTTGTACCTTTACCCCTCTGCCTGCCAGACATGTGCTGCAAGAAGAAGGAAAGATCAGAATTCATAATTCTATTATTTTCTGATGTCCCAAGTTAGATAACACAAGGGATGCATATATTCCAGATTGTATTTTTGACTGGTGGAGGGAAGTGGCCCCCTTACCTGGTGGACTGCATTTTGTTGGCAAGCTGAACTGAATCCTTCCATCCTGCAGCAAAACTGGCAGTACATACTGCTGCAGAGACTCAAGTGATGGTCACAACCCCAGTGTCCAGTAGGAGCTGTTCTGTAGACTCCAGGGAGTGCTGCCAAGGGTATTTAGTGCCAGTGTTGCTCTTATACCTGTAAATGAGGGGCAGCCCTTGTTCTAGGGAGAGGGCCTGAGCCACTGCAGCATGAATGCCCATGTTTTCTGATTGAAGCTCCTCCATTGCACATCAGTACAACCTCCAAATCTGGACCTCATGCATACAGTGACACAGTCCTCACTGTGTCCTTGCCTGTACAGGCTGAATTACATCTTTTTGCTGCATAGATCTTATCTTTGTCTGGTTCATCCTGCCATTTGGGCTCCAGAAATAGAAGCTGTGCATGAATCTGTGCACACATGCGCTTTGCAGCTCTATGACTCCTTTGAGGTGACCTCCTTTGCAGCACTGATGAGGAGCATGTGAGAATATTACTCATTCCTCAGGATACACACAGAAAACCATGAGCAGGGAGAGCTGTGGGGGTTGTATATGCTGTCTCAAAGCATTGACTGTAAATGTGCCCAGGTTAGACAGACACCTTGATTACTCAGGATGGGAGGAATGATGGAGAGTACTTGTGGTTGCTTGGGCTTCTCTTTTAATACCTAGAAATTTAGGTCATGCCAAGCATAATTTAGCAGTGGCTGCAGAAATAGTGATGTTTGGATATTCAGGGAAGCCACACAAATGTCACTGACTTGAAATGAGTTGAATTAAAGTGGGAAAAGGCATGCATGGCTTATACATCCCTTCAGCTGCATGGGAAGAATCAGAGCCCATAGTTGGATCCCTCAGGGAAGCACATTGCCCAAATGAGGAGGGATCAGGATTAATAATTCTGCTACTTTCAGATGTCAGCAGTAAGGTGGCATGTGCAGTGAAGCACAGAAGCACCAACCAGAATTGCCTGCTGTAACCTGCAGTGTTAAATAAATTTTCTGAATAACTGTATTTTCTTACTGTTTATCCTTGAGCAGTGTGCAGGAAAAACAAACCCTGTTTCACATGCAGCATCTGGCAGAACCCTGAATTCCACATGTGATTCAGCAGAGTTAAAAGCTGGTAGAAGCTATTTTGGTCCTCAGTGTTAGACAGTTTTATGGAGTCAGTGGGAGGGTTTTTGCAGGTGCATCTGAACTTCCAGCACCTTCTGTTTTCAGCAACACAGGAAATTTCTAGAAGTGATGGGAAGGAATTCCAAGATTGTGCCAGTATAATTTGGTTAACTCTTGATAATTGGACTAGGAAAATACACAACAAAGTTATTTCAAAAGTACACTTCTTAACTGCTGTGACTTACATCTGGGAGATACATGATATCTGCCAAACATAACTCCTAATCTTGTAGGGTTATTCTTTGTCCAGTGCTTATCATTGATAAAATTCTGTAAACTCAGAACATTCAGTTTAAACCAAAGGCCAGGTTTTTTCATGGTGTATCCACACTAAACCTCTTTGGCTGTAGGTGACAGAAGATGTTGGGACTCCTGGCAATCCTTAGAGCCATTTGTCTACCAGAAAATCATGTCAGCTGATGGCCATGATATAGCCATCTGATAATCATAAGTACAGATACACCTCTCTGCTGAGACTGCAGGCTATAAGATTTGGAAATTATTGTGTAATTGATTTTACACAAGGTTTTCAGGGAGGCTCAAGTTTGTAAACACTCACTTTCTGGGGTGCTGAGTTAAATGCCAGTGGTACTTTAAGATGTCAGAAAATGCTTCCCTAAGCTGTAAGGAAAGAGAGAAGCCTCAGGGGCTGCCCTTTAACTGCCTTAAGAGGAAGCAGATGAGTTGGAGAGAAACCTCTAGATTCCTGCAGATGGAACCATGGCTGTGGGGCTGCAGGGCCAGTCTCTAGTGTCTTCTACAAATGTTAGGCATATTACTTCTTGCACTTTTCTGGGAGCCTAATCAGAATTGTACCCTGCTCCCTGGCTTATTTTTGTGTGCTTTGGGTGGTGCTTCTGGAGGATTTCTTTTCTGCACCTTCACTAGTGATGGCCAGACCTGACCCTCTGGCTCAGGCATTTGGAGAACATGTAGGCTGTCTCTCCATCTGCACAGCTCATTTCCCACAGTTTATCTCATTTCTCTTGGATTTCTTATTGCATAAGTTGTCTTTGGGTTGCTTTACTGTTCATTTATGAATAGGCTAGCTGGGATTCTTCAGCAAGGCATGCCTGTCCCACCCCTCCTCATCCCCCAGGCTTACAGTAGAAGTAGGATCTGCTTTAAGGCTATGTTCCAACTGCTGTGCATCTGTCCAGACCCATCCTCCAGTTCTTTTCCAGTGTAATGCTTTTTATGTTTTTTTACAATTCTTTTTAAGGAAAATGCAAAAAACGAGGAGATGGTTTGAAACTGGAGAATGACCCTCAGGAGGTGAGTCACCTAGAATTCAGAGGTCTGAGGCCTCTTGTCCACTTTGGTCCGTGGGGAGCAAGTTCTCTATTTGTTCCTGCTCTAAGGCCAGCCTGGCAGATGGGTGAGGGACAGTAGGATCCCTGATGTTCTTCATGTTTTGCTTTGTGCACTTCAGCCCTCCTGAACTCCTTGTGCTCCTGCCCTCACTGCAACTTCACTGCTGCTTTCCATTCTGTCACTGGGAATGATGATGCCCCAGATGTTTGCTCAGCAGCTTTGTCTGCCCATGGCAGAGGCAGAAACTCCTTTTGTCAGGGTCTTCTTGTGGTGCCTGAAGAAGTGACTTGATGCCCTGCTCTGGCTGTTCCTCAGAGTTGGGCTGTTATACTCTAACTGGTGCCCATCTGCTCAGGCTCAGATGAGGAGAATGTTCCTCAAAATATTCTGCCATGGAAAAAGGAGGACAGTTGCCACAGCTGCTTCTTCCTCTGCAAATGGGGGTGCATTTTCCACTCCTGGGAAATGAGTGAGAATTGTTCCAGGGACACCAAATTCCAACAGGAGCCATGGAGACTGAGCTGGGACCAGTACTATCTGGACTTAGAAGCATGCAGAGTCAAAATGATGAAAAGCCAATCAGGTACTAATCCTGTCAGCCCTCCACGGGAGAAACTGCCTCCTACTTTTGGACACCAGAAGCATTAGGAGTAGAGCCAATATCTGGGTCAGGAAAAAGATGGAATGGGAGCTGTGTCCTCTGTCCTCCACTCTGTGGTCTACATCCTGTTTCTATGGGAAATAGAAGCTGGGAACCACCAAGTATCTTATTTCAATTATAATAGTGTGAAATCCACTGTACCACTTACAGTGGTTGTCACTTTAGGAACTTTGCCCAGTCAGTACTGTACCCATTGTGTTCTGTATCAGCCTGAAGTTGAATCCAGTTATTTACTGCTTCTTTGCCTTTATTTCCCCAGGCAGAATCGGAAATGGCTCTGGATGCAGAGTTCTTGGATGTGTATAAGAACTGCAATGGTGTAGTGATGATGTTTGACATCACCAAGCAGTGGTAAGAGACTTTTACTGGCACCATGTGATTCTCCCTTGTTCAGGCAAAACAAATGACTTCTAGATTTCCAGATTCCCATTTGGAAGCTGATAACCAGCCTAACGAGTTGAAGCAAGCTTGTATCCTTTAAAACAAAAGCTTTATCTTGTGACATGGCTTTTAATACACTCCTCTCCTGGGCTTGTTTTGAACAAATAGTGTCCCAGTGGGTTGTGTGCTGCAATTGCTGATATGCTGCTGCTTTAGACTGATAATTAGTGCTATCACAGGTGCTAAGTGCATGTTGCAAACCCCTGCTCCCCAGAACACAAGGGAAAGGAGGATGCTAGTGAGAAGTTCCCAAGAAACTGGTATTACTAAGGATTATTTAGAGGCCCCAAGCTGAATTAATCTGCGGAAGTAATGAGCTTGATTTTGCACGTCTGAGGAGGGTGAGAGAGATAAGGAAACCAGAGTGGAAAGAGGAGGGGGTGAGAGCTCCTGTTTTATAATTAGGCTGGTGATGTTCAGGTTTGGTGTGGGTCAGTGAGCCTGTAGACAGCTGAACGGAGGAAATGCTTTTCTTCTGCTGACCCCACACTGTTTTGCAGGACTGAGATTCCTGTAGGAGATATGAGGGTTCTGGTGAAATTGGATTATCAAGCTTTTAAAGTTGTTTTTAGATAAAGAATCATCCAAACATATTGAGGGTTAATATATTTCTCTGACGGCGTAAAGAAGCCACAGACTTGGAAGGATTTGGGGAACAAAAAATCTTGTTTGTTTTTTTTTCTTTGTGATTTGTGCACAAACTGCTAGCAGAAGGATGTTCCCACTCATCTGCCTCTCTCTCTTCCCTCTGGTGAAGGACATTTAACTATATTCTGAGGGAGCTTCCCAAAGTGCCGACCCACGTTCCAGTGTGCGTGCTTGGGAATTACCGGGACATGGGGGAGCACCGGGTCATCCTGCCCGGCGACGTGCGGGACCTCATTGACAACCTGAACAGGTGAGAGATCCCGGGCAGGGCAGGGCAGGGCAGCAGCTGGAGCTGCCCCCTGTCAGCAGCCGTGTCCCTGCGTGTTCCACATCCGTGTCCCTGCATGTTCCACATCCGTGTCACTGCGTGTTCCACATCCGTGTCCCTGTCTGTTCTACACCCGTGTCACTGCCTGTTCCACATCCGTGTCACTGTCTGTTCTACACCCGTGTCACTGCCTGTTCCACATCCGTGTCACTGCGTGTTCCACATCCGTGTCCCTGCGTGTTCTACACCCGTGTCACTGCGTGTTCCACATCCGTGTCACTGCGTGTTCCACATCCGTGTCACTGCGTGTTCCACACCCGTGTCACTGCGTGTTCCACATCCGTGTCCCTGCGTGTTCCACATCCGTGTCCCTGCGTGTTCCACATCCGTGTCACTGCCTGTTCTACACCCGTGTCACTGTTCCACACCCGTGTCACTGCCGTGTTCCACGTCCGTGTCACTGCCTGTTCCATGTCCGTGTCACTGCGTGTTCCACATCCGTGTCACTGTCTGTTCTACACCCGTGTCACTGCGTGTTCCACGTCCGTGTCACTGCGTGTTCCACATCCGTGTCACTGTTCTACACCCGTGTCACTGCCGTGTTCCACGTCCGTGTCACTGTTCCACGTCCGTGTCACTGCGTGTTCCACGTCCGTGTCACTGCGTGTTCCACGTCCGTGTCACTGCGTGTTCCACGTCCGTGTCACTGCATGTTCCACACCCGTGTCACTGTCGTGTTCCACACCCGTGTCACTGTCTGTTCCACGTCCGTGTCACTGTGTCCTGTGTCCTGCACCTGCCTTGAGCTCCCCGTGTCTCCCAGGCATGGGCCCTTTGGTCCGGAGCACGTCGTTACCGTGCTCCTGGAAACAGGGATTGCTTGGCAGCGTGTGCCTTTCAGAAGTGCTGTTCCCAGCAAGTCATCTTCTTTCTGGTTAGTCCTTCTCACGTGGGAGAATCCCCTTCCCGTGGCGCAGCTGTTCTCTGCCCCAAGTGATTGGGCTGCACAAGGGCCAGCCAGTGCAGCTGTCCTTGCTCTGCCTCTGGGCATCCCACCACAGCTGTGGGTGGCTCGTGGTGTGTGCCAGTCCTGTGCAGGTGGGTACAGTGTTTGTTCTCTCTCTGTTTGGCACAGGCCTCCCGGTTCCTCCTATTTCCGCTACGCTGAGTCTTCCATGAAGAACAGCTTTGGCCTCAAGTACTTGCACAAGTTCTTCAACATCCCCTTCTTGCAGCTGCAGGTAAGGCAGGGATGTTATCCTGATGTGCTGGGTGTGTGGGACAGATAGGATTTGTTTCCTCTCTGTCAGGGTCCACACCACATGCAAGGATGCAGTTTAGCTTTAGCTATGGCTGGTGGCTCACAAATGGGATCAGGTCACCCAGGCCAACAGGTGCTGCCCTGGAAGGAGACAGGATTCTGCAGACAGCTGAAATTGCCTTTTCCCAGGAAGCCCTTGCGAGTGGCTTTCAGCCAAAGCACTGGTCTCTAGGAGATGTTTTATTCCCTTCTTTTGTGTCATTGCAAAAAAATAAGCTATTTCTTTAATATTTTAATAACCAGCATGATAAAATATATTCAGTATATTATTTGAAGTATTTGGAAGTTTGTTAGCAGTGATGAATTTATAGAAAATTGATTGCAACTCTCTCCTTATTAAATATATATTCTTGATTTATTGTGATCTGTGAAAATCAAAATAAATAAAACTGGTGTATCTCTCAGTGCCAAAGTGTAAGGCAAGGCACACCACTTGTTTAATAGACAAGTCTAATTCAAGTCATTATCAAAGAGCCTAAGTTAAGCACCAGAGAGCAGTAGCCCTTCTGTCTCTGTTTGTTCAGCTAATTTGCTCAGCATGTGTTTCACCTTAGGAAACTAAGGACAAAGAAGCAGCAGACTTGCCCTTTTCTGTCTCATTTTTGCTTATACTGCATGAGTAATACAAAATGATGATATCTACTACTTCCTAGATCTTGATTTTCTTGAGTTCTAAAATCTAGAATTTGAATTCTAAAGTCCTTATTAGTACTTCTGATTAGTGTAGTAACTTTAAATATGAATAGCATATTTTGCTGAATCTTTCTTGTCTGTAAACGACAATAAAGGAATTGGCATTAAGTAATGACTTTGTAATTCCATGCATACATGTTAATTAAAGTCAAGTTTCCATCTGCAGAGAACACTTGAATATGATGAATAAAAATTACTCAGCAAAGAAAATGGGATTGCTCCAAGCTTTTAACACAATGGCAAAGGTAAACATGAAGACTATATGGCTCGGAAGCAGTAAATTAGCTTAAATTATCACAGAAGCCCTTTAATTTCAAAAAGAGCTATGTCTCCCAGTAAATTAAGGTTATCAACTGTGGTGAATCACCTAGTCTTACAGTACAACATAAAAAATACTTAAACCTTTTTTGCTGATTTCAGTCATAGTAGAATTTTCTATAAATCAGTTGCTCCATGGAGGAGCTGTGCTGTGCTGTGACTGTTCCCTGGAACACAGCACTTGGTGTGTTTTATGTGAGCCAGATGAGTTAATCACTCTTTGCAGTGTCTTGATAGCTTCAAAGTTTTCACATCTATGAAACCATAATGCCAGCAGCATGTGCATGTAGAAACTGAACACCATCACTTCATGCAAATGTTTGTCTTCTCAGATGGATTTTATTCTGGGAATTATGTAGTAGATTTCCTTTGGGGCTTTTAATCTGATGGGATCTTTCTGCAGTGAGTTCAAGTGTTATCAGGGAATTAAGAATTCACCATGGTTATTGATGCTAGCCTTCAGAAATATTTGTCAGAAGCTGAAATGTACTTGGAGGATAAGGCAGTTATCAAAGCAAGAACTTTGGTGGTTTGGAGAAAGCCTGGGGTTTCTCTTGCATGTCCTCCTGCCTAGGCAGGGCTGCAGCCTGTGGCACTGTAGACCTGCTGATGGGGTCTGTGCAGGGCTGGGAGTCTCCAGCCCAACTCAGCATAAATTTGCCCTACTCCTGTGCCACCCAGTGCATAGGCAGTGGGAGAGGGAGGATTGATGTTCTCAGGCAACGAACATCTTGGCTTTTGGCTCCAAAATTCGGGAGGTGAGCTGATTGGCATGGTCAGTGCCCAGCTGTGTGCCAGCCAGATGTGCCTGAGCAGAGGGGATGGGGCTGTGGGGCAGGATCTGCACCACTGACAGCTCTACCCTTGTCCAGGGGATGTGAAATGATGTTTCTGCAGAAGTGGATGCTGTGCCAGCCCTGGAGGGCCCCAGCCCTTGAGGGAGCTGGCTTTGCCTGTGGTTATTGATCTCTCCTTGCTGCTGTCTGGATAGTGGGAGGAGGGAGTCTGTTAAGCCAGCCCTTCCCCTCAGCTGAGGTTTTTGTTTGGGTTCTGTGGGAAATTGGGAAAGGAAGGAATGAGTGGGGCAGTACTGGGTTACATTAGTGCAGTCAAGTCACTTTATTGCTCATTGAAAATGGGCTGGGGTGTCTTTCCCCCTCTGTGGAACAGTGATTGGAGGCAGGCAGGCAAGGACTTCTGAAAGGTTGTGCTCCTTCATCTACCCTGACAGCAAAAAAAGATTATTGGGAGGCTTTGCATCAGCTGGGTCCTGCTCCCAGAGAGGCTGATTTAGCACAGAGAAAATGAAAGGCCTCAGTGAATGGGTTGCACAGCTGATCTCTGCAGGAGCTGAATCCATTCTCCAAATGTAAGTGATGCTGTGGTGTCTGAAGTAACACATTATTGATTTATGGCTGAGAACAGCTCACAGAACAAGGTGCTTCTTGCACACAGACTTCATGGATTATCTGCATTTTATTCACTTTCCCTTTGTGCTCTGTATTTAAATGGACACCATGATCAGGGCCAGAGCTCCTGTTGGACATGTTGCTGTGGTACAGTGGTGACACAGGATCTCAGTGCCCAGAGATCTGTTACAGTGACCCTTCTGCTCAGATCTAGCTTGTTTTCCTTTCTTCAGAGGGAGACGTTGCTACGGCAGCTGGAGACAAATCAGCTGGATATTGATGCAACTCTGGAGGAGCTGTCACTGCAGCAGGAGACTGAGGACCAAAACTACGAACTGTATGTCACTGAGCTGTCCTTTTTAACTGCTTTGGGTGTCACATGAATGCTGGGCAGTCCCAGCTGTGGCATGTGGCCAGGTTGAAGGGTCTAGCAAGTAATATTTAGGGATCCTTTGGATAAAATGTTGCTTTTGAATGGCATCACCTGAAGTAAAGCATGCACCTGGGGGTCTCTGTGAAACCATCTGGTTCCTACAGGCAGGTGACTGGGGAGGGCAGGGCTGAGCAGCACACCTGGAGCCAGCCCATGCTGAAATAGATAAAGTGCTGGAAGGGGTATTTTCCATCTCTCAGCTGCTCAGTGCACAAGCTGGTTCCTCTCCTGGCTGTTGCACTTCTGTGTGTTGTCTTATGTCAGCAGAAAGTAACAGCAACAACACTGCTGTCTTCTGTTCCCTTTGAGCACTTCTGAACTCGTCAGTATGTTTGTGGATTGAAACAGTGGCTGGTTCCTCTGCCCCGTATCTGTTCTGTTCCCTGGCTGTGTGCTTGGCTGCTTGTAATGGTGTTTGCCAGCTTTAGCCCCACAAAGCCAGTACACCTGTAGCAGAGTGAACAGGAATCCATGTTCTGAGAATTCCCATCACAAGGCCTTTATTGCAGTGCTGTGCAAGCCAGAAAAGTCAGCCTCAGAATGTATTGAAAAAATATTATTTACAGGCAGCTTTGTTTGGAAATTGGAATCCATGATTATGAAATATTCATGCACAGGCTTTTGGACAAGCATTTTTCAGACCAAGTTTCATGTTCTATAACCTTGTTCAGCACATTTTCCTTGGAGAGCATTGAAATACCCCAGTTCACACACAGCAGTGTTGTTTCCAAAGCATTCACCTCGTTCTCCTCCTGAGGTACTAGTTAGTTACCTCATGCCTTCAGCACTTCTCTTGATGTCCCTACTCAAAGGACTGGTCTGGGTGGGCTGTGCTGTCAGATGGTTTTCCATACTTTTGTTTGTATTGCTTCAGCAATGGGAATATACTTAGTAGAATCAGGAGCTGGCAGAGCTGTTTCAAACTCACAGCACAAGACCTTGCTGCTTTGTCACCTCTTGCCCTTCCAGCAGCTTTAGCATGTGCTGGGTCTCCATATGTGTCACTTTGGCTCACACATTCAACAGAAAAACAGGTTGGGTGGGGCTCGGAGCAGCCTGGTCCAGTGAAAGGTGTCTCTGCTTTAAGGTCACATCCAGCCCAAACTAGTCTGAGATTCTGTGACTGTGAAATCTATCTTTGCTATACCTACCTCAGGGTTAGTGTGTGTTGGGCTGGCTTTGAGAAGAGATGTTAGATCTTAAAATCAACAGCAGTGTGGTAGCAGTGGAGGCCTAGTTCCAGCAACAGGTATTAGACATGATCATCCCACCCAGTGTGAGCACACTGCCCTGCTGGGAGGCTGTTGGCACTATCAGGCTGCAGACTAGCTTAGCATGGCCTCAGAAATATCAGAGCTTGACAAAAGAGAAGTTGCTATAATATTAAAAGCAAGGCTTTTCTCTAGGATTCTGGTTTAGCAAATAAAGTGACATCTTTATGCAGCTGGCCAGCTCCTGCGTGTTCATATCTGTACTGAGGCCAAAGTTCTTCACTTTCAGAAAATAACACTTCTTTAGAGAAGGGGCTTTAAAAATATCCCTGGCTGCTTCCTGGCTAGAAGTGCTGATCCCAAAGGAAAAGCACCAGGCAGTGTTGTGTCTCAGCACTTCGATCACACTGACCAAAACTGCTGTTTTAGGGTTTTTAAGGTTTTTCTCTGGACCCCAGCTAGAAACAGAGAGTCTGTTTGAGTGGCTCCTCTGTGGGACAGGTGAGCTGCAGAGGGGTTACTTCAGCCCCAGAGTTGAAAGTTAACTTTCTTCTTACACTAAATTTTTATCCCTGTAGGAGGTCTCCAGGCTTGACTTTTATAGCCAGAGACCTAATTTAAAGAAATACTCACATTCATGTCAGAGAACCCAGGTTTGGGTAAAATCTCAACCTTAGTAAACAGTTTGGGTTGGGAAACAGAGTTGGTGTGGACGCAGCAGTGTGTGACAGGAATCAGAGCTTGCAGTGATGAGGCAGGTCAGCAGTGCTTGTTATCAGGGCTTGGGAAGGTCCTTGAATCCATCCTGGTCAGATGCCCATCATTTTGGGATTACCAGGGTTAATATGCTGCATCAGTGACTGTCCAAGTGAGAAGCTGGTACATTGCTGTCGCTCACCCTGTTGTGCACAATGTGTATGTTGGTGCAGTGTGACCCTTGACAGATCACAGAACTGTGGAATCCTTAGTGTTGGAAAACCCCTCTAAGTGCTGTTAACCCAGCACTGCCAAAGCCACCACCTAAGAGCCACAAGAGCCACATCCCACATCCACATGTTTTTCAAACACTCCCAGGGATGATAGCTCCACCACTACCAGGGCAGCCTGTTCCAAATGAGTGCCCTTTTTGTGAAGAAATTTTTCCTGATATCCAACCTGAACCTCCTCTGGTGCAATGTGAGGCCTCTTTTGCTTTTTCTTTTTTATTGCTTGTTACTTGGTAAAGGAGCCTGACCCTCACCTGTCATGAGACCTTTGTGTTAGTTGCTTCAGTTTAGACAGCACTGGGAGTTCTGCTGTGGGTCACCAAACTGCACAGCAAGAGAACACAGGTATTTGAGCCACAGGCCATGGTGTGGCTGCTGCAGCACTTCCTCAGAGGCCATTCCTGCTCTCTTGCCATAAAATCAGGCCACAGAGCACAGCAAGGTGACAGCACTAGGACATCTCAGTTATTCCCTTCACCCTTGTGCATGTTTGAGAGCTGCCCTGTCACAATGACCAATGCTAAATTTGGCTCAGTGAGAACAGAAGGAGAACAAGAACCCTTCCTCCTGCTGCAGTGGGGGGTGACCTGAGGGAAAAATGTCACTGATCCAGAGTGTGAACCCCAGAGACAACACGAGGTGGCACACGCTGCTGCCTCTTCTGCCTTACGTAAGCCAGCCTGGGCAGCCCTGCCTGCAGGTGCCAGTGGGAGACGTGGTGCTGCCAGCTCTTTCCCTGTGTAGGCTACTCACTACCTGACACACTTCTGGCTCTAGTTCTGTCCCTGTGCTGTCAGGATTTACATTTTCAATCCTGCTTAAAGAACATTTCAGCCCTTTTTGAGTTCTTGAATTCTTATTAAGCAAACAGTAATAACTTTTATGATTTTCTGAATTTGCACTTAATTTGCTCAATTTCTCCATTTTTAATTATCTGCAGCTTATCTTCTGTTTTCAAGGAAAACTTATTTATGTTCAGTGTGCCCATCCCCATGGAAGGGTGCCAGGGCTGGACAGCCCTTTTGGTGAAGAAATTTTCCCCAGTACTCAACCTAAACCTCCCCTTGAGGATGTCTTGAGGATGTCTTCTCTTCTGTCACCATGTGAGAGCCAGACCAGTGACTGCAGAAAACAGGCATTTGGGCTGCCCTGCTGAGGACTCTGCTTTGGGGAGACACACTCCCCACAGGGATAGCTTTAGTCACTGCAGAGTCATTGGCTGAGGAGTTGGGGTTTTATTTGCCTGATTGGTTTTTTCCACATTGAGCATAGCTCATAATTCTAGGGTTTTTTTAAATTTAGCTGAGTAACACCCTCACAGTGTTAGGAGGAGCTGCTACTGGAGCTGTTCTCTGGTATCATCCACTGTGTGGAAATACAGGTCTGGAATGACACAAGCTACAGACTGAATTACCAGTTGGGAAAGTAAACCCACTCTTGCTTTCTCTTCCACTTGCTCCACTTTTATCTTCTCCACTTGCTGTGAATCCTTGTGGTCATCAGACAGGTCAGGATCCAGCCTGTGCTGGATGGAACTCTATCTAGGTCATGTTTTTTGGGGATGCTGTGTTAAGAATTAAGTGCATCTAAGCCTGTCATCAGTCAGTCTTGCTAGAGAAGTGGGGACATGGAGCATGTCCTGTATTTTATGGAACAGGGAGTTATTCTGCTGCATCCATTTTGTCAGGTGGAAACCAGGACAACAGCAGGAATTAGACTTGCTTGGCCATTGACTACATTCAGGGACATTGGCTGGGGGGCTTGGGGCAATACTTTCAATGAGCCCAAAACAAGCATGTGGAAATCTAACCTTCACTAGCCTCAGTTAAAATTATGTCATCCAGCCGATTAATCTTCATTTCCACAATTAATAAAGTAATCCAGAGCCTTTCTTGCCACATGAAATACACTTGAACAATTTATCACATCACGTTAAAACCAGGAGCCAAAAAGCTTTAGGCTGCTCCCATCTTCAATATTAAATGAACACGAGCACTGACAATTTTAGGAGTTATGAGGCTAACAAGTCCTTTTGTGTTTTTTGTGTTCACCCTGGGAACAGAGCAACAGTAACCTCAGGCCCTGATGAATTTTTGTTCCCACATAGCATGTTCATCTTTAAAATTGCATAAAAGTCTCCTCTTGAGAGCAGGTCCAAGCACCAGTGAATTATTCAGGAGTTTGAGAATGTTTGGGACTTGTCACTTGGTCTGTAATGGAAGGATTGAATGGCAAATAAGGAACCTCTATGGGTGAGGACAGATGACCCACCTGGACGTGCATGGTATATTTGCAATCTGTATCCCAATGGAATAAAGGTGCTCAGGTGTGAATTCACCTTGTGCTTTTGTAGGACCTGGTCTGCTACATCCAGTGTGGGCACAAAGCTGCTTATTCCCAGTAAGGTTTTGAGTGAGTCCTTTTCCAAAGGACTGATGCATAGAACAAGGAATGGACAGATTGTATAGAATCTGAGAATAAACAGACACATGGCAGGTTTGGCCCAGTGTGTTCCCAAAGCAGCCACACATGTGCCTCTGAGGAGAGTGTGTAAAGCCAGAGAAAGCATTCATGCATTATGTAGTATTTTCAAAGTGTGGAGGATGCTTAGACACCTCCATCCTGGAAATTACTGTGGGCTTGCTGGCAGCATTTCATGTGTGCTGGTTTTCCACCCACCTCCCTTAGAGAAGATCTGACTAAAAAACTTCAGCAGAGCTGATTTATGCAGCCCATGTAGAACCAGTGTTGGACCACTCTGATTTCCCCAGTGTCACAGCACAAGGCTTGGCCCACGTGTCTAGCTGGGGCTGATGGAGGTGGCATGAGGCACACGTGTCACAGCTGTCCTCAGAGCTGTGCTGGGGCAAGAGTCTGTGTTGTGCTGTCCCCAAATAACCATTTGTATCTTCCTACTAAATAACTTGCCTTCTCCAGTTTTAATGCCCTTCACACACCACAGGTGACTAAGTACAGGAGCACAGGTGCAGACAAAGCCTGCATGTGTTTTATGCCCCAGTATGGTTGTGCTGGAGGGAAAGATGACACTCTTTATACTTCAGTTATGTAGCAGGGTTTTTTTCCTCCAGCTCTTAAATTGTATGTGTTTCTGGAGGAGAAACAGGTGGTAGTCACAGCCTTCCCTCCCTCTGGAGCTGGCTACTTTCCCAGAACAAAGCAGGTTGTTTCCAAAATGGGCAGCTTTGGTTAGAACCACATACAGTAAATCTTCAAATACTCTGGTATTGTTAAGAATTTCCTGTGCTTTGTTGAGTCCAGTTTTAAGTACTCTTATATCACATATCCTGATGTGACTCCATACATTCTTTGTGTCTCCTTGTTCCCAAATCTTCAGTGTACAGTTGTCTTATCCTACCTAAGTCAGCCAGTTGTCTCGATGGTGGGATTTAGCTACCTGAGACTCAGAGGTTATTCATTCTGGTTTCATTTAATGTTGGTGATTTAGGTGTTCCCACAGACAGTCAGGGAGCCCAGCACAGTCAGGAGAACAAGTATTGCAGCAGTACCTTGGCTGCTGGGTGCAGCAGTGCTCAGGCTTGCAGGCTTCCATTCAGGATTGCTGTTGCTATAAACAGGAATGGAGTGCATGTAGATCATCTGGGGTTAATCTCTCCTCACATTCGGGAGGCAGGAGTCTTTAATGCTGAGTGGGTCTTGGGAGGAGGAGGAGGAGTGAGTACCACAAAGCAGAGCTGTTCAGCTCTGCTGTATTTGGCTCACCAGAAGCCGTGGATCAAAGCTGGGAGGGGAGGAATGGCAGAATTCAGCACTCAGCACTTGTGGTGTGGAGCCGAGGAGTTGCACATCGCATGCAGGCAAAGCTCACGAGCAGCTTTGCAGGCCATGGCAGTTCACATGCTTTGGGAATAAAGAGCCTTTGCTTTGTTGGATGAGGGCTGAATTGCAGGGCCCCACGGTTTGCCTTTCCCACCCCACAGACACCGTGTGTACCCTGCCTGGAGGATGCTGAGCCACAGTCCCCTTCCTCAGGAAGGGAGCGCAGTGACAAAGAGGTATTGAGCATACACTGCTATGTTCTTGCAGCATGTGTATTGTGCACCTTCCAAACCAGCCTGATGCAGTCTCCACAGAGCTCAGTGCAGGAGTTAAACTCCTTTATGTTTTCTCTCTGGTGCATGACAAATCCATGCATCATTTTCAGTGGAACATGTCGCACAGCTCGCCCCAGGAGAGGGAGGATGGGGACTGCATGCTGTGTGCTCTGAGCTCAGCTCTGCCAGGAGCTCGTGTGGGTGCAGCCAGTGTTCCGGGTGAAATAGGCATATAGTCTTGGCCCAGATGCTGGTGGAATCATCAGTGGAAGCATCAGTGAGGCCACCGCAGCATGGGACTGATGTGGGTGCCTTGACAGTCTGCAGCTTCCACACAGGACACAGTGGAGGGACAGCCCCAGTCTGCTCTCTGTGATCAGGGACAGGACCCAGGGAACAGCTGGAGCTGGGGCAGGGTGGGTATAGGTTGGATATCAGTGCATAGCATGTGACAGCCAGGCTCTGGCGTGGTTGGAGTTGCAGTCCCTAGTCCAGACTTCTGGGATGAGCTAGGCGAGTCTTTCCCAGCCGTTCTCATGTGGAGAATGGAGTAAGAATGCTTTTCCTTACCCTTGAGTAGATGATGATTTTGTTTCTACTGTTGAATTTCTTCCTATTTCTGTTACTTTGGATCATCCAGTTCTATCTGTATCTTGTCCTTGTCTGTTGATGTTGCCTCGCTAATCCTGCTTTTTAGTGCTGCCCTTGATCTCAACTTTAGCTAGTTACTTAGTTAGGAAGGACTGCTGGTTTTCCAATTCAAGTAACATCTTCCTGGGGCTATTGTTCCCTAGGGCTCCAGACACTGCTGGTCACAAAGTATATTATTTTGTTCTTTAAAACTGTATCAGGTTCCTGCCTTAGAGTAGGAAATCGTATCTCAAGGCTTAGAGACTCTTAGCCCCCAGGTTTGCGTTCTGCTCAGCAGTGAGTCCAGGGAAGGTTCTGGCTGGCTCAGGTCCCTGAAGGACGAGGTCATGCTCTGTGTGGGAGAGGAGGCTCTCCCTTCACACTCTCATTGCCTGGAGCACAACCAAAGTCTGTCTTGCAGAACCAGCTGAATCCAGAGCCTCTATGCACAAATTCATTAAGCTTAATGAAATGAGAGGCAAGATCAGGATGTGCTGGATATTATACAGGATGCTTCGCTTTGGGCATTGTCTCTGTATCTCTCGGCTGTGCAGCATGTGGCAGATCGGTTTTTCAGACCATTTAATGGCAAGAACTTGTCTCTGTCCACGTTTTTCTGCATACAGTGCGTGAAACAGTGGGCTGCAAGGGGAGGCTTGGCTTAGGCTTGAGTTTCTTTTGCAAAGGGAAAGATCTTTTCACTCTCTACAGTGGTACAGGCTTTAATGTTCTTCCAGTCGGGAAACCAGCCAGGACCACAACCTGCTCCAGAGCTCCTGCTGCTTGGCTCCAGGGCCTCTCACAGAGAGGGGGGTGTGTGCAGGGGAGAGCCTGCATGTGGATCTGCACCCTGCAAGAAGGGTAATGGCAGTCAGTCTTCTCTGAGCCCTCAGGACAGCTCTTTCCTTTTGATGTTTGAGGATTCTTCTCTCAAATCTATTCTTGACTGATAAAGAGGTTATTATAGCAGTTTTCTTGAGTACTGTGATTTCTTCTGCAGCATCTAAAAATGTGCCGTTCCTATAGCACTTACTCCTTTAGACACATAATCCAGCTGATGCCAATATCACAGCAACTGACTTCAGGTTACATTTCAAGCCCTGGCATGTTGTTATAGTCTGTCTATTCAGGGAGTTCCCAGTAGTGTTGTAAATATAGGTTTCATCCTGTAGTGCAGAGCAGGTTGGGATTCTCTGCACCTCAGTGCAGATGGGGGTGAGTTCAGCTCATGTGGGTAAACCAGATTTATTGTGACCCAGGGAGTCACAGTGTCACTGGAAGCAGATCCATACCCTCCCAAGCCCAGCTGGAAGTCGATCCATACTCTCCTCAGCTCAGCACATAGCCAGATGAAAAGGGCTTATATAAAGGAGAGAGAGAAACTTTTTATATGGGCAGGTAATGACAGGACATGGGGCAATGGATTTAAACTGGCAGAGGCAGGGTTGGATGGGAAGGAATTCTTCCCTGTGGGAGTGGGGATGCCCTGGCATAGCTTGCCCAGAGAAGCTGTGGCTGTCCTGGATCCCTGGAAGTGTCCAAGGCCAGGCTGGACTTGGAGAAACCTGGCCTAGTGAAAGGTATCCCTGCCATGGCAGGGGTTGGAATGAGATGAGCTTTAAGGTCCTTCCCAACGCAAACCAGTCTGGGATTCTGAGACTCGCCATTCCTTATATTTGTCCCTTATCTTCCCCACAGCTTCCTGGAGATGATGGAAGCCCGAAGCCAAGGACACACATCACCACTAGCAACGAACGGCCAGAGCCCCTCCTCCGGCTCCCAGTCGCCCATCGTACCTCCGAGCTCCACGTCGACAGGCAGCTCCAGCCCCGGCACCCCCCAGCCGCCGCTGCCGCTCGCCACCAGCACCGTGGCGTCTCCTGAGCCCGCCCCTGCCCTCCCAGCAGTGCCTGCCCCCGAGGCGCCGCAGCCCCCCGCGCCCCCCGCAGCCCCGGCCCGGCGCGGCATCATCGCGCGGCTCTTCGGGACATCGCCGGCGCCCGAGCCCGCTGCGCCCCAGCCAGGTGGGTGTGCCCCTGGCCTGCAGGCTGTCACCCGCAGGCCTTCCCGTTCTCATTTCATCCCTGCGAGAGGCCACAGGCACCATGCATGTGCAGCAAGTGTCCAGGGAGACTTGAGCTCTCATTCTCTATTTTCTCCTGATCGGCACTTTGGTTTGTATCTGTGCTGGATGTGCCCAGCTAGCTGAGTGGTGGCTGTAGCATCCTTAAGAGGGAGATCCTGAACACACAAGAGACACTAATAAAATAAATAATATGTCAGGTTCTTACCAGGAGCAAAAAATACCTCTTGAATAGGAAAAGAATGACTGGAGAAGGTATTTGAAGTGCCATCCTGGTACACGTGTGGCAGTCCGAGGGGCTCCCGAGCGTAGCAGAGAGAAGAGCAGGGCTGCGTTTAAAGGTTATTCAGCCAGAAATGGTCACGGAGGGCCAAGCTCCGCAGCAAATTCCCCTCTGGGGAAATCTGCTCCTTCAGAGCAGGTCTGGGAGGAGGGAGCCCTCAGCTGCTGCTTCAGCACTGGTCCCCGTGGAGCAGCGCAGCCCTCGGTCCAGCCCTGCTGCACAGAGTGCCAGGCAGAGGCGTCAGGGGTTTCTGCATGGAATTTACTGGATTGGACCATAATTTGCCTGTCACATTCACTTTGTTTGTGGAACTAACTGGAGCTGCAGAGCTGGCACTGCCTAAAAATCATGACATAGTTTGCATCACCCTTTGGAATACCTTCCCTCTCTTACTGGCTCACAGTGCTCCTGAAACACCCACAGAGAGAAAGGAGGAGGTGCTGGGGACCCAGGTTGCAATTTCAGATGTTGAAATGGTCTGGTTTTAGATCTGCATGCAGTGTTCTGCATCCTGTGCCTCTTCCCAGATATGACACAATGCATCCATTTTGGTTTGTTCATGACTCTTCCTACCCAGAGAAAACAAAACAAAAACCAAAGAGGGGAGCAGATGTTAGAAATTGCTTGTCAATAAAAAAAAAAATCTTTGTCATTTTGGTCTGTAGGAAAATAGATAAGTGGTCTACTAGCAGTGTTACCGTGATTGAGTTCGGGGTTTTTATTTTTCTTTTCTTTTTTTAACTATTTCTTAGCTTGGCAGCTGTTTTGGGCTTGTGACTTTCAACTCTAATGTCTCAGAATGCTTAGGGACTGTTGCAAAAGGCAGCCAGAAGAGCTGATGTGTCAGTGGTGCAATGTTTTAGTAGTGTGCCAAGGGCCTGCACCTCCACAGGAATGTACCCAGGGACCAATTCACTGGAAAGCAGCTGAAAAATCATTGTTACCAAGATGCACTTGGTTTTTCTAGGAGCTGTTATTTAAGGTTTCTCTTGAAGTCTTGGAGTAGTAATTCTTTTGGCTATGGTTTAACTTACACCAATGCTACTCTGTGGCATTAGTGGTAGTGTTTGTATGCAAAAGTGATCTGAAAGTTGTGCTAAGGAGAGCAAAAACTAGAAAAAAAGGCGTAAGTCTTGTTTTACCTGAAAGAAAAGTCTAGATGTAAAGTGCAGCATGAGCAGAGGAAAAACATTGAGTATTGCAAATTCTGGAAAGGTTAATCACTTCGGGCTTCTTAATTATTCTACTTTCATGAGTTTTCATCCTGATACCTTGAAGATAGGTAAAGGTGTTTCTACAAATAAACTGTATTAAAGTCAGTCTCTATTTGAGGTAGCTCTTGAGCTTTTGTTTACACAGAACATCTAAAAGCACAATGTGAACAATTCTACCTTGGGCAGTTACAGCAGAAAAAAGCAAGAGGATAGGAGAGGGTGAACTGAACAGTCTGGAAAGGGTAAGAGAATAGTGAAGGGACATTCCCCAGGAGCAGTGCACATTACACAGGTGTAATAAAACCTGTGGTACAGTCAGTCATAGTATTCCCTGGAGAGCAGAGCCAGCCCTTGCCAGGGAGTTTTTCAGTCTGTCTAAGAGCCTGGATCAGCCTAGTGCATTCTAAACCACAGCAACCATGATCTATGATTGCCTTCATGTCAGACTCTGGGCTGTTTTATATCCTGTTCATAATCTTCTTCCCTCACTGTGCAGCCAATGTCCTGCCTCAAAGCTGCTGCCACCCTGGGCAGCACAGATCTGGAAGAAGCCAATTTCTGTCTGCATGTGGTGACCCATGTTTTACCACTCTGTCACCAATGCAGATCCTGCTGCTGCCACTCCTCCTCCCCACCCTGTAGCCCCTGCCAGGGTTCAGAGTGTGGAGGACTTTGTTCCTGAGGACAGCCTGGACCACAGCTTTCTGGAAGAGCCAGTGCCGCAGAAAGACAAAGGGAAAGCCCAGCCCAAACACCGTGTGGACAGTGAAAGGTAAGGAGAGGAGTGTGGCACAGGGACACACCTGGATGTGCAGCCACTCAGTGACTGCAGAGCAGTTAACTGCCCCAGAGGCTTTCTGCCTGTGCTATGGTCAGGTGTAGCATTCACTGTCTCCCATTTAGTGACAGACACTGCTCCCTGGGAAGGAGGAACATCAGGAAAAGCAGATTATCACATTCCTGGTGTTGCTGTCTTGCTTTGTGCTCAGATTAAACCGTGGGGTCCTTTGGGTCAGGAAGGGATTTTCACACACCGAATCATTTGTGATATTTTCCTTCTGCAACATAGTGCACTATGCAGGGATATTATGTTTTGCATAATTAATATTTTCCTTCTGCAGATGCACAAAGTGTGGCCAAGCTCCTCTGTGACTTGGTAATGTCATTCCTGATGCACTGTGAAGGGATTTGGGGTTTGGTGGAGGACACCTGGGGAGGGAAGCCAAGGTTCACAGGAGAACAACATCTAGACCAGCCATGCAGGCTCATCCTGCAGTGTGGGATTCCCTCAGCTTACCTGCTTTATTAGGGCTTGTTTTTTCTCTCTTTCTTTAGCCCCAAAAAAGGATGTGGCAAGAGCCCTTGAGCTCCCAGGGCTGTGGGGACATGGCCCAGCCAGGTTTGAGACTGTGAACTCAGGTTGCAGCAGGGTTTGTTTCCTCCCAGCTGATCTATGACACACTGAAGGCTCACAGAGGACACCCCAGCAGGCTCTGTGGTCACTAGTTCAGAGCAGACCTCAGTGAGCAGCATCGTTTTTGGGGGGTACCAGCACCTGCAGCTTGGCAGTGCTTCAAGGGCTGGAGGGAGCAGTGCAATGTGTTTGGCTTTGCATGCTTTGCCTTCCTTCCAGCTGGAACCTCAGGACCACAAGCTGATACTAGTTTTGCCTTGTCAGAGCCTGTTTATACTGAAGCAGTGATTTTCCTGATGTATATTCACTCCACTGCTCTGTTTTTATGCTGTCGCTCAGTGATGTGTGTTGGCTGGAGGTGGAGGCAGGTTCTCACTGCAAGGGAGGTGACCCACTTTGGGGAGGGATGTACACGTGGGAGTGTACACCCACTCGGACTGGGGAAGCTGGGAAGGCTGCAGGTCTGTGTGGAGTGTGAAAGGACAGTGGCAGCAATCTCTTAAGAGCCCCTGTGCCTAACAGAGCAGTGATGTCTTAAAGAAAGGCAGTGTGTCTAGTTCAGAATAATATCCTGCCATTTTTAGGATGCAGCTCCCATTTTCTTTTCAGTGCATTTCAAGAGGAAGCCCTGCCAGTGCTTTGAAAATCTCAGGAATCACTCACTTGTCATTCCTCCAGCCTTGCAGGCTGCTTGGGCACCAGTTTTCCTCTCCTTTGTGTAGCTGGGCTGTGTGCCTCCATCCTGGCATGGTGTGAGAGCAGCAGTGTTAGTGATGAAGGGGCTCTTCAGCAGCCTGGCCCTGCTCAGCAGGGCACTGAGAGCAGGTTGTGAGAGCAGAGGGGTGGCTGATGCTGGCCCTGCTCTCAGCATTCCAGCCCGGACAAGCACTGCTTGATCACTGAGCTGGGTGTCATCAACATGGTGTCCCATTGTCACAAACAACTCCATTGTCTACTGGCAGATGTATTAACTCTTTAAAACTGTCTTGTCAAGCAGTACCCAGCCATGCAGAGGAGCCAGAGTGAGCAGTTGCCATCATCCTGACTGTGTTTAGGGTATTTCTCATCTCACCAGCCCACCATACTCCACTCTTTTCCAGTGCTTGTCCTGTGCTAGTGACAGGGAACACCACCTACTTCCAGTTAAAGGATTTTGGGGTTATGTGTGTGTACAGTCTAATCTGTTCCAAGCTACAGTATGTTTTTTCTCTCTGTGTATAAAAAGGTTGTGCTTGTACAATCCAGGTGGCATAATTAAAAGGTCAGAGACTTATGTGGGGGGGTTATCAGGAAGGAGCTGGGTATCTCTTGTGGATGAAACAAATAGAACAAGGAAAGGTAATGGCAAAGACTCATCAACTGAGCCTGGGGAAAATATCTATTTTCCTGACATGAGCAAATTTTTCAGAAAGTGTTAAAATTGAGTCCTAGGGACATTCAGACAAGAATCCTCAATTTGAGCTGCAAAGCTGTCTCAAGCTGCCTCTGAACACAGAGTTGTGCTACATCCAGGGAGGCTGACAGACTCCCATCTCTGGCAGTGTCCCCTTAGGTTAATTTAATTTGGGCAATGTTAAAGCTTGGCTATGGTGTCTGTGTACTGCCTGCTTCAGGGAGCACCACAGAAATAGAAATGACTCCAGGAAGCTAATAGCTGCCAGTGAACTCCCATGGCACTGACAGTGTATGATCAGGTTTAATTACAGGATGGGGGGATGAGGGCAGGCAGCTCCCGTGGTTTGACTGACTGATCCTTGCATGTTGGATGGAGCTCTGTGTTCTGATGGAGCTGTGGCCACAGGCTCCTCTGTACCTCTGAGGCTCACCTTCTCCAGCTGCTCATTTCCAGCTGAAGGGGCAGCAGCTCCTCTGTGACACATCCTGCTGTGGCCCATCCCACCAGGCCCTGGTGCAGGGCTCATGTCACTGCTGCAGCCTGCAGGGAGCAGGTCCAGCCCAACCTGAGCAGTGGCAGGGAAAGGCTGGCAGTGCACAGAACCATAGAACCAATAACTGGTTTATGTTGGAAGGGACCTTAAAGCTCCTTCAGTTCCACCTCCTATATGGGACACCTTCCACTATCCCAGGTTACACCAAGCTCTGTCCATCCTGGCCTTGGACACTTCTAGGGATCCACGGGCAACCACAGCTTCTCTGGGCACCCTGTGCCAGGCCTCCCCACCCTCACATTCCTTTCCAATATCCTGTCTAACCCTGCTCTCCTTCAGCTTAAAGCCATTCCCCTCATCCTGTCATTGGCCCTTGTTCAAAGTCCCTTTAGGCTCTGGAAGGGACTCTTAACATCTCCCTGGAGCCTTCTCTTCTCCAGGCTTAACTATCCTCATTTTCAGCCTGTCTCCAGAGCAGAGGTGCTCCAGCCCTTTAATCATCAGCTGCCCCAGGCTGGGGCTGTGTCCCCTGAGGTTGGCTGTACAAGGCAGGCCAGTCTCAATCTTTGTGCAGGGGCTGGCAGGTCTGTCCAGCACCTCCTGGGGTGCTGTGTCTGATCACTCTCTGTGTTGCAGTGATGGAGAGGCACCTGCAGGGAACCCCATGGTGGCAGGTTTCCAAGACGACCTGGATCTGGATGACAAAATCCCCAGCAGAGCAGTGCTGGCAGCAGAACGGGTGCCTAGCAAGAACATCATCCTCTCCAGTGAGGAGGAGGAGGAGGAAGAGGTGAAGGACTCTAAGGTCATCCTCATATCCGATGGAGACAAAAACACAGAGCAGGAAAAAAAAAGGTACAAAGCACAAACTGAAGTGTGGGATTGTGCTGGCAAACCTGGACCTCTCCATCCTGCCACTGACTGTGTGTGGCCTCTGGGAAGTCTTGGTGTCTCTGTCTGCCTGTTCTTCAGCTGTGAGCTGGGGCTGTAGTTACTGTAGGTGTAATCTCTGTGTGTGGTGTGTCCTGCCCCATGCCTTGGAGCACTGCCTCTGTGTCACTGGGACAGTTCTGCATGAGAATATCTTCCTGCTTTTCCTCAAATTTAAACTAGAGCCTGGAACTGGGCAGCAGGGTGGCTGTGATGGTGTGGGGAGGAGAGAGAAATCAAGTCTTGGGTGAAGGGAGTGGAGTTACTCACCACACCCTGTGCTGGGAAATTATGTTCTCCACATACCACATCCCATGGGGTCAGGGACACAAGGGTATCCTCAGCCTGAGTGGTGTGTTGGACCCCACACCCCTGTAGGATGCACTGCCTTTCCCAGTGGGATGGATGATGCAGCCCTCAAGGCAGGCTCAGCTGTTAACTCTGCTTTGCTCCACAGAATAGGAGTGGACAGGCTCTGACAACTTATTTCTTCTCAGGTCTTCCAGAAATTCTCTGAAACCCCAGAGTGAAGCAATTTTGACCAAAGCAACTGACCCGAAGCCTCCTGACAGTTTACCTCCCCATCCTGGGTCTGAACGAAACAGCAGCAGCAAGGGCAACACGAGCCTGGCAGCTCCTGCTGCTGCCCCCACAGCAGCAGCCCAGGCCTCAAAGGCCACTGCCCAAAGCAAAGGACTTGCTTCCAAGCAGAAAGTGGTCAAAGAGGAGCAGCCTGAGGAGTCTGACAGTGATCAAGAGGGACCAATAGCTACTCAGATGCTCTCATTTGTTATGGATGATCCAGACTTTGAAAGTGAGGATTCTGACAGTCAGAAGAAAAAAATGGTAAATAACAAGTCCACATTGCTGTGAGCTGTGCAGAGCTGAGCTGGAAGGGTTGAGGCATTTCCCTGAGCAGAGTCTTCATCTGCTCTCCCATCCCTCAGCAGCAGTTGCAGAAAGGCAGGTGCTAAGCAACCTACAGAGATGGATGTGAGCACAAATCCTCTCTCTGAGTGTGGAAGCCACATGGGAGTAAGAACCCATAGTATCATAGATCCATACAATACCCTGAGTTGGAAGGGACCCAGAAGAATCTTTGAGTCCAGCTCCTGACCCTGCACAGACCCCCAACAATCCCACCCTGGACATCCCTGAGAATGTTGTCCAAATGCACTTGGAGCTCTGGCAGCCTCAGGACTAGGGAGCCTAGTCAGTGCCCCAGCACCCTCTGGGGGAAGAAACTTTTCCTAATATCCAACCTAGACCTCCCCTGACATGAGATTTATTTTTACAAACACAAACAAGATTTGTGCTTGTGTGTTTTACTATGCTGTTTACTCTCAGCCATCCAGCAGTGTGGGAGGTACAAAAGCTACTGGGTTTTCACGTGAACTTTAACATGCAGAAGGGTGTCTGCCAGAAAGAATGAGCTCCTTGCAGTCAATCCAGCAATAAAAAGGCCATCACAAAATTTGCTTGGCAAAGCTTAAAGGGAAGAAGGAAGGTCTGTAGCTGTAAGGTTTGTGACATTCAGCATGTGCCTGCAGGTGTCTGCTAAAACATATGCCAGGAGTCCCTTCACACCTGCCCTGTATTACAGGTGGAGAAGACACTTCTCCTGTCCCTCTTCTCTTAACTGGTCAGAACTTGCTGCATGGCTTGAGATATCCCTGATTTCAGTGACCTGTACTCACAACCTGCAGAATAATCTCTGGAAACTGCTAGCAGTGATCTAGGATGGGCAGTGGCTGTTCATGGGTGTCCTGATGTCTGGGTTAGCTGGTGTTCAGGGAGTTTCCCTGTGTTTGTATCATTCTGGAATCCTGTAGAGAGGGCTCTTGTCCCAGTTTCTTTGACCTTGCTCATGTGTCATGCTGTTTATTAAGTAATTTTGCATTCCTTTTGCATCTTCACTTCCTGCTTTTCTTGACGATTTAGTAAGAAAGCAAAAGTTTTTGCAGCAAATTTCCATTTCTTGCTGTGCCAATGAGAAGGGATTGATGAAGAAGCAGCAGTGTCAGGGAGTGCCTGGCCCAGGGAATGCTCCATAGCATGTGAATGCTTTCCCACTGCAGGGTGTGCTGGTCAGGCAAACCAGTACAGCCATTGCCATTGCAAGGTGGGGGCACTGCCTGGCCAGCAGCACAGGGGGCTGGGTCCCATCCACAGGGAAAGGGTGGATTACACATTCTGAAGAGGATCCATTGGCAGCTATCAGATCGTTAAACTGAATTCCCATTCCCATTATGCAGAGATGGAGGATTTTGGGGTAATTTCCAGCTCTGCAGCATCCTGGGTTTTAGCCCACATTGAAGGGGGAGATTTGCCCTGGGAGCACGTTCCCTTTTGGCTCAATGATGGGAATTATTCTGCAGACACACTCTGCTTCCTCAGCCCTGCTGCCTCTGGTACCTGAGACCCACAGAGCTGCACAGTAGAAAGCATTTGTCGCTCAGGGCTGGAGGGGAGTTTTCAGTCCTTTAGATTGGATTTTCCCAGAACAGAGGTGCCTCCCCAGGGCAGGAGGAAGCTGATGCTGGTGAGCTAACGGAGTTGAAGGTCTCATTTAATCCCTTTATACTGGAAATTTGATTTCAGCAGCCCCAGTGTGAAGTTCTCAGAGCACCCTTGCCAGTACCAGTGCAACTGAAGCATTTTACCAAGGCAAAAATTCGCACTTATAAGATCCTGGACATTGATTTCCAGGCAATAACAGCTCAGTTCAGCTGCCATTTCCTTCCCTCCTCCCCAGCTGCTGACATCTGACATTTTTGTGTACAGAATGGTTAGAGATTTTGGTTGAAGCCTTTGTCAGTGTTGTCTGCCTGTGCTTATCTGTAGGATGAATTCCCAGTGCGGGAAGATCTCTCTGAAATATCTGATGATGATACCTCACTGGCAAAGCCACCTCAGCCCATGAAATCCACAGTCCCCTCCTTTAAGCTGAAAAATGACTCAGATCTCTTTGGCTTGGGTTTGGAAGAAGCTGGTCCCAAGGAAAGCAGTGAGGAAGGTAAAGTGCACACCTTATTTCCACTCTTGCTGCTTTTGTTTGTCGGGCATCTGGTTTTTCCAAAGTCTTTACAGGGTGTCAGCAAACCAATTTGCACTAAATAAAATACCCTCTACCTTCATGCAGTGCCCTCTGTGCATCTGCAATCTGGTTTAGCACAGCATAAATAGCTTTTAAGTTTTTCCCCATGAGGAGGAGAACTTGGCTTGTTCCTGGCACCAGCCATGGGTTATTTTTGTCCCAGCTGCAAGCAGAAGCACATCTTTCACAAGCTGCTGCTGTGTAAGCCTTCCTGCATAGTCCTGTGTGCTTGGGAAGTGGTGTTCAGCATTGCATTGCAGTGTCCACCCCTTCCAGAATTTGGATCAACTTGAACAAAATGCTCTGACAAACTCTGCCAATTTCCTCTTCTGTTTTTGGAAAAGATGGGGTAGGATCCTTATCACAGCCTAAGCATTCCTCAGGCTTTATTTTTTGCCCCCTCATTCCCCAAGGGAACAAATCCTACTCATGCAAATAATTCCTGCTGTCTAGGCATTACTGCAAAGCAACTTCCTATAGACCTACCCCGATGTCAGCATGAAAGATGGGAAGTTAAAGATTTAAGAAAGTAAAAAAAAGCTGTGAGCAGCACCAGAGAGAGCTCCTTGAATAGCTGTTTGAAAAGTGTGAGGAAGGTGTCACAGGCTGCCATGGTTCCGTCAGCTTGTCACTCTGAGCTGCTGAACAGCAGAGCTTGAAATAGCTGTAAGTGCATCTGCAGAGGCCCAGGTCAATAATTTAACTGCAGTTTAGATTCTTAAATAATTAAATACAGGTTCCTCCTATCTCCTCTTTTGGTGATAAATATAAAACCATCTCTCAGTCATCAGCGATTGGAGCTTGACTGGCAGTTTGGCTTCTCCATGGCTGCATTTACACATCAGCTGAGGAAAAAGGCATGTGTAGGTAAGAGTGACAGCCACATGTGAAAGGTGGTGCTGTTGTGAAGCCTCTTGTGAAGCAGCCAAGCAGGTACTCCCCTGATCAAGGAGGTTTGTGCAAAAGCAGTGGGCACTCAGCAGCCAAGTCACCAGCCATAGTCATGTGTGACACGTGTGACAGAGATGGACTGTGGGACTCGTTTGGTGGTGTGAAGTGTATTCAGCCCTTAGAGCAGGGCTGCCACAGGGGTGCTTTGGGGATGTAATTTCCATACACAGGGTGAGAACCAGTGAGTCTTACCCTGCCAGGGTGTCCCATCTGCTGACACCATGTCCTCAGTCATCCTCAGAGAAGATGCCTGGGAGGATTTCCATCAGAAATAATAATCCAGTCCCAAATTTGGCCTTTGCACTAGTTTGTAGAGCTAGGATCTAGATGTGTTTCTTAGTAGCTGTGACACAGTGAATGCTAGGTCACTGTTGATCACACAGATCATATAATGCTCATAATTAAACAAGACAGATATGGTTGAGTCAGAGTGTGGGTGCTGGGGCCTGTGTTGGTTC
Source organism: Oenanthe melanoleuca (assembly GCF_029582105.1). Lineage (NCBI taxonomy): Eukaryota > Metazoa > Chordata > Aves > Passeriformes > Muscicapidae > Oenanthe > Oenanthe melanoleuca. The sequence goes on from NC_079350.1 coordinate 10,771,605, forward strand.
CCAAAGGGGCACAGTTTGGCCTGGGGTGCATGCCTTGCCTTTGTTCATGGATGCCCAGGATGGAGCATTTTGTTCTCAGAAATGAGGCCAGGGCAGAATTGCAGCTCTTACCATTTAAATTGATTAAACACAATGGTGTTTGGGTTTTTTGTTTGTTTGTTTTAACAGATAAACAAGCTTCTAAGGAGAAAAAGAAGAAGAAAAAGAAAAGCAAAGAGGTACTGTTTAATTCCTCAGATCTGCCATGTTACCCACCTGCCAAGAACAGAGGTGGCCTTCCACAGTGTCCACCCAGGACTTGGTGGACTCCCATGCTCACATCCTGCAGCCCTGATCTGTGTCTCCTAGGCTCTGCAGAGCACTCAACTTCAAAGTGAGCTTGTACAGTAGTTGAATTTTGAAAAGGGAGTGTGTAAGTTCGTAAAACACAGGATGAGGCAGAGCAGTGCCTCTTTGCTGGCCTGTGTGTTCATAGCACCATGATTTTTCAAGCAGAGGGGTGCCAACAACAGACATCTCAGGGATAGTGAGGGAAGCCTGCAGGAAGCTTTGTCTATGCCATTCATGCCTGTCCAGTACCGTGGTATTTTTGGGCACAAACTGACAGACCAGTGCCCTGTATAACCCAAATGGTCTGTCTGCTTTTTTTGTCCAAACTCGCAGAAGGGTCTTTGATGCTTCAATATGAGTAAGATTCCTGATCCATTTGAAGACATTCCTGCCCATGGCATGGAGGTTGGACTGGGTGCTTTCCAGCCCAAACCATTCTTCAGAGCCAGGTGTCAGGGCAGTACATCCTGGGTCACTGGCACACTCAGAGCATTTGCTAATAAAAATGTTCTCATTTTGCAGGAAGAGGACAAGTCAGTGAAAAAGAAGAGCAAACACAAGAAGAGCAAAGAGAAGGAGGAGAGCAAAGAGGAGAAAGATAAAAAGAAAAAGAAGAAGAAAAGCAAGGAGAAAAGCAGCGAGATAGATGAACTTGAGGCTTTTCTTGGCGGAGGAGGAGCCAGCACGAGCAAACCACGGGGTGAGGGGGATTATGAGGAGCTGTAGTTTGCTGCTGGTGGACTCTGCAGTATGGCTGTCTCCATCTTCTCTGATGAGTCACCCCAGGACAGGCACAGATGTGTAAAGCTTTGGCCCTTTGCTGTATAGTCTCTCAAACCAGAGTGAGCAAAACAAAAGCTTTTCATCTGTGTGTGCTGCTCTGGTACATCGTGACACAAAGAAAACGCAGCTGAGATGTACGTGAGCCAGGGGAAGGATCAGGACATGGCTCCCAGGCCTGCTGCCAGGCTGTCAGCTTCTCTCCTTCCAGAGATGCCCCATCAGGTCACTGGCAGGCTGTGGGGTGAGGGGATCTGCCTCCTGCTCTGTCCCTACTGCATTCCAGTCCTGCACACCTGAAATTCCTGTCTGGTTAAGGAGGAGTGCAACAGAAGATGCCGCATGAACACGTTGTGCTCGACTGTCTCAAGTCTTTAACTTCTGATCCTTCCTGTTTTTTAAGGAGAATAGTGATACTGGCCATGGCTTCACCCAGCAGTTGATGAGCTTTAAGTCAAGCAGATCATGCTATAGTACAGCTCTCTAAAGCAGCAGGCACAGGGACAGTGTGAGAGAGAGTGTGTGATTGTTGAAGTCCTTTGAATGGGAACCTTTCTGCACAGCAGCTTAATTAGCCCTCACTGGTGCTGCTGTTGGAATTCATGAAGCCCTTTGATTTCCGTGGCTCCAGTGTCTCAGACACTACATGTAAGCTGCTATGCAGTTTGGGAAAACGTTGAAAAGTGGAAAACTAACCTGAAAGAGAGAAAAATCAGTGCTTTTCTGCATTTCCTACCCTTGAATTTGCATATTCCAGAATCCACTGCTGCTGGGACCTCTCAGGGACATGACTCCATGTGGAAATGAAGATATCCAGAGCTTCAGAATTGGCTACAGGGCAGTGTTAGCATGGCAAGGCGTTTGCTTCTCAGGCATTTCCCAGTCAGGCTGTAACCCCGGCTGCTGCTCTGTGCCGAGAGGGACCAGCACTGCAGCTCAGCAGCCTCTGTCCTGCTCCAGCTTCTGTCCATCCTGCAGCCAGCCAGTGTGCTGCCTTTCCTGCCCCAAGCAGAGAGCCTCCTCTGTCCCATGAGTTTGGGAAGCCTTTTAGTTTTTGCTTTGAACTTAAACCCATGGATTAGTACCTACTCAGCAGCTGTTGGATGGGCACTATGGCCACCCCTTGGTGCTCACCTGTGTCTCAGTGAGCAGCCCCTGTGTTTGATGGAGCTGGTCAGTTCTCTGTGCCCCTCCTGCTTTGGGTCTGGGGTCCCTTGCTCAGCTCAGACAGTGAAGCTTCTTCCAGGTTCTGTGCATTACATTCCCCTCTTGCTTGTAAGTTGATTTGAAGTTTGGTTTTGTTGTCCCTCACCCCTTTCTGTTGTAAAATGTCAGCCATGAAATCCAAACTGGAATTTCCTTCTACATCTATATAAAGCAATGTGTTCTTTTGATCCATTAACCACTCCAGAGCTGTCTTGACCAGCAGGCATTTCCTGCTCCATTTTTCTTTTTCTTGCACCCAAAATGCACTTGTAAGCATTTCCCTATAAAACAAACTGTTTTTTTGCTGCATGAGCAGTGTGTTGTCCAGGTCTGTCTGCCATTAGCATTTGCCTCCTCTGAGTATTCCACATGGCACTGTAGGGAAATTGCATGGGACAGTTCAAACTCTGCACATCCAGGGAGGAAAAGGAAGATTGAGATGGGACTGGTTTGTGGCCCTTTTGGGCAAAGGCAGGTGGGAGCTCCAGCCTCAGCTGCCCCGGTCCTGAAAGTGCTTCTGTTCCATCAGGATTTTGGGTCATGTTCCATTTTTGCATTGAAAAACCCTGGTACAGTCCATTCTGACTATAAAGCTCTGTTGTACACCTGTCTCTGTGCATCTTCTTCTATCCCAGAGCCCCTGTGCCTGGGCTTGGGAGCTGTGTGTCTCTCCTTGTGCTGCTGGGCTCCCACACCTCGCAGGACGGGGCTCTGAATTAAAAACCCTTGGGAAAAAAAGAGCTGAACATAAAACCACGAGTTCTTTCCCCAGAACTGCCCTGAGAGAGCTGCTGCTTCCCACACACAGAGGGGAGGGGGTCCTGGTCAGGTGTGTGTACAGGAGGCTGTAGGAATGGCCAGTCCCTGCTCACACTGCTGCTGGCCTCGGTCCTCTGGCTCCTGGGCCAGGTTTGCTGCCACAGGAGCCTCTGCATTCCCTGCAGCTTGTCAGCACAAAAAGGGAGGCAAAAACAAGCAAAGATGAGTCATTCTGCTCCAGAATACTCCTGTAAAAGACAAAAGCAGATGCCTGAGCTGGCCCTACTTACACTCGAGCCCCAGGAGGGTGTTGGCATGGTTTGGCTTCTGCAAGGCCAGAGGAATCCCACCCTGTGGGCAAAGTGGGAGCGTGGAAGTGAATAGCTGCAAAACGGCCCTTTTTGTAGTAGACACAGAATCCCAGACTGATTTAGGCTGGAAGAGACCTGGGATCTCATCCCAGTCTCCTGCTGTGGGCAGGGATGCACCTTCCACTGGACCTGGTTGCTCCAAGCCCTGTCCAATCTGAAGTTTTTAGGCTTGGGCTTCTCCCTTTTCCAGGTAATGCTGAACTGGTTTGGGCTACAGCATGAGCTGTGATCCAGAGCCAGTAAGCCTGAGGGAGAGGAGAAGGAAATAGGCCTTGTTTGAGCCAGGCTTTCCCATGTCATCCTTTCAAAGAAGCTAAATATAAAAACTATGTACGTGCCTGTCATTATTGGGAAGCTTCTGCAGGATCACAATGATATAAATAGTTACAGCAAGCATCTCTGCAGGTACCAGGGTATTTGCTTTTGGTTTTATCAGTCATCCAAAAAAAAAAAAATCAAGAGCTTCAGGCTGAGGAGCTGCAGTATCTTGGAGGTAATGCTGGCCCCAGCTGCAGGGGCTGGTTTTGGAGCACTAGGAGGGAACAGTGCAGATTTATAACTGCATTTTGGCTGAGGCTGGTTACTCAGCACAGCATGGGGAGCCTCATCTGTCAGGGACAGGATAGTGCTTGCTCCCCTGCCTACCTGGGATCTCCAGGGCCACCAAAGTGGCTTGGCTTCTGCTGTGCTAGCTTGGAGCCAGGGCACTTGGGATAAGCAGGAGAGCTCAAGGGCTCTCAGCCACTGTGTCCTGCCAGCCAGGATGGCCCAGGTCTGTCTGCAGGTGTGATTTGGGGAGTATTCCTTGCCATACCCATCCCTGGAGTGGGACAGCCCAGCTTAACAGTTCCCAGCTGTTATCACTCAGTAACTCCCAGCGTGACAGTGAAGCTGCTCTGAGGGGCTCTGGGTGCTGTGAGGGGCACTGGGTGCTGTGAGGGGATACTGTGAGTGGCACTGGGTGCTGTGAGGGGCTCTGGGTGCTGTGAGGGGCTCTGGGTGCTGTGAGGGGACACTGTGAGTGGCACTGGGTGCTGTGAGGGGCTCTAGGTGCTGTGAGGGGACACTGTGAGGGGCTCTGGGTGCTGTGAGGGGCTCTGGGTGCTGTGAGGGGATACTGTGAGGGGCACTGGGTGCTGTGAGGGGCTCTGGGTGCTGTGAGGGGCTCTGGGTGCTGTGAGGGGCTGTGGCTGGCTGTCAGTCCTGCCAGTCCATGCTCCAGGATGGCACAGAGAGCACTGTGCTGCAGCCCGAGCTGGTGTCTGCAGGCTGGCTGTGGGACAGAGCAGCTTTTCCTCGGAGCTGGCAGGGAAACAGCTGTGCCTTTGGCAGGCAGCAGCTCTGTGTCAGGTGTGAGGTGATGGTTCCCATCCATCGACGGGGCCGTCACCAGTGTCTGGGCAGCCCTGCAGCCCTGAGCAGTCCCCACCAGGCTGCTGTGTGCATCTGAGGGGGCTGGAGACAGGCCCAGCACCCTGCCAGTGCACTGGTGGCTGGGCAACACTGACATCCCTCCTCATGCCACCCTGGGGCACAAAGGTGTCAGACACCTGTGGCCCTGCTGTGGGGCAGCAGATAGATGCCCTGAGCCTGAGCTCTAGACTGTTTTTCTGCGAGCCTCCATGGACTAACTGCTCCTTCCCAAGCAGCCCCAACAGGAATGTGGGGTTACTGTCTGTGCAGGCAGGGACTTCTCAGCAGCTGCTCCAAAGGCTTCACTTCACCCTAGGGTGCCACCAAGCCCAGGGGGCCTGCAGTGCCAGGTCCAGCTCCCTCCCCAGCCCTCAGATGGGAAGCAGGGCCTGGTTTCTTCCTCGGTTCATAGCTGGAGGCAGGAGAAGATGAGAGACAAGAGGAGCTAGAAGGAGGAGAAACCCTTCTGGCATCACGCTGATGCCAGCCAGCTTGGGAAGAGGAGAGCATTACCCGCAGACAGGAGCTGCAGGGTGCCAGCAGCGAGCATCTCATCCCATTCCAGCCCTGCCTCTCCCAGCTGTGGGATCCCCACGTTACCTTGGAAACAGGATTTGGTGGCAGCTCGCAGTGGTGCTGCCCGTGCCTGCAGCCCTGCCGTGCTGCCCCTCCCAGCCCTTCCCAGGAGTGGTGTAGGATGGCTGCCAGAGCCCCTCTGCTCCCCAGAGTCCTGCAGTGGGTGCTCTGTGCCCACCCTGGGCCCCCCGCTGTGGCTGCCTGCTCTGGGAGGATGAGGAACAGAGAGCCAGGAGAAAGGAAAGGTATCAAATGATAAATACTCATTCCCACTGTGAATTAAGCAGCATGGGAGGGAGTGGGGCAGCCCCAGCACTTCCCAGAGTCACCCAGGTCACACACAAGTTCTACTGGGTGCCAGTCACCCCCGTACCCCACTGGTGGGCACAGCTGAGTGCCACCACAGGGACACCTCCCACTGTCCCTGCTGCTCCAAGCCCCAGTGTCCAGCCTGGCCTTGGGCACTGGCAGGGATCCAGGGGCAGCCACAGCTGCTCTGGGCACCCTGTGCCACAGCACTGGCCCAGATTGTCTGCTCCTAGCCTTGACAGCAAGCCACAGTGGGGCAGCCTGGACACAGCGACAGGAGCTGCTCCTGCCCGGGGACAGGCATCAGACTGGCCTTTTCCTTGTGGGATTGCAGGAGCCAGGCTTGTGGGATCACTCTGGCTGCTCACATGTTCCCACAGCAGAACAGGGGCCCCAGCAGCTCGGCCAGGGACAAGCCTGGACCTGCAGAGCCATGGCAGGGGCCCAACACCTCTGTCCTGCACGCAGGGACAGGGGACAGTTCCATCCCAACCTGCTGAGTCCTGCTGCCCACATCACTATGCCAAGGGGGTCCCCTCCATCTGAGGGGAGTGCCCTGTGGGTGGTGGGCACAAGCTCAGGGGCAGGCCCCCAGCTCTGCCACTCACCCCTTCTCAGCTCCCGTGGGACTGGGGTTGC